>NC_090933.1:926780011-927083041 GCF_040938575.1 Ambystoma mexicanum
CAGACATCAACGGACGTTCACTTGAGCTCTCAATGCATTTCATTAAAAAACATTACTTTTATAACAAAAACTCTTCATTGACGTCATACTACGTGGCAAAATAAGAAAACCTATTTGGGGTTGTGGTTGGTCTATGGGAAACATCCGAGCATACTTTCTATATGGGTGGGGATCGTGACTGGGTCTCTAAAGTCAGGTGGACAACTAAGCCCACCCCAAGTGCAAGTCCTCTTCCGTGTCATGAAAATACACAACGTTCTATTGGCTTCTCAAAATATAGGGCTCCTTGCTACGTGGCCATCTACAATTGGTTGGCACGCTTGTACCCTTCTGGAATATTCCACTCGCTAGCAGCATGCAAGCTGGTACCCCAAGTGCTGGGGGGTTGGCCTGGTCATGGCTCCCCACCCAATTAGCCCAACATCCATCATCACACCTGTGGTCTGCCATTCAATTAATGCGTTTGAACTCTGCCTTGTGAAGGCTCACTGTGCCGGAGAATAAAAGGGAGTGAAGGCATGGTCTTATCTTCTGGTCTCGGTGTAGCTCGCCCCAAAGTCTATTTTCATCTGACCATGTGATGGGAGACCACGTTTTGAGCTCCTTTGTTGCATTTAATACTATTAGATGAACCTTGGCACTTCTATTGTTTTTCCATTACACCTCAAACAGGAGTTCAGCTTGCTTCTCGCGTTCATTGCATCTTCGAGTAGATAACCAGGCTCTCGGCGGCCCGACTCTCGACACTGGGCCATACAAGCCTTCTCGAATCTTCCTTCACCATCAGTTATTCTTATTTTGCAGCACCCCACTTTCAGCCCTTTCAATCACGGGGTCCAAGTTTGCTAAAATACATTGTGTCATTACAAACAGAACATAGTGTCAAACAACATTTGCATCAGACCGATGGAAAAAAGTAATCAAGGATTACTTAACAGCAATCACCATTACTCCCACTCCACTCCTGCGACTGATAAGTCATCATCCCAGCACCCCCACTAAACTGTGCCCCTGCCCCCTAGCTCAAAGCAGTATCCGCGTGCCCACACTAAACTGCACCAACCTACCCACACTGAACTATGCCTCAGCCGCTAACTTAAAGCAGCACCCATGTACCCACACTAACCTGCGCGTGAGGCCACTAACTTAAAGCAGTACCCACTTAACCGCACTAACCTGCATGTCGGCCACCCAACTTAAAGCAACACCCACAAGTCCACCCTGTTCCCAGTCCCCCAACTGAACTGTGCCCGAACCCTGAACCCAAGGCGGCACCCACAAGTCCGCCCTCATCCCAGTCGCCCATTACCTGTGTTGCCAACCCCCAAACCAAAGGCGCCACTCGCAAGTCTGCCCACGTCTATTCACCACGTAACTAGCCTTATGATTACTTCATCTACTTGCGTTACTGCGTCAGTACATTGATAAAATAACTTTGCATTTTCTTCAGTGCTTCTCTGCACGTGCAATCTTCATTTCCCTCCTGAAATGCTGCTTAATTCACTACTTCATCATCAGATTCTCTAAGGTCTATATTCTTTCTTCATTGGCATCTCTTCTGGGTGTGTCATTTCTGCTTCATGTGATGTCACCAGTCTTCTCTTTCATTCGTTTTCACACTTCTTCCAGAAATTCCTTCAGAAGACCGTCATTTTTCTGCGGATACATATAGGTTTTTCTCAATGGATACCTTGTTTCAAGGACTCTTCACAGTATAGGGATCATTATTGGCTGTGCGCATGTCGCAATTTCCGGTTGCCAGCATGTAGGCAGAATGGGGGCAGGACTTCCGGTAGAGGTACTTGGCTCCTTCTCTACAGATGGAAGATGGGGAAAAAACTTGTAGCCATGCCCAATACAAGGGATTGGTAACAACTAATAGTTGTCCAAATAGGAAACCCTTCCAATGAACAGGTTTTTATTTGCATTAAAATAGGGCAGGATTATCAGACCCTCGAAATCACTCAATTCCTGTCAGTGTGGCAAGGATCCGCAGAAGACTAGAACTGGGAGGAAACTAAAATTTTAACATGGATGTATCTGAACACAAGAGTGTAAGATTTCTTTAGGATACAATTGCACCTTTTCTTGGCACCACACATCTAAGGACCTACTGTCCACAGTCTTTGTTTAAAAAAAATGTTTTATTAAAAGAAATAGTGTTTCATTTTACATTGAAACATTTCACACTAATTAGTAAAATACATAAAACAAACATTAATATGGTTTATACAAAAGAAAAGAGTATCTACACAAAAATAAAACCATCGTAGCGGTCCTGATCAGAGATTTATCCCTCTAGTTCTGCCATTTCATATCCGATAAGGAAGGCTGGCTGCCTCCACAGATTCAACTAAGGTAATCGAGTTACGTACATCAGGGGACTACCATGCACAAATTAATAGAAACGTAGTCATCACAAACCAAACACCAATCACGTTCCCCCTGATGCATTGCCTTGTTAAGCTCCGAAAAAACCTTTGACAATAGTTTAGTCAGAGCTTGGTTGGAGGTTAACATCAGCCTACCGCACAGACAGTGGATCAGAACCTGAGAAATTGAGTGAATAAGCAGAACCAAATGTGTGATCCTCTCCTTCACAAATGCCGGACATTCCATTACTAGACGGAAAAGAGATTCCAGCAGGGCATGCCCACACGTGGGACAACCAGGAAGTTCCTTAGGCAGACCTAGTTTGGGACCAATGACCTCTAGCGTAGGAAGACAACTGAGATGATATTTCAGATACCACTCCCTGTGTTTCTTGGAGGGGAATTTAGATCGGTAGGATCGGAGCTTATCTACAGGAAGGAAGACGTTCTTTTTCTCTTTGAACAACTTTAGGTTTCCAGATCCACAAAATCCATCCTCTTGTCCCAACGCTTTATTTTCCTTTTCGTTAAGTATTCCGAGCCCAATACGTCCAGGACAATCATTTACAGAAAGGTTACACATCTCTTGCATAATTAAGAAAGGGACTCGAATGGGGCCTTTTTTATTTAACAGTCATACAAATAAAAACCCAAAGTGGGTTTTTCAGACTGCATTAGTTTATTTAAGTAGGACAGGCTTCTTGTTCTGTAATGTGCCCACCAAGAGGTCAATTCCAGTCTAATTGCGCTGATTGCGACAGAGTTGGGAAGACCCATAATTGATTTCCAGATTTTCCCTTCCAGACAATCCAAGAATTTCCTGTTCTTAAATGCAATCAATTCGCACCTGTACAAGATCATTGCAGTTACCTTTAGGTTAAAAAAGCTCTATTAACGGGGACAGAGTAGGCACACAATTTATAGTTTAGCACCTTCATTAATGAAATGCAAGATCAATTTTTTTCCCTCCATTATCTCTTTTTGGATTTTAAATTGGAATTTACCCTTGTAACAGGGATCTTATTCAATCTCCAAACATACAGTTTATTTTTTAACCTAGAGGTGCATGTCATTACATAGGATTTCAAGGGATTAATCACCAGCTGATTGTCTCTCAGATAGTTTTCAACTCCATCTAGGAGCCGTCGCAGTCTTGCCAGGGTATAATCCAGAAGTACAAGATCATCAGCGTAGGCTATGATGCTCACGGCAAGGTCAGGCTTTACTTTCTTCCGATAGGTCAGCCAAGTAAAGGTTAAAGAGGGTGGGGCCTTGAATGCACCCCCGACACACACCTTTTGTTAGGGTCATGGCCACTGGACAAGGGTCCAGGCCTTCCTCACCCCCAGGGTCCAAATGGACCCAGTCCTGGCACACCTCTGGCACCAGACTCATGGAAAAATGTGCTTCGCACACTCTGTGCCTAGGGCACGTGCATCAGGGCCGGGCGTGGCCATATACTATCATTGGAAGGCACGTGCAACAGTTCCTGGGAGGGGCAAGGTGGAGCCACAAGGCGGAGCCAAAGGAAGGGGCCAGGGCCAGCCTATTTAAGGCCAACCCACCCACATGCCTCCGCTTCGCGTTATTCTACTTTCAGCAGCGTAACGCTTACCGCTGTCCTTACCTGTTCTTCATCTCGTCATGCATCCACTTGATTCCAGCTGCTCCATCGCTGAAGACCATCTTACCTGGATCCCGCTACTTCATCGCGGAAGACGCAATTTTTCCAGATTCCAGCTACTCCATCGCTGAAGGCACGCGTTACCCGATTCCAGCTACTCCATCGCTGAAGGCGCATCTTACCCGATTCTAGCCGTTCCATCGCCTGGCGCGCATGTTACCTGAATCCCATCGATATCGAAGTCAGAGCCTTTCCTCACCTGACCCGGGCGTCCAGCAACACAGAGCTCCACTTCTTACCTTAATCTTCGTGGTACCTTCATCCTGCAGCCGCGGAGCTGCTCCCGAGCATCCAGACTCTGCCAGTTTTCACCTGCAAGGGAAAAAGAACACAACAGATTATAAACCATATAAATAATGAACGCTTGGCCGCGCCATACCGGAGTCTAGAGTTCCATTATAAAGGCCAACTTGTCAGCTAAATCGGGAGCTCCATCATCCTCAAGGGAATCCCCGGACTCACTCCACAACCTATTGGCAAAGACATAAGACATTGCAAAAATTACTATTAATAATCAAGGTAAAAGACATTATAATGAAACAAACATTAATCATAACCAAAAGACTTACCAAGTGGATTGGACGCAGCCGGTCTGGATCACCACTTCCACGGACTAGTGAAGTAACTAGGTCCACTCGACGCGCCCCTGCTACAAGAAGCAGGACGGAGAGCTCATCGTTACAAACCCACAGGTGCGCTTGCATGGGAAAACATTTGGGCACTTCTTTTTGGCACGAGAGGGTCGAGGGTATTCACGACACCACCACGCCATTCTCATTGCCTCTCATCTTCTCTCAGGGGCAATACCAGCGTCCAGATTAGCAGGCTCAGCAGCAGCTGGGGGAGAGAGTCCATCCAGGGGAGCAAGTTGAGGGAGGGCGCCAACCGTGCCCCAACATCCTCGCAGAGACCAGGTGAGCGTAACAGTTAGGTGTTCAATCTGACTTTCAAAGTTTCCAGTGTATAGTAACTGAATCATACACAGGAGACCCAAGTTGATGCCCCACTTAGTTTGTGCCAGACGTTGGTGATGTCAATGTTATCAAATACAGCTGATAAATCAATCACAGCCATGTATAAAGATTTGCCAAAATTCCCACCTATGTCGGAAGTGCGTGTGCAAAGTGCTAAGGCACTCGACGCCTTTCCTGAACCCTGTTTGTAATGGACTAATTTAAGTCTTAATACTAGTTTGGCAAAGATGTTTGATGATGAATCAATCAGAGCGATTGGGCAATAGCTTGATGGATCGGCTCTATCACCTCTTTTGAATATGGGAACCAAAAGGGCTCTGCCACGAACTGGAGCAGTGTTCTCCGGCAGCAATGTGCAAAAAGAGTTTGAATAGGATATCTGGCCATAACACAGGATCATCTTTGAATATTCTAATTGCAACTCCGTCCGGTCCACTAGCTCTGGAGTGGTTCAATTCCCTGATTAGCAACTCAATATTCGTTTTGTCAAATGAAACCATCCAGCTAGGTGCCGTCAATGCATTCATTTCAGGATTTACGAATTAGTTGATAATTGCTCTGAATTTACCGGTAAAGCATGCTACCCAGACGTACAGACTTACTCTGAAACACACCAAGACTGCATCTTCAGTTGGGAGTCGATAGTGTCATTCAGAATCCGCCAGATTGAGTGCGTTTTATTTACCAGTTTCTTAAATAGAAGTTGATTTGTATTAATGTATTGTTGAGTTCTGTAGGACTTGAGCCACCTATGATGAGCATGTTTAAGCATTTTGTTTTCCTTTGTAGTTTCGTCCCTATCCAATAATATAGATCTTTTAGACAACGATTTAATCGATCTCGACAACTCACTTTTTAAAAATCATTTATTTGTCAAACTGATTCCTGTGGCCGGTAGCAAAAAGGGGCAGGAAAGCTCGATCTGTTTAATGGAGGGATTTCCCACCGAGACGCGAAAGTGCATTTTTTTCTCTTATGGATAAGGTAGCCCACCATCTTCTTAATCTGCTTTTCGCTTTATTACTATTACCAAATTGCAGAATTCAATTGTTTTTCCACCCATCCCAACTAGATGGTGCGGCCCCCCCCAATTTGATTACCTTTTTGTGTGCCATGCCAAGTGTTAAATGTAGCATTATATGGTTTACTATCTCAAACATACAAGCTTTCCCCATGCGTGTGTTTTTAGAGAATAGATAGTCGATGGGAGATGCTGCTATCGAGTTGTGCCAAGTCAGGACTTTCTTCCATTGACCATCGAATAACTGGTTCATTTGAGAAAAAGGTTGACTAAGATCTACCGCAAGCGCTCCTTTTCCTTACGCCACAGGGTTGTAGAAAAGAGATGCCTTTGCCCTTGTGAAATAGGTCCCGTTTAGCCTCATCAAGATTACAATTGCAGTTAAAAATCGTCTCCTACATTGATTGGACTGTCAGTGTATCGCATTTGCCACTTTGTCAGTACATTTTTGATTTCATCCAATAGTGTTTCAATATCTGATCAAATGGAATTAAAGCAGATGTTTAGTATTAAGATGTCAAATATTGTCATTGCAATCAATGATTTCTGTGAACAAATTGTACATCGTAGGATGCAATAAAAGCTTATCTTCGACACAGATGAGAGTAGAGTCAGTATCCTAGATATATTTAATGAGATTGTGCTTCTCTTCGGATACTGACTCAAAGATTATTGGTTGCAGGGGCTCTGATCTGTTTCTAATGGATACTTTGCCAGTCGTCTTCATATTTGGCTCGCAGGATCTATAAGCTGGTAAGAGTACAACGTCCTTGGTTCTATTTCCTTCCAAAGGACGAGTGGCTATGAACTTGTTTTTGAGATCTAAGTTCGTGCCAGTTGGCCTGGAGTCCAAACAGTTCCTGGGTCCTGTACTCAGAGAATTCCTGTTGAATTCATACAACATGCTCATTTGAGTGCAAGACGTGAAGTGTGTGGGACGGGTTTCCTATTGAACTCTCTCAGTCGGGCCTCCGTCTTTCTTAGCTTTCCTGCTTTTCCTTGTCTGCCTTTCCTTATTCCATACTCCCAAATGGGATTCCTTGAAGACTGCTTTAGGTTTGTTGAGCCCGTATTCTCAGTGCGAATGTCTGTCTCAGCTGACAGTCCTTTACCAGGGCTGTCTATGATGGTGATTGTAGTCGGAGCCCTGGCCTCCGTTATACTGCTCCCTGCGGATTTATTCTTGACAACATATAGGATGTATCGTAGAAATTTCCTCAAACCTTTGTTGTTCTGCCTGGAAGTCCCCTTGATGTTTTTAGGATTTTTCTTTATGGTAGTTGTGACTGAATCTTGCCTTAAATGAGCTAGAGGACTATTAGGCAATTGATCATTCAGTTGGGGAATAGGAACTGCTTTGGAGTCAGTATTAGGAATAATGTTGGCGCAGCTTTTGGATCCCGAATCACCATCTTTCTTCTTCCTGGGGATGTCCGAGGTTGTGTCTGTTACAGGTCGACTACAGATGCCCATCGTCACTAATGAGCGAATTTCATTTAACGTGGCCGAGTGCGTCCCGACTTCGTGTGCCACTGTACCATAAAGACGTATGAAGGAGTGCAAGATAAGATAATGTTCAAGGCTGCTAGCGAACAAATACTCAGAGGGGTCCACCCTGACAGAAGAGTCCAGGCCAGGATCACAATCGTGATTTATAGAATCAGGAATAATGTTAACATCCTGGGTGTTACATAGGCCCAGGGGCATACTTAGTCTGTCCTTAGCTCTTTCAATTGCTTCGATTTCATTTTCAAGACTGTCACAATCATTTAAGAGAGAAAGGCTCATTCTGTGTTCTACTTCACTGAGGACTAGGCTTGAAATTTCACAAACAGTTTTGCAAGCCACCACAGTCCCCACCATTGAGAGATCTGAGATTGTGTGATCAGAGTGCAGTGCATGGCTGTATGTTTTAATTAGCAGTTGTGGGGGAAAAGGTGGTGATTTTGCCTTGTTCCTGACTCCGAGGAGCTTTCCCCGTTTGGCCCAGACTGACTGCCATCTATTCGACAGGCGGCATTGCACCCCCACTCCTCAGGTGGTAGAGTTTTTTTTTTTACCCTTCATAGGGTTGGCTGGGGAATATCTCCTTAGCGGCGTCGACTTTGGAATGGTACTCAAATGCCTCTGGAGTTAGGCCA
Organism: Ambystoma mexicanum; assembly: GCF_040938575.1. Lineage (NCBI taxonomy): Eukaryota > Metazoa > Chordata > Amphibia > Caudata > Ambystomatidae > Ambystoma > Ambystoma mexicanum. Next base: position 926,788,204 of record NC_090933.1, read on the forward strand.
CTAGCATGTCGATCCACCAGAACAGCAGTAATTGGACAGGCCAGGCAGTCACAAGGGATGGAGGTCAAATTGTATGTTCAAATCACAATCCTACTGCAAATAAGGGAAAGCCTAGAAAGCACCCTCAGAGAGAAGACCACCCACCTTAGTTAATCCAGGTCAGCCAGTACCAGGGAAGCTGCAAACACTCTCACTATTCGCTGACTGCAGACTTCTTCCACTTTCCAACCGCTTTGCAGTCCGCTTCGCAGAGCCCGCAGTCTTTGAAGAGGGGTGGGTGGAGTCTCCAACACAGTACTTCCACTCTGCAGCTCAATGAAATGAAAGCACCTTCAACACAGACGCACAGAACTGCCGACTGCTTTTATTTTCCGACCACTGTCAGGATTTCCCTAATTGAGCAAAGACAGAGCACCATCACCGTGGAGGTTTCTTTGCACAGTCACTCACTGTTTTTAAGTGCCCCAGCACACTTCCTCAAGACTCTTGTCTAAATTTCTCAGGGAATAATGACAGCCTTTTCATCCGCTCTGTCGGAACACTAGATCCGATCTTCAGGTTACAGACATTCAGGTGATACAATCCAGAGGTTCACCTCAAACCCAGGTTCTGGGATTACTTCCCATAGTAGGCTTGATCCGCCTTTCAACATGCTCTGGCTAACACCAGGGTTTGGCTATGCCCCCCCTGAAGGCTGTAGGCAACATCTTTAGTGGTCTGGATCCAAGACTGAAATGCCCCCTTCAGTTTGCGCAGATTCCTCTCCTTTGCTCCCTTATAATCTCACTCCTGACGTTTCCTTTTTCCCCTCCTTCTCAAACCTGCCCCTTGCTCTTCCATTCTGCTCTCTATCACAAACCTTTCCCTGCCCGACCCTCTTCCTCCAATCTATTCCCCTTGCTTCTCCCTCACCTTCTCAGAACGCTTCCCTTGCTCCCTCCTCATTGCCCGCATTGGCTCTGAGGCTTTTCATGAGGCAATGACAGTGTCAGAAAAAACCTTTGTTATTGGTGTTCAGCATTAGCCCTTCTGAGTGGTTGATGGGGGTAATCACACCTCATCCCCAGTTCTGCTGGCCAAAAGTTTCAGAAGCCCCAGTTTTGTCGTCCTCCCAAGTATTACTGTTTGGCCCTGGTTCTGCCGGGTCATCATCTTGGGATCAGGCAGTTTTTAGAATCAGTAGGATGTCAAGAGCAGTATTAACCAAGTGCAACATTTACCTTTTCTCTAAAGTCACTGGGCTGGTCTAAATATTTCGTATGAGTACAGGTAGTCTCTCCATTCTCATGTAATTCTCTCTCCCATGACTTACATTTCAAATACAAATCTTTAACTTCCAAATTACCTAGTCATTAAGTAAAAACATGTTCGAAAGACCTTCTCCAGCTCTTTAAATATTGCTGAAAAGTATGAAAAATAAATGTTATTGACAACACAGAAGAATGTGTTACCATCCTCAATTACCCAGCCATATCAGGCTATAAAAATAACAGACTGTCCATGGTTTAATAGGCCCACACTAACCTCATTAGTGAGAAGGTTATGGTCAGGGTTCCTGAAGAAACCCAGCTTGTAAAATGTACTTAGAATGAATGTACCAAAGAGGATCGAGGGGATTGGACATCCTGAACCCTATGGGTTAATCCAGAGCCCAAGCCCAATAAAAATAACATGCATGTCCTGTCCTCAACCACTCAACTCTACCCAAACTAAAATGTTTACCCTGCAACCTAGTAGCACCTTTACACTACAGACCAGGACTCCCCCCGCTCCCCCACATTAACCCTAGGGAAGCTGCTCAGAGCTCTCAGTCTTTAGTTCGATCACACAAGCACAACCTCCCTCACTCCCTCCAGACTAGCCGCTCTCCTGATGTAAGAGTATGTTCATGTAACAGATCTTGGTTTTTCCCCATGGCTGAACATTTACCCAAGTGCCATTGCAACAAACGGCATTGGAACTTATTACCTGGTGGTGTGCAAGCAGTGTGTTAGGTGTTGTGTGGAGCGAGGACATACTTTGGAAATGATCCTTGAAACTCAAGTCTCTTTTTTCTACAGACACGGAAGACACGGAAGAACTTCATCTTGCGGAGTGCAAGCAGTGTGTTAGCTGGCCGGTGGACGGTCAGCCTTGCACCTGGGGGACTCTTCAGTTCATCACTGTACCTCCACAAGAGACACTGCCTGCCACAGTTTCAAGTAAGCACTGACTGTTTATTGCTTCCGGTGGACTTGAGAAGGAACTCAGTTATCCGTTGCACCACATGTTTATCTAACCCAATCACACAAGTGGCGGAATATAAGAGCAACAACATAAGAGTATATCTCTCGGGGGAGTGTGCGGGAGTGTGGTCGAGACCATAGCCTGCTATTGTCCGTTTCTTATTTATATGTGTTGCAAATTTGCAGGGAAAGCCTCGAAAAACATTACTGGTGATCATTACTGGAAATTTTGCACCTGGTAAACAAATCATTAAGTTTGCTCATCATTTTGTGAAAGATTTACCAAGGGAGTGTGTGTGTCTGGGAGTGTGGTTTTCCATAGCCTGCCAAGCCCGTATTAAGCTATATTTGTATCAAATCCTTCAAAGTTCATTAGAAGAAAAACTTTTCTCGCTCTATAATCTTTCTGCTGGCTGTTTTTCCTCATCAATTGCTAAGCTATTAGATAGGTGTGTGTGCAGGAATGTGGCCTTAGAACCTCAGCCTGCCATAGTTCTCAATTATTTACATTGGTGGCAAAATTCTCTCCCGACCATCTAGCTGCGCTACAAAAAGAACTTTTAAAGAAGCGTGTATGAGAGTGTGGTGGTTGCTATAGCATATCATACCTCTGGATTGCTTAGATATACTGGATTGACATATAGACCACAGTGTACTTTCTGAAATCCGACGTGTATGCCGATAGCCATCCTTACTCTTTGATTGCTAAATAACAACATTTTAGTACTCGTTTGAGGGGCTCTTTTGTTGTGTTTGACGTTGTGTGCCGCAACTCAGACTCTGTGCTACTAAAGAGTTAGACCAACTTTGAAAAACCTCATGGCCGTTGAGCTTAGAAGCAAGCTGTAAGTGCTTTGCACTGCAAAACACAATTAATAACTATGTCTGATCATGCGCAGTCATCCACCATGCCACCTGAAGCCACAACATTAGATTGTGTGCTCGTAAAACCTAGGCTGGATGACTATGAATTGAAGCAACTGGATAGTACTAATGGGAGGGATATGTTTAGTAAGTTGACACCAGGGGAGGCTGAATGTAGCTGGGTTCAGGCAGAGATACATCACGAGGCTGATACAGAGCTGGTGACATTAACAAATAAACAACAGGAACTAGAGATTCAAAAAAGTACTTTTACAGCTCAGCCCTATTTGGGTATTCCTTCTTGTTCACTAACTCATGTTGATCCGGAGGATCTATTATACTGTGGGGACAATAATTTTGCATCTGACGTGTCAATGTTAGCGCCTGTTGTAATGGCAGAACTGGGCAAATGAGTGAGATTATCTTTCGGACCACCCACACCACAAGCAAGGCTGCCTTATGCTATAGATGAAGTCTGTTTAATAAGGCAAATATTTCCTTGTCTAATTTAGAGGTGTGTTTGCAATTTTCTCTCCTAAACAAACACTCTCATACCCTTCCCAAAATGAGACAACCAAGGAAACATACATCAATGATACAAAAGGAAAGTCCAATTTTCCCAAAGGTAATCATGAGATCCACATTTCCCCACAATTAAACCAGTCTTATTTTCACTCACCTCAGCGTCCTTTTATCCCCACCCCAAGTTAATAACAGCACTCCTCAAGACTCTACTTATACAGATACTTACTCCTTTCCAGTGATTATCAGAATATTGAACCTTCTGGACAAGGTACATGATGTCACACTATGAATTGCGTGAGGTGGAATCGTCCATCTCAGAATTCTTGCCCAATTGAATAAATTAGGGGGCTTTATATTGGCTCGGGAGATTGATATCAAATGCTCCCAAACATGGTGTAAAAAGAGGGGACTGGTATTACCAAAGCTACTCAGACAGAGTTGAGGGACGATTAAGTTCACCTGCCTCTCTGTGTCACCAAGACTTCTCAGACATCTCCCACACATATAAACATGGGATTGACACAGTTGGGGGTTTGTATGTTGGAGGGGACAAGAAATGTGTCTTCAAACTCACATGGACAAGTCTCAGATGAGACTATCCAGGAAGTTGGAGAAGACATATGGACACAGTAAACAATAATGTAGCCAGACTTGTCAAACTTGAAGAGAATATCAAATTCCTCTTAAGTGCTAAGGGAGGGAGGATTGAAACAGAGACCTTAAGCTCTGAAATAAAATGAGTCTGGAGTGTGAGAATGATCTTTCACCTAATCGTCCCACAACATTGACAGATATAATTGAACAGCCTAATTTGATCTTAGAACAAAGGGACCCAGAGTGCTCTGCACTCAACTTGGGCCCTCTGGCTCTCTGGCCTATATGGCATAAAATTCTCGAAGAACCAGGCGAAAAGAAAATAAGGTCAAAACAAAAGCCACTAAGAATCATAACAATAGATTAATAAAAAAAACAATATGCAGGCAACTAAAATTGTGGGTCACAACTCGACAATTAAAAACCTATGCAATTTGCCTGAGCTAAATAGATTGGTTGATCTAAACAATAAGCAAGAACAACTGAAAGAAGCAACACAAAAGTAAGGAGAGTATATGTAGTCCTCCAAGTAGGGAATCGATACAAACTCAAACCGAAAAACAGGACCCTACTCCTGCGCAGTGCACCAGTAATACAGTCGCTGCCATTGCAGTTAATCAACTCAATGATCTAGAGGTGGATTCTATGACTTGACAATAACGGTTCCTAAATGGGGACAACGGCATAAAACAAAAGTAAAATGACAACTTTTTTCCCCACAAAGTCTAAAATAATTAGAGGAAAGTCGACTGCAGTTGGACCAATTGTGGAACCTGTTACTCAAGGAATCCCCATCCCCTCTTCCATTGCAAACACATTAGAGAAGGAGTGTAAAACTTTTCCCCAGGAGATGAATTGCACTGAAAATGACATTCCCTCTGTGAGTAAATCTGTTGCACAACCACCATCTCCCAAGCCAGAAACTCCGCTAATAAGAATTACGGGATGTGAAAGTAATCTAAAAACTAATGAAAAAAAAATGAAAAAAAACCCCCAACAAATCCGGTCTGCTAAATTTCTTCAGGCAAATCCCTGCACCGAGATCTTTCGATTCCGACCACAAATAAATAACAATCGAATGATATGTGAATTCCATTCAATGATAATTACAAAGCTCATTTTGGAACAACGTCATGATTTTTTTACTTTTGGGGTACAAGCTTCATCTAATGAACTCCATGGAAGAAGCTATGGAATTTGTGTGGCTGCATGAAAAAGTCCTCGATAGACAATCCAATCTATAGTCGAAGGAAGTTAAAGCCAGAGGTATTAACGATAAGATGAAAATGCAGTCACTTAACATCGCCAAAAACTGCCAGGACTGGTCGTGGGTAGCGTCAACTAGAACAACATTTATGACTCTACAGCAAGGGTTAATACAGTCCTATCATCAATTCCATTAGCGTTATGTCATGGAACGTATGTGGTCTAAAGAATCTAAACACCTGGTTCCATAACCCAACGTCTTTTATCAAACCATGGCTGTCAATAAATTTAATTTTAATGGCTATGAAATCTTTAGGAGTCTGGCAAAGGGAACATTAGCAGGTCACCCTAGCGGGGGCCTAGCTATTGCAATTGATAAAAGGATCAAAAGTAGGACTCAAATAATTCATTGGTCTGAAGATTTGCTAGCTGTCGAATTTAATTTTGCAGACAAAGATAAAATGTCCCTTCTTATAGTAAACTTGTATTGGAATCCGGCCAATATGACCTAGCTGTTTTCTTGTCCAAACTGAATTCACTCCATGAGGGTTGGGTCATCAATCGGTCTCAGGGCCCTATAATTATAAGGGGGGGATTTCAATTGTAATTGTTTAAAGGTTTCAGAGCTGGGTAACCTTTCTAAATTGCACAAAATGCGACCCACTAGCGACCCCAGGTGGAGGGAGTGGAATGCATTGCTTTCGGAACGGGATGTATGGCAGCTGGAGGCAGCAAAAGGAACTCTGACATAGACTTGGTCTAGGGGCAATGCCAAGTCGAAGATTGATTATTTTTATATCTCTGCGTCTATCAGAACTGTGCGGGAGTGTAGAGATATCAAATCCAGGGCTAGGAGACCATATGATGTTGCAATTTAAACTGCATAATAAATATATTAATTTTGGAAGTGTCGCCAGCTTTAGCACTTGTGGATGAAGATAGATCTGGGCTTACACTCAAATGGAATAACAGCTCTAGTAGATCATTCACAAATCTGTTGAGGAAGAATTTTCAACACATAAATGTTTTGAATTCTAAAAACATAAATGGTAAGGACCATGCGGAAACTATTACTGAAACCATTGTCAAATGTCTTAAAACATGTGTGGCCAAGGCGAAACTCAAAAATATTGGACCTTTGAGACATGCTTATAATCAACTGCTGGCCCAATCGAAACGACTTAAAAACAGAAAAATAAGGGTACTAAAAACTCAGGTGCTCTCAAATGCCCAATATTTAGTGGAAAGAAAACGTATTTGTCAAACTCATAGAAACGTGGTTAAGTCACTGAGTCGAAATAAATAGGAGTGATAACCAAGCTATGATTCAACATTTATGTAATCATATCAGCAAAGCCCTTTGGTCATCCATGAAAACAATAACTGGGAAGGAGAAAGGTACCTTTGATTGCTCTATAAACGGAGGATGTATGGGTCATATTTTTTACCAACAAATATGAACTGCCGCCATTATTTTGTGCAATCAAGGATCCCTGCGAGGGATTTTCCCTAATGGGATTGTGCCCATGGACCAAATAGGATATTGTCTAGGCTATAAATAAAATAAATTCATCAAGATTGGCCGGCCTTTACGCCATTCCAGTCTGTCATGAAAAGAGATCCCTTACTATGGTGCTCTATTCTAAAAAACAAATTTGATACAAACCTTTGTACTAATAGTATTCCAAGCACCTGGTCACAAGCAATAATAGTGCCTATTCTTAAAAAAGGTCATCCTTCGGTCGCTGTCATGACCACTGGCCCCAAGGTGTCAGACCTAGCCCAACATCCTTGGAAGCAGGGTCATGATCCTCATTCCAGGCACCAGCCGGCCCCCGTAGGGGCCTTTTGGACCTTGTCCTGGCGCCAGTGGCGCCAGGCTCATGCTCATAAAGGGACCCAGTCCCGGCACTGGAAGCGCCGGGCTCATATAAAAGGGATTGGTGCTTGGGTGGACTTACCTGCTGCAGACCATGCTGCCTTCCTACCTGCAGGATGAACTCTTCATCCAATCCTGCTGGGACTACTTTAACTGCTGGGTGGGGCCAGCACCACTCCCAAGAACCACATACTGGAACTCTTTTCTTACCTCTGGAGGCTGTGGAAGAAGACGCCTAAGCACTACTGAAGGCTATTTAAACCACACCCGATTGGTTTCACGTGCTTCGCGATATTCTGCAATAGCAGCAGGACGCTCACCGTGTCGGCTCCAGCTGATCTTCTTCGTCTGCACCTGAAAACAGCACAATCTTCAACTTACCTTCCTGAAATCCAGCTCCAGCCTTCCGTGACATCTGAAAAGGAAAACGAGAACATTAGAGTAGCACGAGAAAATACCAGAGCTGCTCTTACCACCCGTCGGCGCCTTCCAAGGCCCCGTGCCACGATTCTTCGTTCTCTAGCCATCTGCAACAACAAAGAATACAGGTTAGCGATAACTCCATGATATCTGCTTACCTGTGCCACGGTCTCCGCGTGCTCCGTTCTGCGCCATTTGTCCGCACCTGTAAAATACAAGAAGGACATTATTAGAGCTCAGGACTCCATTTCTACTCACGTGCCTCAAGTGGTCCTCCGGCACGATCCTTCGGCATCAGTCTTCATCGCCGGTTGCACCGCGACCTGAAAGAAAAGGGGAAAAAGACATTTAAAAGTGCATTTAATTTCAGATGAACCTTTTGCTTGCCTGCAAAAAACTCTGGACTTTTCCACTTACCGGATCAACATACCGGACCTGAAAGGACAATAAAAGACTCAAATAAGGCACTTACCGTTTGTGCAGCTAACGACGGTCTTGCCTTCTGGACTCTACCTCCGCAATAAAAGGCTGAACTATCGTCCAGTGAAGTAACTGGCTACAGCGCCCCTGCACAGACGCAGGATGGAGAGCGCCGCATTTACTTACCTAAGGTGAGCACGTGCGGCCTAGGGGAGTCGTAGGAGTGTCAGGAAGGGGAAAGGGCCGAAACCCCGTCAGGCAGACGTTAACCCCCGTTTCCTCTCTGCCCGCAGACATCTCACTCTCCGGATTAAGATCACAGTAAGGAGGGGTCCTTCCAGGGTGGTGCCAAAGACCTGCGAGTGACTCTGGAAGGTTTGGAGAACGCCCAGACCAGACCCGCGCCTCCGAGGGATTCAGGTGAGCGTTACAGAACGCGAAGCCTACCACAAATATCCCACCCAGGCGCAATGGAAACCTCGGATACAGACCAATTGGCCCAATTGCTTGGGGAGCTGAGGGCCGAGGTACATGCATCTCGTCAAGAAATAAATTCCTTACGAAGGGAATTGATCGTTTCCAAAGAGCGAGCGGACGACCTGGCCAGGCAATTGCTACAAATTCAAGCTGGGCAAGCACTTTTGCCTACCTCGGGAGGGAATTATCCACATACAACCTCAAGCAATCCGGTGCAGATTAATCTGCCAGGGAACGTGCCCCTGGCTCCACCAGAACGTTTCTCAGGTGATCCTAGACGCTACGCAGTATTCATCAACCAATGCCGCTTGCACTTTTTGTGTAGACCCGCTGCATTCCCAACTGACCAAGCTAAAGTAGCGTTCGTACTTTCTTATCTTAGTGGCAATGCGGCTGATTGGTCCATTCCTTTAGTGACACAGGATGATCCGATCCTCCAAAACTTCCAAGACTTTCAGGCCAGTATGGAAAAGTTGTTTGCACGGCATTCACAAGGGCAGGCCTTGGACAATGAACTCCTATCGCTAAGACAAGGTAACCAAGATCTCCTGGCGTACATAGCATCTTTTAACAGACTGGTGGTTGAAACCAGGTGGCCTGAAGACAAGAGGATCACGCTTTTCCACAGAGGGCTACGTGGAGAACTTAAAGATATCTTAGCACAGGTGGTAAATCCTCCGCAAGAGTGCTCCGATTATATCGACTTAGTAGTTCAATTAGAGTATCAACTACAGAATAGAAAGGCCGATCGCTCCAGATTTGAAACCAGGGCGTTCTCAAAGACTCAAAACCCTGCTAAAGGAAATGATTCTGTGGAACCCATGCAGATAGGCATCGTGAAAGGACCTTTAACTCAAAAGGAACGAGAAAGGCGAAGACAGTTACAGCTATGCCTCTACTGTGGGAAGTCTGGACACTTCCTTCGAGATTGTTCAGTGAAACCGGTCAAGAAAGCCTTGGGAGCTTCCGAAAAGGATGCAAAACAACAAGAATCGGGAAACGACCTCGCCCGGCAAGCGTAGAGGTCCGCTTGCCGAGCGTAAAAACCAGTTCCTTGACCTCGCATTTCGTACTGCCTATGGTCCTCATAAGCCCCGACCAACCAGATCGTATGCATGCTATTAAGGCATTCATTGATAGCGGATCAATCGGTAAATACGTGGATCAAGATATGGCAGCTAGGATGAATCTTCCTTTGTGTCCTAAATTGGTAAAAGATGTAATCACTACAGTGGATGGTACAGAAATAGTTTCCGGACCAGTCTCTCACACCACCGTGGAAGTGACGCTGCTCTGCCAGGACGGACATCGGGAAGGAATCGTGTTTGATGTAATCAAGGCCCCGCTGTTTCAAGTAATTCTAGGAGTTCCTTGGTTGGAAAAACACAATCCTCAGATCGACTGGCGAGCCAAGGTAATCCGGTTTCCAGAGTGCGCCCAAACTTGTTATTCTCGGCCCGACATCAGGCTGGCAGCCATCGCTTCCGAGAACCTCCAATTGCCTCCTGAATATCAAGAGTTTAGTGATGTCTTCCAGAAAGATCAGGCCAACACCTTGCCTCCGCACAGGTCATACGACTGCCAGATAGACCTGATACCCGGATCCACTCCACCGTGCAGTAGAATATATGCTCTTACTGAGCCAAAAAATCTTCACCTCAGACAATACTTGGACCAGTATCTGGCTAACGGATTTATTCGTCCCTCAAAATCTCCAGCTTCTTCAGCTTTGTTCTTCGTCCCGAAAAAGGAAGGTGACCTGAGAACGTGTATAGATTATCGCGCCCTGAACCAGATTACAGTCAAAAACAGGTACCCGCTGCCTCTGATTCTCGAACTATTGGACCAAGTAAAGGGCGCCTGCATTTACACAAATATAGATCTCAGAGGAGCCTACCACTTGGTACGAATCAGGGAGGGGGACGAATGGAAGACGGCCTTTCGCACAAAATACGGATTATTCGAGTATCAAGTAATGCCTTTTGGACTATGTAATGCACCGGCCGCCTTCCAGTTCTTTATGAATGACGTTCTCCGAGAGCTTATTGATGTTTGTGTAGTCGTCTACATTGATGACATCTTGGTATACTCCTCCTCAGAAGCTGAACACCGACGACATGTCACCGCAGTTTTGCAGACGCTTCGCCACCATCGTTTATTTGCTAAGTTGGAAAAGTGTACCTTTCATGTAAAGGAAGTCGAATTTTTGGGGTTCATTTTATCACCCAACGGTGTTCACATGGACACAAGAAAAGTGGATACTATCACCAAATGGCCGTCTCCGACTTCGGTAAAAGGAGTACAGAGCATGTTGGGCTTCGCTAATTTTTACCGAAGGTTTATCCCCGAATTCTCTCGAATAGTCCAACCCATTACGGCTCTCCTAAAAAAGAACAAAAAATTCGAGTGGACTCCAGAGGCCGAACAAGCCTTCCAAGATTTGAAAGCCAAATTTATTTCTGCTCCAGTCCTGAAACATCCTCGTCCAGACCTTCCTTATATCGTCGAGACCGACGCATCTAGCCTTGCAATGGGGGCAGTTTTGTCACAAAGAGATCCTGAAACACACCAATTACACCCTGTGGCGTTTTGGTCCCGCAAATTTTCGGCCCCGGAAATCAATTACACAATCACGGACAAGGAACTTCTGGCAATCAAGTCCGCCTTTAAGGCCTGGCGGCATTATCTCCTAGGAGCCCGGCACACTGTCACTGTAATTACTGATCATCGTAATCTCCAATATTTGAAGTCAGCCAAGGCCCAATCTTCAAGACAACTCCGTTGGGCTTTATTTTTCGCGGAATATGATTTTGTGATAACGTTTCGGCCGGGCGTCAAAAACGGAAAAGCAGATGCCCTTTCACGAATAGGTGTTAACGAACTCGCAGCTAATCCAGAACCAGTACCCATAATCCCCGAACAAAAGATTTTGGGAGTCATCAACACAATGTCTCTTGACGACATAAAAAAGAAGATCAAGCAAGTAATAACTCCCGAAGATTCCTTGACTTGGCTGCAGAAAGGAAAGGATTTTACGATAGAACAAGATCTATTATACTTCCAAGGCAGACTTTATTTACCGTGTGATGACTTACAGAAACAGGTCATCACCTGCTATCATGATTCCTTAATAGAGGGACATCCGGGTGTAGCCAAAACCTCCGAAAAAATTAAAAGATATTTCTGGTGGCCGTCCTGGAGAAAGGATATCAAAGACTTTGTGGCCTCATGCGGCATTTGTGCACAAAACAAGAGCCAGAGAGAAAAACCAGCCGGGCTACTGCATCCGATAGACATTCCACCGTGCCCTTGGCACACCCTCTCAATGGATTTTATCATGGATTTACCCCCTTGTTCCGGATATAATACAATTCTAGTAATTGTCGATCTCTTTTCAAAGATGGCTCATTTTGTTCCACTGAAAGGATTACCCACAGCTTCCATTCTAGCCCGAGAATTCCTTGAAAACATTGTTCGCTTGCACGGGTTCCCTTCAGTCCTAATCTCTGATCGAGGGAGCCAATTCATTTCCCATTTCTGGAGGAGTTGTTGTCGTCTTGCACAAATTGACGTGCGACTCTCTACCAGCCACCACCCTCAAACTGACGGACAGACTGAGAGGACTAACCAAACTCTGGAACAGTATCTTTGTTGCATGTTACAACAATCAGAGGGTACTTGGAGGGACATTCTTTGGATTGCTGAATATGCGTACAATAACTCAATACATACCAGAACAGGTAAAACCCCTTTCTTCCTGTTGTATGGGGTTCATCCTCGGACCTCTAATTTAGATCCGCCTCAAGATCTAGGAACACCCGCTGTGGACCATCTTCATGCGACCATAACTCAAACATTTAAGGAAGCCATCGCACACCTTCAACGAGCCAAAGAATCTTATATCAACATCGGAAAGAGGCCCCTCAGTACCAAGTAGGAGACCAAGTCTGGCTGTCTACTAAACATCTATCTCTAAAAGGACCACGCACCTTTAACCCAAAGTACTTAGGACCCTACGCGATCACGGCTGTGATAAATCCTGTGGCAGTTAAATTAGAATTGCCCACTCGAATGAAAATACACCCTGTATTCCATGTTTCACTCCTGAAACCTATGCAACCCGGAACCCATCTGACTAAACCTCCAGAGCCAATCCAAGTAGACGGAGAAACCGAATACGAGGTTCAGAACATCTTGGATTCTAATTTTTTCAAGTCAAAACTGTATTACCTGATTGATTGGAAAGGGTATGGCCCCCAGGAGAGATCTTGGGAACCTTCAGAAAATGTCCATGCTCGTCTAATCAGAAAATTTCATCGGACCTTCCCCAACAAACCAAAGCCTCCGGGGAAGACCAATTTGGGAGGGGCCTTGAGGGGGGTGCTGTCATGACCACTGGCCCCAAGGTGTCAGACCTAGCCCAACATCCTTGGAAGCAGGGTCATGATCCTCATTCCAGGCACCAGCCGGCCCCCGTAGGGGCCTTTTGGACCTTGTCCTGGCGCCAGTGGCGCCAGGCTCATGCTCATAAAGGGACCCAGTCCCGGCACTGGAAGCGCCGGGCTCATATAAAAGGGATTGGTGCTTGGGTGGACTTACCTGCTGCAGACCATGCTGCCTTCCTACCTGCAGGATGAACTCTTCATCCAATCCTGCTGGGACTACTTTAACTGCTGGGTGGGGCCAGCACCACTCCCAAGAACCACATACTGGAACTCTTTTCTTACCTCTGGAGGCTGTGGAAGAAGACGCCTAAGCACTACTGAAGGCTATTTAAACCACACCCGATTGGTTTCACGTGCTTCGCGTTATTCTGCAATAGCAGCAGGACGCTCACCGTGTCGGCTCCAGCTGATCTTCTTCTTCTGCACCTGAAAACAGGACAATCTTCAACTTACCTTCCTGAAATCCAGCTCCAGCCTTCCGTGACATCTGAAAAGGAAAACGAGAACATTAGAGTAGCACGAGAAAATACCAGAGCTGCTCTTACCACCCGTCGGCGCCTTCCAAGGCCCCGTGCCGCGATTCTTCGTTCTCCAGCCATCTGCAACAACAAAGAATACAGGTTAGCGATAACTCCATGATATCTGCTTACCTGTGCCACGGTCTCCGCGAGCTCCGTTCTGCGCCATTTGTCCGCACCTGTAAAATACAAGAAGGACATTATTAGAGCTCAGGACTCCATTTCTACTCACGTGCCTCAAGTGGTCCTCCGGCACGATCCTTCGGCATCAGTCTTCATCGCCGGTTGCACCGCGACCTGAAAGAAAAGGGGAAAAAGACATTTAAAAGTGCATTTAACTTCAGATGAACCTTTTGCTTGCCTGCAAAAAACTCCGGACTTTTCCACTTACCGGATCAACATACCGGACCTGAAAGGACAATAAAAGACTCAAATAAGGCACTTACCGTTCGTGCAGCTAACGACGGTCTTGCCTTCTGGACTCTACCTCCGCAATAAAAGGCTGAACTATCGTCCAGTGAAGTAACTGGCTACAGCGCCCCTGCACAGACGCAGGATGGAGAGCGCCGCATTTACTTACCTAAGGTGAGCACGTGCGGCCTTGGGGAGTCGTAGGAGTGTCAGGAAGGGGAAAGGGCCGAAACCCCGTCAGGCAGACGTTAACCCCTGTTTCCTCTCTGCCCGCAGACATCTCACTCTCCGGATTAAGATCACAGTAAGGAGGGGGCCCTTCCAGGGTGGTGCCAAAGACCTGCGAGTGACTCTGGAAGGTTCGGAGAACGCCCAGACCAGACCCGAGCCTCCGAGGGATTCAGGTGAGCGTTACAGTCGCCTCAAACTATAGGCCGATAGCATTGACAGATGCCTCTCAAAGATTTTTCCTCTTCAAAGATTTTTTCTATTCTTATCTTGAAAGAACTAGAATTCTACAATATTGTCGCATTTTCAAGTAGGATTCTGTGAGACAGCATTGAATGCAACCATATTGGCTCACTTGTTGGATACAGTTAAGAATAGTTAAAAAATTAAGACTGTATTCCTGCAGATTTGGTACAGTTGATCTCCATTTTAGAGCGGGAGACCACTTATCAAATCCATATTAATCCAGAGGGAGCGATAACTCGTCCTATTAGAACTTATACAGGAGTAAAACACTGGTGCAATATGGCCGCCATATTATTTAACTTTCGATTTTTGACTTGGACGAAATTTGGAAAGATTGTAAATTAACGCCTGTAAGATTGGGTGGTTTGCGACTACACTGGTTAGCCTATGCTGATGATCTGATCTTCTTTGACAGAACACCCATCGGATTAGAATCCAAACTTAATGTTTATGCAATATGCTAAAATTAACAACTTAAAGACCAACGCACACAAATCTAACATTGTGGTATTTTTGAGAGCTGACATTCTGACTTGGTCACTGGGCCCCGAACGAATTGAACGCACCATGAACATATGTTACTTGGGGTGAAACTTGTGTAATTTGGCTTCTGTCAAAATGTGGAAAGAATCACTTGCCAGGAAAGTGCGACCCTTGGTGTCACAGATGAAATGCCTTCATAACAAGCTTTGCAAATGTACTATGCTGCCAGCAATCACGTACTATGTCTCCAAGGTTGCACCCATCCTACTATATGGGTTAGACATGTCTTCTTGATCTGGGGGATTACCTGAATAGTTTGCAAGGCCGACTTTGGCAAGAATGTCTGGGTTTCTCCTATTCATTGCCAAATTCCATAATGAGACTTGAGCTGGGTCTGGTATCTTTATCATTTCGACTGCTCTGGAGACATTTACTTAATTACTCTAAAATGCTAAATGCTCCAGTTAATTCCTTATATGAGGATTTAAAAAAATGTTTGGAAGATAATACACCCGAGTCAATCTTGAAGTATAGGTTAAGAATGCAATCCCCATTACTCGATATTGACGCGAACCGGAAAAGGAACTTAATAGTCGTCCAGGGAGTGTCAAAAGGAAACTTTTCAACTATGATTGGTCCAAGACCCTTGATCTATTGAGTGACTATAAGCTTCATAAAGATTACACATATTTTACTCATAAAAAGGAATATTTAAGTCCCTATCTACTGCATTTCCCTTGCAATTATGCACAAGCACTTTACATGCATTTTAAATTCAATCACTGCGCAACCAGAGAACATACAAAACATTGGGTTGTACCTAGGGCTCAAGGAGAGATGTTGTGCTCCCGTTTTTGTCGCAGTTCTTATATTCTGGAAACTCTGAGACACATTGTAAACGGCTGTCCCCATTTTGAATCCAATAGGATAGGGTTATTTGGATGTGAGAACCATGGAGAATCAGAGTTAAAGAAATAATTTCTGGTTGCGTCTCCTAGCCCTCACTCGTTTCATAGCCATAATTAATGCTGTTAACATTTTCTTATCAAGACAACTTTAATTTTACGAATTGTTTTATAAATATGTAAATGGAAAGAATGTTCATCGATTGTATTTAAGAAGCTTTTTGTAATCATGTATTTTTATTGCTTCAATTTCTGTGAAGATATTTCTCTTTTGTAAAAGGATTTGTATAAACCAATTTTTTTTTTTTTTTAAGTATGATGTGGGTATTTCTGGCTGCCAGTTCTCTACACTACAGGTCTGACACCCGCCGTTCCTTCTAGCACACAAGCCTAGCACCGCTGCTTATTTTTTTGCAGAGCCACAAAGACACCAACACATGGCAGGGACATGCAATACAAGGACATTTTGCATTACATTGTGGGGCTCGAACTACTGTAAATTCTCAGCCGGGAGTACAGTGACTGCTTGTTCACAATGGGCGACAGAACATGGTTTCGCTACCCCCCCCACCCCCGGCACCCCCTTACTCCCCTTATGAAGGAGTCCAGTCACTGCCGTGAAAGTACGTATTGCTGAGCAGGCGATCTCCGAAGCTGGCTGAGTTACAAGGGGAACCTGGCATCTCTTGGCTGTGCATGTCTAATGGGTGATGCAAGGCAGGGGTGTTTAGCGTCCCCGGCCTTGCACGGCTTACTGCCTGGTCATGTAGGTTGGGATACTGTAGGTCAAAATGTGGGTAGGGGCGGCGCTTTGTGCATCCCTGCCTGCTAGGAATGCCGAGGGAAGCGAGTTCCTGGTGCGCCCCCCTGCATGCCAGGAAGCATGACCGAGTGGTTTTGACACCTTACATTGCTTCTGTGATGTTGAAAGATTGCCAGGGCCTCGGCGTGTCTGCTAAGGCCTCTGCCTGATGCGCGGGGGCGGGCTGATTGGGTTCGCAGCGCGGGAACAGCTGCGCGTAATAAAACACCGACTCGTTGGCTCGGTGCCTAAACCCGGACTGACGTGGCTCCGTCAGTTCCGGTGATTCCTTTATTAAACTGGTGTCACGTGCCTGCGCGCGCAGGGTCACGTGACACCACATTCCTCCCCAACTTGGAGATATTTGTGCATTATATTTAACAACATGGTAATCAACACGGGGTCTTATAAACTGTTCTGACTTGCACAATAACATGCGACTTAAAGTTCTTGTTTTCATTCTTCGGGGTTCATCATGGCGTTGGCGATCGCTTGTAGATTCCGTCTACTATGTACCCTTGGAGACGGCATGACGGCTTGGGTTTTTCTCTCAGACGGTAGCGCGTGTTTCTTTCTCTGGGCACGTCCTTTTCCGTGGTCTCCGCTTCGGTTCTCCCATCGGGTGAGCGCGATCTGTCTATGTCTCCTGGTGTAGCACGACTCTCCGTTGGTGCCGGCCCTCGTGGAATTTGCGGTGTTTCTCTTTCGCCTTCCCTTGGGGGTGTTGATGGCTCTTCCCACATTTCCGGCGGTACCTTCCTGAAGTGTGACACGTTGCGTGTCATGGTCTCTCCCTCTCGGGTGGCGGTGACCATGCTGTGGTTGGTTGCGCTGACTGTCCATGGTCGTACTTCGAAGTTAAGGGACATTTTCTTGGGCGGTGCGCGGTTCTTGACGATAACGGTATCTCCTGGGGTCAGTTCTCGGTGACTGGCTCGCCTGGCGATGCTCTCCTGTTCGTTTCTCCTTAGCCGCCTGGCGTCTATCGCTGGGATGTCAGGTTCTGGGGCTGTCCAGTGGGGGTGTACGGGTAGTTCTGCCTGTATCGGTACCCCGAACATGAGGGCGGCGGGACTGATCCCGGTGGCCGAGTGCGGGGTCTGTCTGTGTGTCCGCAGAAACCGGTATACGGCTTTCAGCCACGGGTGCTTTTGTTCTTTGGCAATTCTGATGACCTTGTTAAGTGACCCCATGAATCTTTCCGCGTCTCCATTTGCTTGGGGCCATCTCGGGGTGATCCGCTGGTGCTTGACGTTCACCTCTTTAAAGTAGTCCCGTAGTTCTTGACTGGTGAAGGAGGGCCCGTTGTCGCTTTTCACTTTCCTCGGGATTCCGTGGGTGGCGAATATCTTCTCCAGCGCGAGGATGGTGGTTGCGGCGTTAGTCGAGGTTACGTGTTCGACTTCTGGATATCTGCTAAACTCGTCGATCACTACGAGCAGGTATCCTTCTCCAGCAATGGTGCAGTGGTCCATGCTGACCGCGTCCCAGCGTGTGCAGCTCCTTGGGGTACTGCTGATTGGTTCAGGGTGTTCGGGCCTCCTGGATGCTTGGCAGGCCGCGCATGATTCAACTAGTTCTACCACTCTTTGCTGCACGTTTGGCATCCACATCCTGGACTTGAGGTAGGCTGTTGACTTTACGATTCCTTGGTGTCCGCTGTGGGCTAACTTGAGAGCCCTTTCCTCTAGGGATTCTGGTACTATGATGCGGTGCCCCTTCAGTAGTACTCCTTCCGGAGCTATTGAGAGTTCGTGCCTGATCCCAAATAGCGCTCTGAGTTTGGTCTGAGCCGGTGTTGTGCGTTGGGCAATGGACATGAGATAGTTTTTCCAGTTGCCGGACTGGATGGCTGTCGCCGTGTGCTGTAGGATGGTATCTTCTTCTGTTTCACGCACAACTTCTTGTAGAGTCAGGGCTCTTGGTCTCGCGCAAGCGACTACCTGACATACATGCTCGTCAGTCTCTTCCGCGTGGTGTTGTTCCCTGTCAGTAGCTGGCCTTGGGTGACGGGACAGGTAGTCTGCTGGGTTGTCCGATCCTGGGCGATACTCCACCTCAATGTTATACGGTTGTAACTGCAGCATCCATTTCTCTATGCGTGCCGGTGGGTGGGGGGCTGAGCCTCGGAAGATCGGGATTAATGGTTTGTGGTCCGTGAATATTTTTGCTTGCTTGCCTAGCAGGTAAACCTTGAAGTGTCGGCATCCCCATAAGATGGCTAGAGCTTCCTTTTCTATGTGCGCATAGTTTTGTTCGGGTTTTGTGACGGCTCTGCTGGCAAATGCGATGGGGAATACTCTGCCTTCATTGTCTGTTTGGGTCAACACTGCTCCTAGGCCACAAGGGCTGGCATCCACAAGGAGTTCGGTCTGTTTTCCTATGTCGAAGAGTGCCATGGTGGTGAGGTAGATAGAGTGTCCTTGATTTGTTGGAACGCTTGTTGGTGAACTGCGGTCCACTCCCACTTCTGGTCTTTCTTTGTTAACTCTCTGAGCGGACTTGCGACGCTTGCGAGGTCGGGGATAAAGCGTGCGCAGTAGGTGGCCATCCCCATGAAGCTCCTCACTTCGGAGGCTGATTGTGGTGCTTTGGAGTCTTTGATGTCTCGCACCATCGACGGGTCGTGGGATACTCCTTCTGCGCTGAATATGTAGCCAAAGAAGCACAGTTCACTCTTGTTAAATTCACATTTCTCTGCATTGAGTGTTAGGCCTGCATCTTCGAGCCTTTTCAGGACCGCCGCTAGGCGTTGATGGTGTACATCTTTGTTTGGGGCGTATACTAGGATGTCATCGCTAATGTTGGTGGTCCCTTCTAAACCCGTGATGACCTTGCGGATTTCATGTTGGAACACTTCCGCTGCAGAGGATATTCCAAAGTTGAGCCTTTTGTATCTCATCAGGCCAAGGTGAGATGAGAAGGTGGTAATGTACCTTGATTCTTTGGATAGGCGTAGCTGGTGATAGCCTGATCTGAGGTCGAGCTTGCTGAAGACAGTTGCTCCGGTGAGGTCAACGATGAGTTCGTCGATCGTGGGGGTTACATGGCGTTCTCTTCCGATTGCGACGTTGGGAAGCCTCATGTCTATGCATATTCTTACTGCGCTCGGCTGTTTGGGTTTTTGTGCTACCACCATGGGCGAGACCCACGGGGTTGGTCCAGATGTTTTCTCGATGATCCCTTCTTCTTCAAGCTTGGCCAGTTCTTTTTCTACAGCGCTCCTTAGGTGGAACGGGATCCGTCGGTGTCGAACTGCTTTCGGTTCAATGGTGGGGTCTATGTGAAGTTTGATGGTTCTCCCCTTGAGGCACCTGATGCCCTGGAATAGTTTCTTGTGTCGTTTCAGTAGGCTGCTGAGTTCATCTTGTTGGAGGCTGAACGCGAAGTGTATTAGTTTCAGCTTCTCTGCTGTCCTGCAGCTCAGTAGCGTCTCGCAGCCGGCATCTACTACGTATATGCGTGCACGGCAATTGGTGTTCTCGTGGGCGAAGTTTGACTTGAATGACCCTCGCACGGGGAGGGGTTTCTTGCAACCGTAGGCATATAGCCTGACTCTTTTTTGTTGGAGGTCGTGTTTTGGGCGAAGTCTGTTGAATGCTGCCACCGGCATGACGTTCACTGTTGCGCCAGTGTTGATGACCACTTTTAGTGGTTCTCCATTGGAGAGGACGGTGCACGACGGTCTTTTCCTCTGCCGTGATCGATGTGGTTCAACTGCGGATATGAGATGTATTCGGTGTATCTGTTTGTTTCCCTTCTTCTGTCTACCTTTATCACCTTTCGGGGGACGTGCTGCTATCGCTGTCGACGCTATTGCTAGAGTCTGGGGACCTTTGGGATTCATCGACGGCTCTGGCCTTGCCTTTTCGTGTTTGGAGTTGTGAGGATTCTCTGGGTGCAAACTTTTTCCGGCGTTCTTGTGTCTGGCGTGGGGCAGGGTCTTTGTCTGGTGGGTTTAAACAGACTGCGGCAAAATGGTTGAGGCGGTTGCATTTCCTGCACGTGGATCCCCATGCGGGGCAGGAGTCGCCTTTGTGCCACGGGCCTCCGCACCATTTGCAGCTTTTGTCTCGCCCTTGTGGTGGGTGGGGCTTCCAATCTTGCCTCGTGCGGGCGTTCTGGCGTCTGGAAATGGCTGCCACGTCTTCCGCAGGTCCAGGGCTGTCTAAAGGTAGTTTCTGGATTGCTGCTTCCATGACTGCTACCTGGTCTTCCGTTTGCTCACGGAGACGCGCCATTTCGAGGATGCGTGAGAGGCGTATGTTGCGTTCCGATAATATGGCCCGTCTCAGTTTTTCGGAGGATATCCCGTTGATGATCTGGAGACGGATGGCGAATTCTTCGTCCGGGAATTCACAGCCTACCGCCATTTCGCGAAGGCGGGCGTGAAATTTGTCCACTGTCTCTCTCTCTCTCTCTCTGTCTCGTCATGCAAAAATGGAACCGTTCGTAGTCGGGGTTGAGGTCAGGCTTGAACATGTTCGTGAGTGCCGATCTCGCTGCGTCGTAATTGTCTGCGTTGCCGTGGTTGGGTGTTGCGTTGAAGAGTCGCAGGGCCGCTGCTCCAATGTTAAGTAGGAGGAACGTGCGCATTTTCTTTGGCACGGTGATATCTCTGGCTTCGAGGTGCATCTCAAATTGTTGGAGCCAGATTTCCCATCTGATGGCGGCGCCTGAGGTGAACGGGTCAAATGGCGGCATAAATGATGTCGGCGTTGGGTCGGGATGTTCATAGGAGATGCTCCTCCTGGAAGACGGGCTCATGCTGGCTCTCCCAGGGCTGGTGCTCGGACTCGACATTCTGGATGTATGTGCGGTCTCTTAAGCGTTGGGACGTGGGCCTAGGGTGGCGGTGTGGCGTGTGGCACCTCGACGTTAGAGGGGTCGTCGCGGTTAGTCTGTCTACCGCTGCGCAGTACCTGTTGAAAATTGCTGGATTCTCCCAGGAGTGTAGGATGGTTCAGCTGCAGCCGTGTGTGGGAGCCCCTGTCCTGATCAGAGAGTGGGGCTTCAACCACCGTGTGTGCAGCGTTATGCTCAGCTGCAGGATATTGTAGCTGGTGTGGGTGTCGATCACTTCGTCGCCAGTGTGATGTTGAAAGACTGCCAGGGCCTCGGCGTGTCTGCTAAGGCCTCCGCCGATGCGCGGGGGCGGGCTGATTGGGTTCGCAGCGCGGGAACAGCTGCGCGTAATAAAACACCGACTCGTTGGCTCGGTGCCTAAACCCGGACTGACGTGGCTCTGTCAGTTCCGGTGATTCCTTTATTAAACTGGTGTCACGTGGCTGCGCGCGCAGGGTCACGTGACACCACAGCTTCCTTGTTCCTGCCTGCAGTTCGTGTTGTGGGCAGGCCGTTTGGATCAACATGTAGCAGCGGGAAGTCCCAGCTCAGGAGGAGCTGAGCCGTCAAAGGAGATAAGTCAAGGGAAATAAAAACCATGCATGCTTGCATGTGTGCATGGACGTGTGAAGGAGTGCAATTCTCCGAAGGCAACGTGAAAGTGCACCAAAGAGGGCCACTATTTCAGCGGGTTAGGAGTGAGTTAAGGTTTCTGGCATTATGAGCAAACAGAAGTGTGTTCCAACATGGAAATGCCGGCATATTTTGGCACAGCCAGCATGGTCATGATACCCGACAGCTGCATTATAGCCATAGCATTCAAGAGTGTCCTTGCATGGGGAAAGGGACATGTATTCGCACATCCAACAAAGAGATACTTTTTTTTTTTTTTTTACAGTGGGCTAATTAACCACGAAAATGCATTTGAAAGAGTGTACTGTTCGTGAACCAGCATCTATTTTATCTGTTCGTGTGCTACCCTTGATTGGAAAATATGGGAGCCATGTACTAAACCTTTCTTTAAGATGTGTGCGGTAAAATACACCATTTTAACCCATTATTTAAAACACATGTCACACCAAAACTGCCCGTGGTTGGTTGGGGCTTCCGCACTACACACAGAAGTTTACGCACATGGGAAATAATCGCACAATTCCAGTAACAATAAAAATCCCTGCACACTTGTTTGCACCAAGTAAGCACACCACCTATGGACTAGTGAAGGATCATTTCTGTGGAAAAGAGACACCATGACCTGGTGAATTCCTGATCATCCACCTGCCCCCCCTCTTACATGCCAGCACCCTAGCCTCGGTTCTCAGACCAAAGCAATCGACTCTGTGATAAACTAAGCACTGCCCTTCAGAGAACAAGATTTTGAGGCCAGGAGGACTTGCCTCGCACTCTGCTTCGGAGAACGGCCTCCGATGGGCTTGAAGCTGTGCAACTAGCCTTCTCCCCCCACAGACCAGAACCCTGCACCCAGTCCTTCTTGCCCACCACTCTTCAACATGTCTGATGAATGTGGATACCAGTGAATGGCTCTGGATGGGCATAGTGAAAGAAATGGGAGGAGCTGTAGGTGGGCATTGGTGCAGCTGAGCAGATTATGCAGTTGACATGTATGTACACAATATTGACTTAAACACACAGGCATTTTGGAAACGAGATAGTCACGTTTGCTACAGTGTTATAGACATTCAAACAGTTGCATCAAAAATGAAACTTGCGCCTTCAAAATCAAGGTTCACTTTCATTCCAAAGTTCTCAAACTGACCAGTCGGTGAGATTTGCTGGATGTCCTCGCTTTTGTAAAGTCAGGCACTTCTATCTGCTGAAAATAATACGTGAGCAAAAATTAACATGCCATATCTCAAACTAGACCAACAGGAACTTCCTTATAAAAATGTTTTATGATCTTCGAATTAGTTTAGGAAAATAAGGCAGAAATGGTTAATATTGGACATTCCATTTATCTGACAAAACAGGTCACCCTCTATTCAGTCATGATAGACACAACAGCACCCCAACAGTGATTATAATGAATTCAAATCATTTCCCTGCATCACTCTTCGGTGCTGCATTTGTCACCCTAAGGGGCAAATGTGTACCCAGGTGTGAGTCCTGAGCTTGCTGTGCCTCAAGTTCCCTTCTAAACCTCGCCAATGAAAACTAATGAGACCAAACATGTCTGGGTTTGCTGGTTTTGTACCTAGCATTTCGGGCTGCACTACCCCTTGTTGGCTGGTGAATGAAGACAGGCTCAGATTGCGGTTAAGGCAGACCGTGATTCGGCAGTGGCTAGCTAAGAGTAGGCATGCCAGAGTAGCAAGCACGCACAGCCTCAGTCATTGCTGCCATCTGTACGTGCTTAGCCTCTTTACAGGCCCGAGGTCTGGTAGTGCCTCGAGCATCAGATTAGCTGCTTTCATGTCAACCCGACTCGTCTCACTGAATGGAGTCACAGCTTTTAGGAGATCTCAGGAGCCTCCAAAAAAAGGGTATTACATCAGACAGTGGAGCAGGTGCGGCGACTGTGCTCATCAGTTGGGCCAGTTGAAAAAGATCTGTATGGGTTTTGACCTATCCTTTGTGTTCCCCAAGGGCTGGAGTCCAGATGGTGCAGGCCATCTGTGTGAAACCACTGTGCCACTTGCCCTCTGGAGCTTTGGTACCACACATACAATTGTGGATGAGGCGATCAGAGTGATGGTGAATACCGAGGACTGGCAAAAGGGTATCTTGGAACCCTGCTGCTCTGCATACCCACACTGCTCTGTTCGGCCCCTTTGCTACCTTCCTCTTCACCAATGACTTTCTGTGGGCTACGGTGTAGGAATAGGGTGCATAAGAAGCCATAAATGCATTTAGAACAATGTTGTGCTGTGGGTTCGATTCACTTAACAGCCCTGCCACTCTCCAGGCAAATGAGTTAATCCAGGCCAGCCCTGGCTGCAGCTGCAGGTGTACGTTTGAGCCACCACCAGTTGCAAGGGACGACGTCTGATGTTTCTGAGACCTTGCAGCTAAAGTCATGCCACCTCTTTAGGTCCAATACATTGAAGGCTGCAGACTTCCAAGTTGACATGGGTAGAGATGGCATTTCCTACAGCCAGGCCTTCATACCCTGGCTAGGTTTGCCACCAACCAGGACTGCTTGCCACTCGGAGCCTTTTCCTGACATGGTCCAGGTGGCTCCTGTTGGTAATGTGGAGGGTGATAGAAAGTCCTGGCGTCTCCCACAGGTGTGTGGCTGCAATGGACCTGCACGTTGCAGTATGGCGGTGAATATGGAATCAGCAGAGGGCGTCACCTTTGGGAGAGGAGGGCAGGCAGTTATTTTGGTCAGGATCCGGTGAAGGTAGGGCACAGCTCTTGGTCTTCCGTCATGGTGGTGTTCTCAAGCAGAACTGTAGCAGAAGGCAGATCCAAATGGTGCAGGAAAAGGCTAATGGATTTTTCTCATATGTTTCTTGCACGCTGAAGGGGGATCCAGACTGATTTGCTTGTGGCAGTGGAAGTTTGATCATTGCGCAGTCGAAGTAGAGTATGCGCATGGTCACTCTGATGAAGAGTACAATGCACATATTGTCAGTATTTTCTGGCCGCCATTGCATAGAAGAGGCCTTTAATGGATTAATGCAACAACTGAAGAGTGCTGTAGACAGCCCGAATGTCACAAGCTAGACTTTGGCCGACTTCGCCAATTTCTCCTTCTGAAGTGGATAAACGAGTACCAAGTTGGGTAGTAAGATCACACACTAGTTAAGTACTTTGATGTGTAAAGAGTGTTGAGACAATATTTTCTTTCTTGAGCTTTGTGAGTAGCTCAGCCAGTCCGGTTCTTGCCTTTTGGGGTCTCCAAAATCACAAGGAAAACTCATGCAGGAGATTGCAGCAACCAGCACTGGCTGCTGGAGGGTTAAAACTACATCAAAATATGAAGTTTATCAACAGGAGAAAACTGCATCCGCTCCCTAAACCCCAGTACTATAGAGACCCGGTCTTGCACCATTTCACCATCACTTTCCACTCCCTCCTGTCTGCACGCCTTTAGTGGCCTGCAACCACTCTGCTCAATGCCCTGATACAGCCCCACAGCCATGTTGAGGAGACCTTACTTCTTAAGGTGGACCATGTTGGTGTCACTCACGTCTACACGCTGATCTTCTGTGCGACTTAAAATGCCTTGTGATGTGTGGCCAATAGCCAAAAACGAGCAGTGGAATCGAACTGTGCAAATTCAGCTTGCAATGCATACTGTACACATCTCTACAGAAATCAAACTTGCACTTACCATCTCTAAACTGTCTTTAGTATGCTTCAGTAGTTCTTCAGAGAACATCTTTTTCAAACAACTACTCAGCAGAAAAGCCTACAAAATGAAAACACATTGTTACCTTTACTAAAGATATAATTAATTGTCCCATTCATTCTTGAACAACAAAAGGGAATAATCTTTGGATACGTTCTAGGAGGCAGATATGGTAAATTTGTGTCTGCAACAACCATCCAAATTTATGTGGAAATTGAAAAACCGGACAGGCCACTGGCAGTTATGGGGTCATCAGGTGAACATACTATGTCTAACATGTGTCAAATACATGCCATTGGATGGAAACAGACCTGGAAATAAAGCTACATCCTGGTGAAAAAGAACAAGTGCAGAGTGTGGGTGAACGCACCACGAAGCACTTTTAAACATGAGAATTTTCTGTAAAGAATCTGGTAGTTGTGACAGATTCTAACATATAGAAAGGGCTGTGCCTGTAAAACAAAACGTGAGCAAATTCCCCGTCACTTGTAGATATGTTCCCATAGGAAAAGGGTTGTGCATGCTGAAAATCTGTAATATGGGGCCACTTTGAACGTTATTTCCAGGGCCTCTTTTGGTTCCCAGTCCATCCCTGGGGGAGAGGGGAGGATTGGATGGTCATTTGAGATGAAACATACATTTAAGATTTAATGGAAACACTGCTTTCAGATAGCCATCCCTTGGTAAGTTTACATTGGCATTGTTTGGCGATTCCCAAGTGCTTCCCTCCCTTGACGACTGGGTGCGTATCCACTAGACCTTGAAGAGGAATCAACGATCCCAGCTGATTTTCGACACCAGACGGATAGTTCCATTACGAGCGCATGCCTTTTGACCAGAAAATGCACTGCTTGTCAAAGGTGAACGTATAACTGACTGAAGGTAACTCATAAAACCGTAGCGTTCCAAGATGGTTAGTGGTTAGAAATAACTTGAAACAATGAAGTGCGAAGCAAAGTTGGAAGCAAGCTATGCCAATGTGAACCCACTGTGAAGAAACATTATGCAAATATGGAGAGTATTCGCATACTTGGGATAGAGCATTATTGAGCATGTCATTAGTAGAACAAGCAGCATTTTACTCCAATGAAGACATTTTGCAAGTAAACCAAAACCATACAGTATGGAATAAAGTTTCAATAGATCAATGAAAGAAAAAGATTTAAAAACTAAGGAATTCTGATATAAAACAAGAATGTTTATTGGAATTGGTATGCAAGTATTGGGTGCAGTGCTTGCAGAACAATGATGCACAATGTACTGTTGATAACGCTTCAATGACATTTAGCCTGAAAGACACTATGCTGCGATAGAGAGGGAGACCCTGCCATGTACATGGGCAGTGGAACATATCAAGTCATTTTTGCAGGGTGAGAAATTCTATTTGTGAACAGATTACAACTACTCTCCCCAGTGGGAGTTTTATCCACACCAGGGTGAAGCAATAGGTCATCTAGAGGAGCAGTGACCTAAACAATTCAATTGTACAGGTTTCCATGTCAGTATGATCCTCGAAAAAGACAAAGAGGCCGCTTATTTGATGGATTTGCAGTGGGAAAAGAATAGGGACTGGTCACTCCTGAATGTGAAATTGCAAGCATGGATGGTTGCAGTTTTGCATCGTGTGACATTTCATGGAAGAGGTACAAAGCATAATAAGCGGTTAAATGGGAAACAGCTATCCAAAATGATAATTAGGGAAAGATTATTTTTCTTTTTAATAAACGGACGGACAAAAAATAGATTACGTACCAATCCTATTTCAAGGTAGATAGGAGAAAGTCGGAGTGGTTAGAGCCGACACATTTGTAACACAAGGGCGGAGGATAAAAGCCATTACCCTGGGTCCTCAAGGACATATTGGCCCAAATGATACCAAATATAAAATATGAGAGAATTCTTCTGCCAGCCATGAACTAAAAATGAAAAATACAAATGAAAGAAAGTGTTGTGGCAAACAAGTGACAAAACTGCCCTCCCTGGGGTTCTAGTACAACCTTCACGCAGAGACATGTACTAATAAATCCTTTTGCCTTCTACAGATTTTCTGACTGGTTTTACCTTCATTAGCTCAACGCAGACATGGGATCACCACATACGTGCCTCTGTTTACCATATACCTAAACATTTAAGCATGAAAATTAAAGAAACAAATAGCAATGACAATGTGTACATTTCTAAATAATCTCCTGTATGGCATACTTCTAAAAAAGCGTATGAGATATGCCTTTTTGATTTACAGGCAAACCAATACAAGCATCACAGTCTACAAAACCTACAAGGTTTTATTCTCTGTTGAATCATTATCCAGGGATCTTTATATAAAAACTTGTTAAACAATCCATTTTGCATATAGAAGCGAGAGAGGAGAGGGAATGCTGGTGTATAGATATTTATACATAAGCACACAGGTACTTTGGAGTTGCAAAAGACAGTACAGCACACCGCCTGATGGAAGAAACGTTCACTAACAAGGGTGAATAAAATTTAACCTAGAAATAGTGCACACACAACACGCATTTGCTTGAAAAAGCATAATCGTGATTGCAGATGGCAAGTAATGCCACATGTAGAGCTCATACCGGACGCATATCACTTAATTTTGCCACAGGGTGACCAATATGGAGTTCCTGAGCTTTTGCAAACATGTACAGCACAAAAGAAGTTTCCACAAGTCAATGGGTAACACACACATTCAGTTACCTTTATTCTTCACGTAATATGATCCTATGAGTACCACAAGGATCTTCAGGATCCCTGCTCCTCTTCAACATCTATATTACGCCAATAATCAAGCACATCAAAACACATGGCCTCACTTGCTACAACTATGCAAATGATACCTAAATCCTCTACAAAATCGGCAATGAACAAGAGGAGAACACAACGCTAATAGACTGTCTCAAAGAACTCTACCAATGGGGGCTCTCTACTAGCATTAGTAGGTATAGGGTGGTCAAAATCACGGCCCTTGGTAAAACCATAGGGATGTCATCAGGGGCAAATCCCAGCTATCCGCACCAGTGCGGGGGAGTAAGCGGCAAGAAGGTGTCTCGCCCTCGAGGATCTAAACAGAGTATCCACAAGCAGCGCGATGCGGCCGATGCAGGTTGCCCTTGATGACATCCCTATGGTCTTACCAAGGGCCGTGATTTTGACCACCCTATACCTACTAATGCTAGTAGAGAGCCCCCACAGGCACACTATAAGGTGCTATGATACTGTAGTGGCATTATTGTTTTCCATCCCAATTGTCAAATAGGCTATACTGTAATGTACTCCCTCCTGATGAATGTTCCACACCTTGCTCTCTAGGAACAGAAACATGTCGAGACATATCTCTGAACTTTAAACAGAGAGTATAATTTATGACACATTTATCCATACTTGGATGGGTACCTTGCTATTTAGGTTGAAAAGTACCCTTAGTGGTCGTATTGTTGCTATAACACTACTTTCAACTGGCCTTCAGAGCCTGTTACGTATTCCCTATTGCTGCTTTCTACATGGGACTTGACAATGTCTGTATTTCTGACCTATTTATTTAATTGATGTTTTAATCTTGACGGACTGTTGATTATTAAAATTTGATATTGGCTTTTTTAACCTTCCTTGGTCCCTCCTAATGTTTTACTGAGAGTGTTTACACCACACACCTCTAGTACCTGCTTCATAACTGTCTCCCTATACTCCTATCACTATCCTCCTGGATATAGACAAAGTATACACTGCTAATTGTGATTAGACAGTAGTATACCGGGTTTCCTCTCCTTGTAAGTATCTATTTGTGCCAACCAGTTTTTCCAATTCAACGACTGCAGTTGCTTCAAAATGCTGCAGCCAAGCTGGCCCTTGGAGCTAATCTTCTCTCCCATAGGCACTGCTAGGGAGATGCTGGGGGGGGGCTGGCCTCGGATCTTTTGGTTGTAGCCCCAGAAGGAAGCTCAGGGGTTACAACCAAATGGCTAGCTAGCCACTAGTCCCGACAGTTCCAACATTAGCATAGCCCCGGATCATTTCCAGACCTAGCAACACCCCTGGCCTCTCCCATTTGAAGGGTCTACTTCAGCAACTTCATTGGCTCACGATTGGCAGTCACATTAAGTTTAAGATTCTTTCCATTTCCCACTGTGCCTTATATTACTCTGGCGCGAGTATTTGCAGGCCCAGTTGATTCCCTATGTTTTAGCCAGGTCCTCCGATCTGACTCTCAGAAACTCTTGATAGTCTCCAGATTTCGAAGAGCTCGAGCTGGGTGCTGGGCTATCACCACTCTTGCCCTGCCATGTGGAACTCTCTCCCTGACCAGCTATGAGACCTTACGGACCACTTAGGTGTTTGCAAAGCTCAAACATATTTTTTGTTGATTTCTGTTTCTTCTTCATGGCTATAGTGGCTCTTTCTCATTAGATGTTCTTAGCACCTTGATGCCTTTGGGCCTTAGTTGAGAGCTCTATAAATATTCTTATATTACATCACACGCACCGTGACATGAACACACAACCGAGAGGGACTAAGGAGTAAGCCTGACCGGAGTGGAGTGCAGGGAGGAAGAGAGCCGTCCGAATGGGTGGGAGACCTAGGTGTACCCTTCATTATAGAGGGTCAAACCGGCAACAGGGGAGAAAGATGGGTTTGACTTAATTGGACCACTGATGGAGGGTCTTGGATGAAAAAATAAAGAAAGGAAACAAAAGAAGCGGGGAGAGCAAGGTGTCCCGATCTCGGAACTGATGGACCACAGAGCACAAGAAACACATCCCCCCTGGAGGAACCCGGGTGGAGATTGCTGCACACCAAATTAACCAAAGGGGACGAGATTATGGGCAGCACTTAGTCTGAACACCGGGGGTAGAAAAGGTACTGCCAATGAATAGCCCATTGAGAACCCACTCTTCTGCACACAACATAGGAGTGGCAAGTGTAGCACACCAGAATGTACGACAGGGGAAGGGATACGGGCCACAGTCAGTCAAAACAGAGGGGGTAGGATAGGGTACCACCAACTTACCAAACCTACTAAAAAAACTCATCTTTCTGCCAACACCTCTCAAACTCTGAACTAAAAACAACCATACCTCTACAGCACAACAAACTGCATGCACTTCACTACACCATAACAAAACAAACCATACAGCCTTGCACAACAGCACATGGCAGCTAGCAACCGAAAAGCACATCTACGCTCAGCAAACAGTGTCAACCAAACCAAAGCTGCCAACAGCAACATCACAGCTCTCTTGCTCCTTTCTCCCGCTCAGTCTTACTTATTTGCCCCTCGACCACTTGCTTTACATATCCACCAGAGCACTAAGGAACCACACAGGTGTCAACAGTGGGCGGTAGAAGAACCTTTAACATAACATAATAGTAAAGGTCTCTTTGGATAATGCAAAGCCAACACAAAGCCCAAACAAGTAAACCATGTGCAGAAGGTTCTTTTTAATCCTCATATACATAACTTACCATGACACCATATGGTAGGGAAGGAGCAAACCTGGGCACAAATAAAAGGCGAGTGGCAGTGATGGGCACATATATTTGTAATTAACCGAAAAATGCATGTGGATGGTTTGTAAACACGAACAATTGCAAAATGCAATAGCTTCTCTAAGTGTCCAAATAAGAATAATACTTTAAGGATTTTGCATACTCAAATGTAAATAATGCATTCAGTGGGCACTCAGAAAACAGTACGCATGAATGAAAGCATAGCGCAAATCTTCAGATCAGTCCAAAATACAAAATTTTCAATTTTTTAATTTTTATTTTTTTAAACAGAGCATTCACCATTTTTATTCTTCAATGTTTTCATTAAGCAAGACATTCAGATTTGTATTTTATTTTAAAAGAACTTCAACTCCTGTCTAGTGGAAATAAGTCTTCACTGAAGTTTACCTGTTCAACTGAGAAGGCTAGAACGCCTTTTTGATCAAGGACGAAGTCGCCTGAAGACCAGTTCATCTGACTACCCGAATTACGGAGATGGCGTCACAATTTTGCACATGGAGCAATAACATTGATAACAAGTTGAAGCTACAAAGCTGCAAATGGGGGTTAATTGGCAACACGCCCCGAGCAAACAAGCAGAGACCACTGCACAGTAATTCCAGAAGTAGAAAAGAGACACTGCAGATCTGACTGCAACAATGCAAGTGATCATTGACCAACGCACCATCCAAACGAGGAACCGTTTCATGAACTTTGCTGGCATAAAGCTGTAAAGCAAATTCCAGAAAGGATACACAATAATTTGACCAAGGCACAAGAACATTGTCAATTCTGCGATGCCAGATTAATCATGTTTGAACATATGACATGAACACTATACTGAGCCGAAAAGAAAATCCCAGAAGACGCCTCAGCTTCAGCCCGACAGCACCTGGATGCAGGGGTGTTGCTAGGTCTGGAAAAGATCCGCGGCTATGCTAATGTCGGGACTGTCAGGAATCAGGAATAGCTATATTTTGGTTGTAGCCCCTGAGTTTCTATCCTAAGACCTGGGGCTATAGCCCCCTCCAGATCCCCCTAGCAACGCTTCTGCCTGGATCACTTATTAGGGAAATACGAACACAGATTTATTGGTGGGACACCTTTCAAGATTAAGAATGGAGCAATGACAACAGTGAAGGGACAACACCAAAATCAATGGAAGGCAAATGTCTACTGCAAGAATTGAAAGCAGCACAAAAGGTGAAGAAGTGAACTTTCCAAGCATGCACGCAAACACCACTATAATACGGTGGAAAACAAAAACGCTAGGACCAACACAGGTGTGTATGGAGCCACTGCAAGCGCATTTGTGAAGAACTGTCAGTCCCAGTCCTGGTGTGAAACAAGAGGAGAGTAAACAAAACAGATGGGCAAGGAAAGACTGTCAATAACAAGTTCTGACACTGCTGTCTATCAAGAGGAAAATCCAAAGCAGCAGAGAGATGTAGCATCCACATCTGCCAAGTTCCGACTAAGCTGTCAATTAAGAGGAAAATACATAGCAGCAGAGAGACGTAGCATCCACATCATCTGCCAAGTTCCGACATAGCTGTCCATCAAGAGGAAAATCCACAGCAGCAGAGAAATGTAGCATCCACATCCGCCAAGTTCCGACATAGCTGTCCATCAAGAGAAAAATCCACAGCAGCAGAGAGATATAGCATCCACATCCGCCAAGTTCCGACATAGCTGTCCATCAAGAGGAAAATCCACAGCAGCAGAGAAATGTAGCATCCACATCATCCAGCAAGTTCTCACATAGCTGTCCATCAAGAGGAAAATCCACAGCAGCAGAGAAATGTAGCATCCACATCATCCAGCAAGTTCTGACATAGCTGTCCATCAAGAGGAAAATCCACAGCAGCAGAGAGATATAGCATCCACATCCGCCAAGTTCCGACTAAGCTGTCAATTAAGAGGAAAATACATAGCAGCAGAGAGACGTAGCATCCACATCATCTGCCAAGTTCCGACATAGCTGTCCATCAAGAGGAAAATCCACAGCAGCAGAGAAATGTAGCATCCACATCATCCAGCAAGTTCTGACATAGCTGTCTATCAAGAGAAAAATCCACAGCAGCAGAGAAATGTAGCATTCACATCATCCAGCAAGTTCTGACATAGCTGTCCATCAAGAGGAAAATCCACAGCAGCAGAGAGATATAGCATCCACATCCGCCAAGTTCCGACATAGCTGTCCATCAAGAGGAAAATCCACAGCAGCAGAGAGATATAGCATCCACATCCGCCAAGTTCCGACATAGCTGTCCATCAAGAGGAAAATCCACAGCAGCAGAGAAATGTAGCATCCACATCATCCAGCAAGTTCAGACATAGCTGTCCATCAAGAGGAAAATCCACTTCAGCAGAGAGATATAGCATCCACATCCGCCAAGTTCCGACATAGCTGTCCATTAAGAGGAAGATCCACTGCAGCAGAGAGACGTAGCATCCACATCGACCGCTACTAGTGAAACATTACAGCGAAGCAAACCTTCGTAGATGCCGTACAATAGGCTATAAAGAGAAAAGCTGTTGAACTCTTCGATGATTGGGTTGAAATAAATGCAACACGAATTCCACGGAGTAACAGCAAAGTTCCCAGATATTGAAGATGTGCACCTGAAAGACTTCCCACAATATAGTCCTGAGAACCAGAAAGACGAATGGTAAAAGCACCCAATCGTCTTAATTCTTTAAGCTCTGCAACACTAGACGCTATTTCTAGAATAAGAGAAGCTTGTTTTTACCTTTCAGAGGACTAACCACATTTGACTTGATGGAGAGAGAGACAAGTCCTACCAGCACAGAGCCATTCACAAGGACACGCTACAGGCAGCTACATGTGATCTGACCTGTGGTAACAGCCTATGACAGTAAGAAGTCCATCATAAATGCTGTTTACGCTGCTGCAACATGTGGTAAAAAGCCTATGAAATACAGTGGTTCCAGTCTTTGATATATTTACTCAAATGTCTATGCATTGACCATTTTTAAAGACCGTGAATAGGTGACAAATGCAATGCCTCACAAGCATTAAAATGATACACTGTCTCCCCTCATCCACGACACACAAAAGAGAAAGTATAGGAGTGTTGCAATGATAAAAATGGTACTTCAGAATTACAAAGAGGGATATGAAGCCAGACTACAAGTTTTTCTACCGAAATATTTTATTGACTACTTCCACATAGGGGAGTGGTGTTATGAATTGGGGGGAAAGCACAGAGCAGGAAGTGTGAATCTAGCTACTATCAAACACCTCATACATCTAGCAGAACACTAGGTTCCTAGATAGCGCTTCAAAGCAGGAATATGGCATTTTCACTACAAAGGAAAGTGGGGCAGGAGCTTTAAGACAATGATGTGCAATAGAAATACAAAATTGTCTAGAATAGTGTACAATTAGATGAAATAAAGGGAAATGTTTTAAAACTGCACGTTTATACAAGAACAGATTTTCTGCAAGTGAATATGTACAGTTAGGCACACAAGTAACAAGTCCTTCGTTTTGTTAAACAACGCGGAGAGAGGCATAGTTGCAATTGCTAGCAAGGATAACAAGATGACATGCATAGACTGCAAGCAAAACAAGATGAACCTCGCGGAGGAATTCTAGAATAAAGAAGGACACATACGTTCGCTATGAAAATGACTTAAACCCACTGAAGTCATGTCAATGGTGAATCAGATGAGAACCAGAGCTTTGTAATATTATGGAATCAAATCTATTCAATTATGGGCAACTTCAGCCGAGTCCCAGAACCAGGTTCCAAGCTTAAGGAGCAACTGTGGTTTGAGAAAACGGACCCACCTATATGCCGGGTCGCACTGGGGCATAACATTTCTCGGGCACCAATGAAAAAGTGGCCCACAGTTGCACATGGCAATTCATTCCTTTTGTGACTGACTGTTTCAATAGTACCCATGGGCGAGTTTGTTGATAAAATGTGATGCGAGTTGTGCAATTTAAAGAATATTTATTCAGCAACAATGGACAAAACTACTAGGCATATAGCACGTAACTCATCAAAATGGCTTACATTGGCCAAAAAAGTGGCTCAGTTTGACCCAAAAAACGGGTCTGCGCTAGCATTTTTGATTCAGGCACTGCCCTATTGCCGTAGAAGGCTGGTCCGAGCCGTCCTATATGCCTGAAGAAGCAGACAAAAGACGGTATTAAGTCCAGCAGGTTGTGGAAGGCGGATGGCTCACAAGGTGTTGAGGTTTAAAAAAGCCAAAAGCAGGGGAGGGCAAGACACGAGGTGAAGTTCAGTCCTTCAAGATATGATCAGCAGTAGGTCTCCAGCTGGCAAAAAGGGAAGCAAATGCAATTTTCTTTTTTTAATGAAATGCAGGCTACAGAATGATGCCTGCAATATGTGTATGACTCGGGAAAGGGCATTCCGGATTGATGTTGTTAGAACGAGGGCCACAGTGGCCGTATTAGGGTTGTCTGTGAGCAGGCACAAGGTACAGGCATAGAAAGTTTGGTTGCAGTGTGAACCAGTATGAGAAAGAATTACGGTTTTGGGGCCGGTTTAGAATCACGTACCTTATGTTTCAATATTTGAAGGGTTGATGACACAAGGAAACCGCTTGCATTACCATGATCCATTAAAGTTCAAACAACTATTTGTGTCCAGAAGCCGAAGGGTTTACTGTGGCCGTGGTCCAGAATACAGAATATAGTCTTTGCATTGGGGAAAGCAAGCATTGTGAAAGTAAGAAATACGTGCTGACTAAGCCAATACAGACTTGTGAATATTAGGCCAGGGTTGCGAGATGGGTAGAATAAATGCCAGTATGTTGCACAAATAGAACTGTTTGGACACCAATTTGGAATACATTGCAAACCTTGCACATTTGAACCACTGTTTTAGGAATCTTAAACCAATGCTGATGCCAAGTTGTTAAAGGTTTTAATCTAGAGCATTGAGAATGAATTAATGTGATACGAATAGTATAATACACAAGGGGTTCTTTAGATAAGACAGAAATATAGTTTTTTTAAAATATATTTTAAAAACAAATGAGCAGTGTTGGAGACTTGCATGCCAGTGTCATAATATTGTGCTGCTAACTGCTCATGGTTAGTATTCAAACATAGACCGAGTTGTTATTCTGCATTTGTATAAGAGCCGTTTTTGATTTTTGGTATCATCTCAAAAGGATGTGGGTTTGAACGCCCTCATGGGATGTAGTCCAGGTCAGTGGAGAGGGTAGAGTGTTAGATAGTGCTTGGGTGCACTCAGTATGTGTGCAGCCCCTGCATATTACGTGGTGTTTAGCTGCATTCTAGTGCCAGGCGTGGTGCTGTGGTTGTGTGAGATCAGTACACTGTGTGCAGGGAGGCTGACGTGGCTTCGTAGTCTGTATTCTGGCAGTGGTGGAGCTTGTGTGTGAGATTATGTGTGCAGCTAGGCCGTTATTTTGTTGGGCAATAGCTGTGTTTTAAACATCGTTGAGATGTTCATGGTGGTGTGTAGGTATGTGTGCAGCTAGTCCGAATTGAGGCGTATACCTGCATTGTATTTTTTGTTGGTGTAGAGGAGAGAGTGAGCATATTGGTATGTGCGAGTGTGCAGATTGGACGGAGACCCCTGCTCCTGATAGAGCAAGCCAGCACAACAGCTTCAGAGCAATTAATGTTGGGTCCCGGGTGAAGGAGTTCAGGGAATTCATTCCCAGACAGATCAGATCCAAACGGAGGTCCTGGTGTTTAGGCCACAAAAGGCTGATTACTCTGGAATTCGCAGAACTGGCCCGAGTCACTAGGCCCCTGCCCTGTTCTTCAGTAAAAAGCTGTGGGGTTAAGCTCCTGCCCACTGGCTCGCGTGAGGCGCAGATTTCTGCCATATGCAAGGCAGGTTTCGGAAAACTGAAGACCTTGAGATAGATTCTTCCCCTGCTTCCCCCAGCCAATGGGACAACACTGGTTACAGCAACTATAATGGGGTCATTGGAATACTGCAATGGGATATATTTGGGACAACCCAAGTATCAGTTCCAGCGCATGCAGATACTCCAAAACAGCAAGACTGTCGCTTACGGCGCTACATCTGACCCATTCAGAAGCTCTTCTGCATCGCTCTTCTGCATCGCTTGCACTGGCTGCCAATGGCGACACGGATTGAGTTTAAGACACTTTGCGTCGTCCATCGGGCTGTGCAAAATGCTGCCCCGGAATAACTAAAAGGTAAGATAGAGCGGTACTGCCCAGCCAGACAACTACGCTCTGCGTCACCCTTACTCCTTAATGTTAGGGAGAATTATCCAGAATGGCTAATTTCCCTTATCTACTGAGTCCCTCGGGAGCTTTGCTGGATTTCTGGGATTTATTTTTTTCACCTGGTAAGAGTGTGAGCCTTTTTTCCCACTCTTCCATGTGTTTTGCTGTGTGTGTTTTCACTTTGTGTGTTCATAGACTGGAGCTTCATAGGCATCTTTTTACTGTGTGTTGCACAGCACCTTTAGTGCAGTGACACAGGGTTGTCTTTTTCAGACTTCCCACTCTAAAACTCCATATTCTGGGACTGACTACTGTCTCCCAGAGCATGTAAAGTTACCATTGACTTTATTAGTCTTTTTAAATTCACAGACCCAGTACAACCTATGATATGATATTTTATTTGCATCGCGCTCGTGCACAAGTGTACACAGAGTACTGGAAAGGGTTAATAGTTATCCCTTTTTGTCTGTGTCTCATGGAACATTATTTAGTTCCCCTTTAAGATATGGCTGGTGGCAGTGGTATCTACCATATTTTTCCTACCGCGGTTTATTTAAATAGCCTTGGTACTTTTTTAGGCTACGTTAGTAGCCTCGAACTTAAATCCGCTGGACCCCATTTACTTTTATTTGGTTCCGGCTGGGTTTATTCGCCATTTCTTTTTGTAAAGGTCTTTCGTGTTTTACTCTGCACGCCAAACCAGGTTTGGTTCCCTTGTTCGCCATCCTTTGGTGGGTTTCTGCACAGAAGCCCTCCTTAGGCGCCTGAATGTCTGAGGGGGACAGGATGTGAGGGAGGGGTTTGAGACTCCCTGCACAGGAACTCCTTGGAGACCCATGTCGCACTGCTGTGGGGACTATCCCGCCAGGACAGCCACCCTGCTGTGTGATTGACAGCTAGGCTGTGTGAATGGGGGAAAACTGCATAAAAAGCAGGTCTCTGGAATAGGAAGGCAGAGTCACCACTGGATCGAGAGAACCGAAGAGAAGCTGAAAGAAGAGGACCGCTACCATGACTGAATCTCCCGGTGAAGCCCTGCTGCAGGTCCGAATCTCTAATATTCAACGACAGAGAAGATCTGCAAGGAATCTTCTTCCCTGGAGGTGGTGGGACCAACCAGTTCGCCAAACATCAAGCAAGGCCTCCCTCCCCTTGTTGAATTTGCTGTGCTTCACTGCAGTAAACCGGATAGCTAGGAGGCTCAGACCCTGTTTGGGTTTTAAGGAGCGCACCTTTTATTCGTTGCTTTGCTCTGCTGCTGGTTTCTTCCAGGGGCAGTGCAGGACTCTCCAGTCTTCATATTTCGTGTCAGTCAGACAGTCGCTTCAGGAACCTTGAGCCTGCAGGATCTGCCAGGAACTTCTTCCTCAGCTACAGCCTTCTTCATTTAAGGTACTGTTCAAACCCGGTTGTTCGTTCCGTCCGACCGCGGTCAAAGTGTTTGAAATCTTTCGCCAATCCGAGGGCTTGTCCTCTACTCCTTTAAGTAACTTTTCTTCCGACCAACTTTGTTTCGAACTCTTGGCAAAGACTTAACCGCAAACTTCTCTGAACTGTGTGATCCTCTGCAAATACTCTGAACCATTAACATTGGCCCAGGCCTATTGATTTCAATCCTCATCGTAGCAAGCCTTTTCTAGATTGCCCTGCCTACTCACTTGTTGGTGCTGCTTAATTTTGTATAACCTTGTCTTTCCCTCCCTTTTAAATTGCTGGAGTGCTATTTTGCTCACACTTCATTTTGAGTTTAACTTGTTCAGAATTCATCAGGTGTTGTGTAGTATACTAAGAGCGTGATTTTTCTGCTGCTTTACTTAGTGAACTGTTTTACAACTGATGTGTAAATAAATGTATATTCTTTTACTCAGAAACCTTGAGTCAGTGTTTGTTTGAACCATAGTAAGTTGCTGTCCTTTGTGTAACTTCGGATACTGCTCACTTTACACTTGAGATAAGTATTGTTTGAACTTAAGTGCTACTAGGCCCTGGGTCTGTAGTTCTGTGCATTAAATCCAGGGAGAAGGTTGCATGAATAGAGCTGTATTGCCACAGACCATCATCTCCATTTCCTCTGGGTTCAGAAGGAGATGGTTATTCGTCATCCAAAGATCAATGACTGTGCGACATGCTGCTAGGTCAGGCTGGGGATCAGAGGTTGATATTTGTGCGTCATTGGCATAGGTATAGCAGGTCAGGCTGTCCCTGATAGAGGGGACATGTAAAGGTTGAAGAGAAGGGGTGAAAGGCAGGCGCCTTGGGGTACTCCAGTGCTCACTGGGCGTGTGTGGACAGGAAAGGGGGAGATAGGTGATTTGCTGTCTGTTAGTGAGGAATGAGGTGATCCAGTTACGTGCCAAATCTCAGATTCCTAGAGAGTGTAGTCTAAGAGGATCTTTAAAAAGCCTAAAAGGCACCAAAAGGGGCAAGTTGGCAGAACTCTACCCCAAAATACATTATGCTGCATACAATTTAAAATTTGAAACAATTGGCCAAATGCAATATTTAGGCACAGAAAGCAATTTACTTTGATCTAGAAAGCTAGAACAGCTGCTCCTTAAGTATCAGTTATGATTTCCAAGCCCTGTAGTTCAGCCCAGTCATCCTGAATTGTCACCACCAGTTAATTCGGGAACCCAGTCTCTCCCCTCTTCTTTGGAGCACTCTGTTATATAGTGCAATCTGCTCACCTAACCCCCACTTATTTTCTAGCAGCCTTTAAAAAAAGGGTATTTATATACAGGAGGAACAATGCTCTCTTGATCACAAAAGAAAGTACACTAGATAAGAAGTCAGATTTAATGGGAAGTATTGAGCTTCTTACAATGGGGTGAGTTTGAGGGATATTCTCACCAGGTTGTGGAGGGGAGTAAATGGAACAGTCACCAGGGACAATACATAAGTGTACATACATAGATGAAGGACAACCAACATTGGACATTAAGTGCAGGTAGGTGGTATGGCCAGCTGTGCTGTGGATGTGACCCTGATGGGTGACTAGGCAGAGGAAGTGCGGGACAGAGGCAGGTTAGCTAGCAGGCAGATGACAGGTAGGTTAAGAGGGTAGCTCAGAGGTGAGTAGGGAGGCTTTTAGATTGGTTTTTAACAGATCTGCGTGGATGGTGATGTCTGGGGGGAAGAAAATTCCATGCAAATGGAGCAAGAAGTGAGAAAGAACAGAAGTAAGAGGCAGCACAGAGAGGGCACGGAGACAACGGTAATCGAGAAGGCAGAGCAGAGATTACGAGGAGGCTTTTAGAGGAGGGTAGAGAAGGATAGATACAGTGGTGCCTTACCGTGGATAGATTTGTGAACCAGGAGAAGACATTTGAAATTTGTCCACGTTTTGCATCGTCAGCCATCCAGCCTGGTGACAGTACGAGGAAGTAGGTGTGAAGTAAGGGAGTTCAAAGAGTCCTGGTAGCGAAGATAATGATCTTGCTGAGAGGACAGAAAGCGTAGTTGGGGAGACCAAAAAGGATGGTGGAACAGTAGTCCAGTTTAGAGAAGGCAAGAGTGGTTAAGAGATGCTTGGCAGTGTTGAATGAAAGGAGGTGCCTGATTTTCCTAATATTTAGGAGGTTGAGGCAAGCTGCTGTTCCAGTTTTGGAGATTAAAGGAGAGAAGGTGTGAGAAGGGTAATAGAGGATGCTGAGGTTTCTAGCTGGAGAAGATTAGGAGGAGAGTGTCAGGTAGCAACTGGATAGGCAGATGAAGAGATGAGAGAGAGCTTTTGGAAGGGAAGAAGAGTTTTGGTAGAATTTAACATCAGAGTGCAAACCTATGCAATATTTAATTAATTTTGATGGAGATCAGAGGCTAATACAGCAAAAGAGAAGATGATTTGGGTGTTGTCTGTGAAGAATTGGTACGAGAACACAAAGGAGATTAGTGCCCCAAGAGCAGAGGTGTAGAGAGTAAATAGGAGCAGACCCAAGACAGAGCCTTGTGAGGTTTTGTTGCTACAGGAAACAGAATTGGCGAGGTGTAAGGTAGGATTCAATTCAGGTAAGAGGAAAGAGTATTAAGGAGATCAGAGTGATAAACAGTGTCAAAGGCATGGCAGCAGACAGGTCAAAGAGAATTTGGATAGATTGGGGTGCTTAGTAGAGGCGATGAAGATGGAAGTTTGATGTCCGTCTTAATCTCAGTCTGGATCTTTAAAAACAGACTACTTTGAACTTTCCCACTGACTTCCAAGAAGAGCTGAATCATGGTGCTGTCATCTTGCTCTCTTAGGTGTGGTGTTATGTAAAGTTGTCTTATACCAGGCACCATTACCATTGCCATAGTCTCCAGGTGCTCACATGGCTCTGTAAGAAAAAGGACAGGGGGTGAGGGGGGGATTAGTGAGGGAAGAGGGATAGGATCGAAGTTGAGCTCTTCTGTTGATTCTTGGGGTACCAGGAGACACTGGCGTCCTGTGCAAGTCGATTTTTGAAGTGAGTTTTTGATTATGTGCACCGGCTTGCTGTATCCAGAGGGATGAGGGCCAGTGTCAGGGAATATTTGCGGTTTGTGAATGTTTATGTTGGATGTGTGTTTTGCCTGTAATTTGTCTGGCCTGTAGGATGTGTGCTGTACTTTTACCTTCGCAATACTTCCGAGTTGTTCTACATAGGCCAACCACCATGACTCTTCTAATAGCAATACCTTGGCTATCCGTGAAAGTTCTCTTGGGTTCAATACATAGGCTAATTTCACAGGTCTTCTAGGTACTACACATTGGCTACCCTCAAAAAAGCTTGTGAGTGCAATACATGGTTGTCTATATATATGTATACATCATCCAAGTGCGGTGTATATGCTATACTCATAATATTCCATCAGCCTGCAGACCCCGCCGAGTGTGTCCCCAGTGCCGATGGCTTCAATCCAGCCCCATGTGCTTTTTATGTGGTGGCACATCGTTTTTTATGTGGTGGCACATTGTTTTCTATTTAATTTACTTTTCATTTGTGCAAGTTCGGCGCCACCTTGGGCACTCGCCCTGTGTGCCGCCGGCCTGGCCTGCTCCATGTTCCCTCCCATTCCTGCAGCCTTCCCACGAGCCTTGATTGGGCCTGGGAACCACTTAAGTCACCCTCTCAGGGCAGCCTATGCCTGGGCAGCCCTCAACTAAGGGACCAAGGCAAAGGGCAGCTCCTGAAGAATCAGCTCTAGTCCGTGTTTGCCTGGGAAGCCTGCCGCCATCAACCAGCAGCGACTGATAAGCCAAGTGTGGTCTGGGTGGGGAGTACAGCAATGACTATTCCAGTACAGCCCTACCACTCTTATTATCTTACATAACATAGCACACTGATTTTAGCCAGCTAGTAAGTCATTTTTCAATCACTGATGTGTCCCAATTGTAGGTGGTTCTCCATTTACTGCTGCATCTCAAATTGTGCCCCGCCCACCTGCCAGGTATCTCAAATCTAAGCGTTTTCTACTCACTGCTCTATCTCAAATATAGGTGTTTTCCCCTCTAGCACTGTGTCCCAGTTCTAGGGGTCTCCATACTGCTATGTTTAAAACCTAGGTGTTCTTCCCTTAGCTGCTTTATTCCACTTCTAGGTGTTTCTCCAATTACTGTTTTTTCAATTCTAAAGGTTTCCCCTCTAGCACTGTTCCAGTTCAAGGTGCTCCCCACCACTACTCTCGCATTACAGCTGTACTCCAAGTCAAAGTGCACCACACTAGGTTTCCCACTAGTACGGTCCCCATTTTTAGGTGCGCCACCACCACCACTGTGCTTTGAATCCAGGGGATTCTGGGGGAAATCTACAAAAAAAACTCACCCTTCTGCATACACCTCTCCAACTCAGAACTAAACACAAACATACATCTACAGCACAATAAACCGCCCACACTTTACTACACCACAATGAAAAAAAAACACACAAAGCCTTGCCAAACAGCACATGGCGGCTACCAACCGAAAAACACACCTACGCCCGGTGAACGGTATCAACCGAACTGAAGCTGCCAACAGCACATCATAGCTCTCTTGCTCTTTTCTCCCACTCAGTCCTACTAACTTACCCTCATCTCCCCCTTGCGTTACAATCCGCCAGCGTGCCAAGAAACCATGCAGGTGGCAACAGTACGCAGTATAAGAACCTTTAACATAATAATGTTATTGTGTGTGACGCATGTGCTGGTCTTCACATTTCTTCTAAATGCAATAAATGGGCTAACTTTGACAATTTACCTAAGCGCAATACAATGGCAAATCCACGAGCAGAGTGCAGGACAATATAATAAGAGAGGGTGGTAGTAATGTAGCAGTGGTAGGGTTTTTACCAGAGCACAGTTTTCCTTCTGCAGTGAAACTCTCTCCACCTTTGAGTCCCCCACCACCAACTGGACTCCTGTACCTTTGTCCGATTCTCCCAATCGAGTGGAAGCCCCCCCTCCACACTGACTCATTCCTTCCTCCATTCTAATCCTGGGAACCCTTTCTACCTCCCCTTGGTATGTTGTTTTGGAGTCATGCTTTCCGCCAATTTTTCTGGCATCTACATTTTACTCCTCTGTAATGTTTCTTTATTTCCCCTTAGTCAACACCCTGTTGCAAAGGCAGAGGAGACCCACCCATCTCACCTGTACCCTCCCCCACAAGACCAGCACACCCGAACCATTGTGAAGCACTGAGGGCAAACACTGCACCCCCCCCTCCCACCAACCCTCTGGTCACTGGGACAAGTCTCTCCCCTTCAGGCTGGTGGCAACACACCCCCTACACGACCTTCTGTGAATCTCTTTCAGGCTGTCATGGCAGCTGCAGTTGGGGACCACAAGGGTCACCATTGACCCAACATGGTGGCTGTACTTTCCTAAGTCCTGAACAAGATTACCTGTCCTCTCTTTGCTCCTCTACTTACCTGTGTGGGGGAGGTTCCTCTAATTACTTTGTCTTTG
This sequence comes from Ambystoma mexicanum, assembly GCF_040938575.1. Classification (NCBI taxonomy): domain Eukaryota; kingdom Metazoa; phylum Chordata; class Amphibia; order Caudata; family Ambystomatidae; genus Ambystoma; species Ambystoma mexicanum. The sequence continues at coordinate 926,832,637 of NC_090933.1, forward strand.
CCAGGCTTCCCTTGGAAAGCCTGTGAAGGGTCCCTGACTGACTGGTGGAACTCTTTGCCGGTTTAGTTTTTCCTACAAACCAAACTTAACCTGACGGCCAAACAAGTGGCTGCTTTTGTGCTTTGCCGTAAGAGTCCATATAACTCCCATGACAGAGGTAGCCCACAATCTGTGAGAAGGTACCCACACACTCTGTGAATCATGTGGCTAGGCTGCCGGTGCCTTTCCCCTTCATAAAAAGGCTCCCACCACTTGGAAACCATTTGATCTGGCTTGGGTCCATTTTAACACCTCTCTCCCCCATATCCACAAAATGGAATTTGCAGCGAAGACCTGAGGAGGTCATATGACTATTCTGTGTGCGAGGCAAAGTGGTCATATTTGGCCACGGGATGCCTCTATCTCACCAATGGAGGCTGCAGTCACCTGGCATATGCAGATGTCCGTCTGGGATAGTGTGGATTCCCTCCCTTTGTTCGAGCCCTTCCTTGGGTGCACTTTATCAGGCAGTTAATTTAACTTTTAGGTTAACTGCCTGATAAAGTGACTACTGCTCTGCAGGATCAGATAAAACCGCCTATTCATACCCGTACTACTAAACTAGCCGTGATCGTAGTCATAAGGAAGAAACAGCACAGCACAAAAGGTTTACTTCCTTCGCCTTATGGGGCAGCGCAGGCCAGGGTAGGCTATAGCTCCAGGAAGCAGGTGAGCAGTCAACAGGAGAATCCTAAACCGCAATAGTAGAAGACTCCAAAATAAAAGGAATATCCAAACAAGGTTCAATTAAAATACTTAAATAAAATGCAAGCAATTAACTAGAACACTAGCAAAACCCACCCCTATAAAAGAAAACACAATGTTCTGAAAAGGGAAGTCTGGGTAGGTGAGCTGGGGTGTTCAAGGCAATCAAATTGGGAAACAATGTTAATGTTCCTGAAGAAGAAGGTAGAGAAGCAGGTGCAAGTCACGATTGTTTCAAAAGTGGACCTGGGTGACAGACAAGGCCCCTGCACAGTACATTCATCCTTTGTCTTGATTGCTCGACAGCATCAAGCTAGGCTTCTACGTGTTTTCCTGTGGTTGATGGGTGTTAACGAAGCAAATCACACCAATTCAGTGGTGAGTGAGTAGTCCACCTCAAAACAGGGCTCTTTGTGAATACTGCGCTCAAGAAAGCGAGTTGATGGGTCTCAACAGTTCAAGTCACTGGTCGAGCCATGTTAAAACAATGCTTCTGCTGATTCGAATCTCTAAGAATATGCCCAGTTGTGTCGAAAATGTACCCTGAATGGGGAGTCAGATACTTCCACAGCGGCCAGTTGGTGCTCTAATCGGGACATCCAAGCTCTTTACTGGTGCAAAACTATGTTGAGACAGCCGAAGAAGAGGCTGGCAATCAGTTTGAAGTCCATAGTGTGCTGTTAAGGCAATCTTTGTACCACCCTTTCTTGAGGTAAGGTAGGTAATCATTTCATTTCTCCAGTTGCCTACATAAGGTTACGTGGATAGAAACCATAGTGTAAATGAATGCATGCTTTTGAGTTTTGTAAAGCTAAATGATCCAACTTCTCTTCATATTTGAGAATGCCCTGAGGTGTCACAATTTCGAGCAAGAGTTTGAATTCTGATTAGTCACATTTTGAGTAAATATCAAATATGTCCATGGTAAACAGCCATGACTAGGGAAGCTGCAGCGGGCGAGAGGACTATACTTAAATGGGATATCAAGAGGTACATTGGAGGCCTGGGATGAGGTGAGCAAAATGGGGGGTCTTAATAACATTCCCCTCGCCTTTCACACCAATACATGATGATCCAGATTTCACGCCCGCTCTTAGGGATAAAGGTATTTAGCTAATGGGAAAAATGGGATGTAGGGAGATATGGTGACAGTCATAAGTCTTTTGACCAATGTAAAATGAGTTTTGAGATACAGAAGGGGGTCAGGTTCCAAAATCAGCAGATCAGACATTGGCTGCACCACTCCAGTGTCAAACAGGAGGGGGGGGGGGGCGGTTAGACCGCCAACTGCACTGGAGAAGACGCTCCAAGAATGGACAAGCTTGAAGTGCCTGATAGGGAAGATATATAAAAGTGCATTATGGACTCACAGGGAGATGTAAACTGCCCATTTAAAAAGAAATGGGAAGGAGGATCTCTGAGAAGAATGGGAATGATTTACAGCTATGCTTGGAGGGGGCCATATGTACACAGCACACAGAAACCAAGGTTAACATATTGCATAAGTGGTATTGTACCCCGACAAATTGCATACAATTAGGCCTGAAGTCAGGAAACTATGTTGGAGGGGATGTGGGCAGGAGGGTACACTAACGTACATCAAGGGGACATACCTAAGGTTGGTTGGGCTCTGGAGGCCCATTGAGGGAGTGATGTACGAAGTCGGGGGGCTAAGATGTGAGCTGCGCCTGGCATTCCTCAGGTTGGGATTAGCCTCAGAGGGCGGATGGGATGGAATGGAATCACACCCGAGCGCCTTCAGAGGCATGATTTTGGAGGCAAAGCCTCTGGTTGTGGTGATGTGGGGTAAGCAAGATGCGACATCGGTGGGCCAATGGCTGAATAAACTGTGGAAGATAATAGCCATGGAGAAACTCAAGGCCTTGACACAAGGTACCCAAAGGAAATGGGATGGCAGATAGAACTTGCTAATCCAACATTTAGGCTCTATGAGATTGAACTGCTTTAAGCCACAGCAACTACTGAGTTCTAATGTCTAGGGTTGTCAGGGTTTGACTTGATGTTACTGGGGAGGGTTTGTTGCTCCTTGCTGGTGAGGATGGGAAGGGGGTTAAGTTGTAAAGAAACAATAAAAACACTTTTTGAACACTTTGTAAGGTGTATACCCCCAGAGCAAGACCACCGTAGCAATAGTCATTGGAAAGATTGTGTCAGATCAATGGCTAAAGATCAGTGTGGACAAGTGCCTATTTTACCAGATAAATTGAAAATACAGTCTCCATGGAAGGCATCGCCATGGAAGCAGCAAAGATGGATACCCCTTCACCTGGCCATAACCTAAGACCCTGAAGGAATTGCATAGTTTCCTGGGATTCTTCACCTACTACCAGAGATCCGTTGCAGGATTTGCCAACTTTGCCTGACCGCTTGTGGACTTCACCAAGGGACATCAGCCTACCCAGAAGGGTAAGTGGAATACTATCAGCAACACTGAACAGCTAGATCTTCCCCCTAACCTTTGGGTGAAAGATGTACAGACCGATGCCATAAGGCCTTCAAAGATATCAAGTGAACCAGCACCACAGCACCAGTCCTGGACTATTCAAATACCCCACAGCCTTACAGCTTGCATCTGGATGCAAGTCGGGAGGGAACTGGAAGCTGTTCTATATCAGGAAACAGTAAGATATTCCGCATGCAGCAGAAAAGATCTACCCAGTCCACAATTTGGAGTTTCTGGCATTGTAGTGAGCCATTAGAGAGAGGTTCCAGGATTAGCTGTATGGCTCGACCTTCACAGTGAGGGCGAAAAATCCCTGACATATGTGTTGCAGTAGGTGAAGCTGGATGATACCAGGTCCCGGATGGACCACTGCACTATCTATGTTCAATTTCAAACTACAGTATCGACCTTGGCTCACCAACATGAATACAGATTCCCTCTCCAAGGACTCATGCTCACACAGGCAATTAAGCTGGATCCACCACGTGGAAGAAGTGGTCTGCAGCAGGTCTCAGAGATATCAGGAAAGCAAGTCAGCTGGAACCAGACAGATTGAGGGGCATGGACTGCTTGGCATCACCCACTGAAGCTGCACAAGCAGTCTACTGCACCTTGGGCTACTGCACTTGACAAGAGATGAGATTTGGCTTTACCAACTAGCAGATCATAGCATCGCTCCATTCCTTCGAGACAAGACCACAGTAGCAGATGTGCTCAGAGCGGACCCAGGAGACCATGAATATGCTACAGTGAGGTATTGGAAGACACTTGTGCAAAAGGGTGGAGTTTCAGGAATGTCACATTAGAGACTGGGTACTACATTGCCTGGTAATTCTGCCAACGTGTACTGTATGCGCTCTGGGACCAGCATGGACATTTTGACAGAGGCATCTTTTGAGTGGGTCCACTAAAGATTTTTCTGGGCTCGACAATCTGCCAATGTGGAACACTACTGCTAGAACTGCACCAGGCGCAGGTGTCAACTGGAAGATAGAAGCTCATCCTGCATCCTATGCCCATCACCTGCAGAGTTCCAGGCCCATGGACTTTATCGACTTCCTCAAGGAGATGGATCGACATGTGGTGCAGGCCAACCTGCGACAGACCGCTTTACTCTGTTTGCACAGGTATTTCCCCACCAAGGACCAGCATGCCACCACTGATGCCCATTTGTTGTGGCAAAACTATTTTGTGCACTACGGTTGGCCTGCTAGAAAACATTCAGATAAAGGGACAGTCTTTGAGCTGATACTCATGAGGCAAATGCTGGAGCAGTTTGGCTTCCATCAGACAAATACAACTCCCTCTGTCCCCCAGGGAGAGGCCCAGGTGGAGAGGTTGAAATGTGCCCTTGGTGGTGCTAGGCCACCTGCAGCCAGAGGAGACCAGGTGGAGTCAGCATGTGGCTGCCTTCATCCATGCTTTCAACTGTACAAATGATGTTCCAAAGGGATGCCCGGCTGCCTGTGGAACAGCATTTTGGAGTGTGTACAGATGGAACATGCAGCCAGAACTATGCCATGTTTGCAAAGCAGCTTTAATATCAAATGGGGCAAGCTTACCACCACCTTGCCCAGCCACATGAAGGCAGCATAGAGCGGCAAACACCCCTACAATGTAATGGATAGATTGCATGCTCTTCAGCCTAGCAATTGTGTGTTAGTCCACTGCCTGGGAAGAGGAATAACAAGCAACAAATGGGAGTCCCAACTGTTCATCAGAGCACCTGCTGAGAGAGTTCCCCCCCGTCAGCGACCTCAATAGGAATGGCCACCAAAGAATATCCTTCCAACATAACCACCTGCCTCACTCTGAGAGGTGGTTGAGATAGCATGAGAACAGTGAGGAGCCATCATCCACTCGGCTTGTGACTAGACAGCAGTGACTTAATGTTGATAAACAGAATGAAAACATGCTGGCTCCAACCCCAGAAGCTCCCCAAGCTCCTGTGATGCAGAGGCCAGTTGAAGGACATCAGGAAGCAGACAATTGTGGAAAGAGATCTCTTTGGCATCCAGCCTGGCCAGTCACAAAGGTGGGTTCTCACACCCATGTGTTTAGACCCCACTCATAGGAAGCCTGAACCCCAAACTATTATTCCTCTGAGGACACCTCCGGAGGCTCATCGGTGTGGATTCTCTAAAAATATGAATATTCAATGTTGGGAAACTTGACATAGGCATAAGAATAATACCTGATCTGTAATGGCCAAAGTGATACATAGGGTCACCTCTATCTTTTGTTGATCTAATTCATTGACTGCATACTTGCTCTGTTCACCCAAGTCATAGTCGTAGTGAGTTTACAAATGTGTGAGAAGCCATTTAAATTAACAGAGGAGACAACTCCTAGGTACATAATGTGCTTTACTTGTGCCAGTTTTTCTTAATCAAGAGAGAAATGACAAGTGAAATTAGGTTTTCCTCCTACTAGAAGGAACTTAGATTCAGAATTAATCATTGTGAGCCTTCTGTCCCTCATGTAGGCCTGATCAAGTCAAAAAGTGCCTGGAGGGTCAGGCTAGTTCACGCCAGAGGACTATTCTGCATGAATTAAGTAAGCAAGTTAGTAATTGTTGCAACAATGATGGCAATTACTTTAAAAAATAAATAAAATTACAGTTTACAACGATTCCCTGATCAATAAAAATAGAAAGTGAATGGTCTTTTAAAGTATTACAACATTTCCAAAAACCCTTAAACAGTCCTGTTGGACTTTGTAATGCGCCACAATTATTTTGGACAAACCAAAAACCTTCTTTTGTTAAGCAATGTTTTCTTTTTTAAACCTTTGAGTGCTTCATAAATTGGATCAGATTGGGTTTTTCTCCTAATTTGTCTGTTCCGTGGATGAAAGACTTTCATTGCATAATTCGGGAGCATTGCATATGGCACAATTATGTCCACCCTATTGCAATTGGGAGAAAGTATCGGGTATCAGCGATTAAGATGTTGGTGGACAAAACGCCAACTGTGCTTTGGGGCATCATATTGTAACTTTGATTATCCTGCTGTAGGCCTTGTGACCTGGCTCCTTTAGGATTTAAATACAAGGCCTAGTAATTTTCATCAGCTTAATGATTGCTGCCTCAAACCTCTTCCTCTTGGTGTTAACGTAGGGTGGAATGGGTGTCGAGGGCATGGTCTAACCACAAAAACAAGAGCCAATATGTTGGTCATGACGAAAAAAAAAATATATATATACAAGGACAAGCTTGCAGATGCCAGAAGCAGGATTAAGCATGCAGCGGCCCCAAATATATTGCTACATTTTCACTATCGTACTTGGACGCACCTGTTTGGTGTAAATAACGATCCACTTCCAAGTGCCTGCAGCATTGTATTCAAATCTAAGCTCCAATTTCTGGTCATCTGGAGGTTTTCTGTCTTCCAAGTCTGCTCCCTAGGGTAGTAAAAAGTGAAAGGACAACAATTGGAAGAAAATCATTTACAGAGATGTGGGCTGCCAGATCCATGTGATCTTCCCAGTCAGCGCTGACAATAACGCCTAAGGCTCTTCCATTCCAGCTCATCCTTTCTTCCCCCACTGATTATTAGCCTACTTATGTCCCATTGCTTTGTATTCCATCATTAACCTGCACCTCATTCCCCCCGCCGCACTACTCATGCTGTCAAAAGCCCCGATATTACCCTGGTGCATTCCCCAGACCTGAATCCTCTTGAGCGCCTCGTCCAGAAACATAACTATGTTGTAATAGATCTTCTAATGATCCCTCCTCTCGCCTGACTGTGCAGAGTGAAATTCTAGCATGTGTGCAACATTTAAACCTGGTGTTTTATGGCTTCACCAGCCTGACCGCACCTTTCCTTCACACACCATTCTCCATGTTCTCCTTGCAGAGTTAGAATGCACTACAGATTTGGTAGCTAAACTTCCCTATTGCTGCTCATCGTGCTTGTGTCCTGTTCCCCTTTTGCCCAACTGTCTAAAACCATGCAAAACAATGCTGTACCAATGGTATGCATTTGCTTTGTTCAGGAAGGAAGTGGGAAAATAGTTGTGAGAATATGCAAGCAAATTAGGAAACCAAAAAAATAAGGAGTGGTTGGAATTGTGAGGTCAAGATAGCATAATAGATTACAAGGACACTTACTAGGAATGTGACCTGCCAGCACCGTATCATGTTGACTTTAAACGCAATGTCTTTTGTTGTGTTGTTAGACAGCTTTACACAGCAGTGTAGCTCCCCGTTGCCCACAGAGACCAGTACTTCACAATCTGGTTCTGGGTGATCCATAGTGCACAGGTCAAGTTGGATGCATCCGTATTGCTGGACATCTTGCATAAGCTCTAAAAACTTAAAAAATTGGGAGATTATTAAAAGTCAAGGAACCCCTCATAAGAGCAATGCACTTACTGGCTATCCCCTTCTATGCTAAGAGGCATACAAGCAAAAATATTAATATGGAGCATAGTGGCACAAATTAAGGTCTCTTTTGGAAAAGTGCTAAAGAAGTGGTCTTCTATAGTGCACCTCTGCCATTTTAGTGGCCGTGATGCACGTGGCCCTTCAAGAAAAGAGGAGTTCAGGAGTTGCTAGTGCAATAGAGAAAGGAAGTTGCAAAATGCAGGCCGGAAGTACTAGAGTCCTGAGGTTTGGTATGGCTCTATGAAACTTGGGTACATGTTGTATCCAGAGGAGAGAGCCCAAGGTCTGATAAATCACAGGGCTGCAAATCAGTGTTAGCCACGGGCTTGGGGGTTGGAGTTTATGACAGAGGTATAGATGCAAGCTTTAATATGGCCAACCGTGAAGGCCTCATGAAATAGATAGAGAAAAGAGATGTATAGTGTTGGTATAAACATTTATTAAATGAAAATAGGGTTGGGAAAAAGGCCTTACTTGCCCTAATCTAAGGGGAACTTTCCCTACCTTATAAAAACGAAGTAAAGTCTGCGTCAGAATGTCCAAATTAAAAGTTGTCTGTGTCCAGTCCTAACCTGGCACTCACTTGTTACTTGGAAAAATGTGTACGGGTTTAAATATCTAAATAATAAGTGTTCAATCACTGTTCAGAGCTTCTCCCAGCTCGGGGCTTGCAACAGGGTTCTCTTTTCCACATTTCGAGACAGTTCACAATGTCAATGGATTCTCTTCCCCAAACTTCAAGACAGTTCCCAATTCAAAGGGGTTCCCTTATGCAAGCTTTCAAGTCCTTCAACTTCCTAAAAATACAGTTCTCAGGTAGAAGTTCCAGCTCCTCTGATTTTGTTACTTTTCACGGATTTCACAAAGGTACATTTCACAGGATTCACAAAGCAAAATTTCCTTGACTTGAAACACAAAACATCAACCACAGGTTTCTCTGTCGTTATCGGAGTGGCTTTTGCATAGGTATGTGTCGTCGATCTAGGAGCAATTGTCAGACCACAGGGTCCCCCCCATTACAGGTCACACAACCGATACACATTACATCAGTTCCTTGTATACACAATACTGCTGCTTTGCCAGCTTTCATCCGTTACTGCTTTCATGCATTCATATGGCTTTTGCCAATGCTTGTTCTCTCAACTAAAAGTTCCTTCATAGATTTAGAAAATGCTGTTTTCCGAAAAGTCCTTTCCATTTCTCATGGGGTCTTTAAATGGTTTCACAATTGCTCTTTAATATCTTTCCTTTAATTTGGTAATCAAAAGTAATGGCTTTCATTCATATCCGTATTCAAAAACAAAATGTCCTCACGGTTTTGAAAGCCCATCTGGCATGCCCGGTGTCCCCTTTTTCTACGCTGATTCACTGGTTGTTGAGCACGGCGATGAAGCAAGGCTTCGGACCGTCACAATCCCTCTATCTCGTGCAGCGCCTCACTTTGCCTCCGACTGGTCATGACTGCTTCCTCTCTGCAGTCTGCCAGGGGCTTCCAGCTTCCCTCAGCTCTGCTTCCCGCTGCATACGCTCTGCATCCCTCTGGTGGTCTCAAGTGTTTCTTCTGCCACGCCACCTTCCAGTAAGGGTCTGCGCTCCTCCAGCAGTCTGTGGACCTGCTTTCACAGCCAACACCTTTTTCTTTGTTCAGTTTTAAACCTCCCACCAGGTTAGTTGGTTAGTCCAAAAAAGACTAGACCACTCACTACCTGGGAGTTCTGCATTGCTCTTGCTTGCCTCGTTCTCATCGTCCCAGAACCTAACTAATGTGGGTGATTGTGCGAGTCAATGGGAAAATTATGCATTGATCCCGTTTGCCTCTTCCTTGTCGCAGTACTTAACTAGTGGATTGTAGCAGGTGACTCACTGAGAAAATGTAGGTGGGAATGACAGTAGTCTACAAAGGCTTGGGAAAGGGAAGATGCATTATGAAAGGGAAACGTGGGATAAGGTCTCTCACTTAAGGGTACCTCGCCTCCTGTCCCCAAGTTACCGCCCCCCCCCCCCCAGGTAGTCCTCCCTCACATATCCATCCCCAGGGTCAGAACCCAGTTGGCTTCAGCCTTTCCCTGGCTGGAGGCATTGCCAAGGAAAGGGATGAGGATACCCTCAGATTCCTCACAATGTAAAAGTGATTCTGGTAGACATGAGGCTGCAGTGTGTGATGTGGCATCTGGTTGAGGTGCAAGTTTCTAGGAGATCTAGAGGCAAGTCAGTTAGTTGGTCAGTTGGTTGGGGATTGGGGGGGGGGAGGAACGAACAACCTAGAAGCTAAATCACAGCAGAAAGCATGAATGCAGAGGGACAGAAACAATGACAATCATCACAGTGGGTTGTACATACACAGTGGAGTCCAACCTTGGTGAAACATCGGAGCTGGGGCATAAATGAAGAAGGGCACACTACAGCAGAAAAATCAGTTAAAATGGGGACATCCAGGAGCAGAACAAAGTTGGTAAAGCAAAAGAAACCTAGTATGGAGCAAAAACCCAATGGTGGTACCAAGGTATAATAGTCAGGCTAGGTATGGGCACAATTTCAGTGGGGGAAGCTAGTAGCAAGGAAAGTGATATTACATTGGTGGAATACTGGACAACAAAACACACAGGGTGTGGGAGGAGGCAGGTGGTATCTAAGGTGAAGAAACAGCAGACTCAAGATAAGTGGGGCAGGGTCATCATATAAAAGTGAAACAAAGGAAGGGAACCTTATCTGTAGAGACAATGGAAAGGACTGTCCTTATAAACAAAAATGCAATGGGTAATATGATCTGAGGAGTCAGGAGGTTTCTTAAGGCAACATCTGCCAGGAGAGGACTGTAGTCATTCCTGCTCCAGGGAAAGAAGGGTTGCATGAGAGCCACGGCAACAGGGGGCCAGATGGGCTATGGGAGGACCATGGATTACTGGGAGCAGTTCAAGTGATTAATAGGGCTGGTGGTCAGAAATGCCCAAAATGTAATCAAGATGGTGTGCAGGTATGTGGAGCCCACCAGTGCCATCCTGGGAGAAGGTTGGGCAGGCTGGGAAGCAATGGCTAGAAATGTTCAAAACCTAAGATAGTGCAGAGGACAGCAGAGTTCTACTGTTCCTAAGAAAGGTCAGTTGCAGAGTTAATTAATGCTTAATCAAGATGGGCTAGTTGAAGTGATGTTTCCAAGCAGTGTTAGGAAAGTATTTCATTTTTTCACCATGAGCACCACATGCACTGGGTTCCTCCATGGGTCTATCCCAGTTTACAGCTTTCTTTGATGCAAGACAGACATAAAAAGTGCTGTGAATTTTCGGAGACTGACAATATTTCATAGCCACTCAACAAACACAACTGAAGCAGATGTGTAGTTACTACGTCATGAAGTCGGTTACATGCGATTTTACCGAATTGAAAAATGACAAAAACTAAACATTTTGAACGACAAAAATACCAAATATTTTTTTTTTATTTGACTTAGTGGGTTCCATGCATCAATAGACAAAACCCCCATGAATAAAAAATAGCAAATAGTCATCTTACTCAAACCTCCCTTTCACAAGTGCATTTTTAAACCTACCTTGGTGTAATTTCCTGATTTTTCGAGACTCTCAAGTTTCCCAAGCTGTTCGTTTGTTGGTCTTGCCCACCTCCGGTCAATTTCTTGAAGTGCCTTATTAGTTGAAACACATAGCAAACTACTCAAAAAGTGCACTTTTTTATTTTATTTTTTATTTTATTTAGTTGCAAAGCAACTTTACAAATTTGTTTACATAAAATACTTTCATAAAAAGACATTTCACTTTGTTTCGTTCGTTAAAACAATATTTGCATTTTCTTGTTTTACACTTATTATAGCAGCATCAAAGAAGATAGTGAAGCAACGCAAAATTCTACACACCATCAGCATAAATCAATTCATATTCAAAGTGCTGTAAAAGGCACATTTTACAAGTCTATTGTACAAATACTAGTCATGTGCAACATTTTTCAACACACTAATATGCTAAATTAATTTCTCTTGTTAGTTTATGTATAGTTTAGTGGGGATTATTATTTCGAGTCTCGTAAGATATCTAATAACCGCTAAGTTTAAAAGATATCTGGTTAGCATAACACATTTTTCCCACACATCCTCTTCCCTTGGGTTCAGTTCATTTCTCAACTTATGGATTTACATTCCACCATAACATGTCTAAGAGTCCCAGGTTGTCTCACAAAATCTACACATGTTCTGTTTTATCTTCCATCCCCATCTCATTTTCACCTGTCTAGTCTGTACCAGTGAAATCTGAATCTCATTATTTCTGACCAGTATTGTAGATTAAGGTGCTTTTGTATGTATTTGGAATGTCACCCAATTTTATTTCAGGAAAATAGCCTTTTTTAAAGCATTCATATTTCTCACATTTGTTTCTGGTTTTTAGCCAATATACATCCAAAATGTACATTTGGCTTTAGTTGGATTAGCTGTTATTAGCTTTTCACCAATGGCTGCCTGAGTCATAATTTGTTTACCATTTGTGGCCCAAGCATTCAACATACCTGTTTTCTGCTGTTTGAGCATCTCTGCAATTAATTCATTCACGGAGGTAGGCTACTTCTCGGCAGTTCTACACTTATTGTAGAATAGTAAGGAACTCCAATCTACAATTGCTTGAATGGATGTAAGGCCTAGTTCATATCTCAGTATTGGCATAGGGAAGCTTTTAGGTAAATTCATAATCAGCTTCCAATATATCCCTTTCAGGTATGTCCAATCGGGTTGGTCCATGGTCAGTTTACTTGAGGCTCCATACGTGATTGTAGGCCCCGCTTTCTTTCTGTGATATGATTGGATTACTGGAAAAATGTTCATACTTTTGCTGAATTAGCTTAGCCTGGGAGCAGAATACTTGCATTTTATGTTTGGTCACATTTTTATAGGTTACTTTGTTTCTGGTGTCATTTATGTTTATCCCCATGTACTTGTAGTCTTTAGCTACTCTTATATTGTTACTATATATGCTCCATCGAAGATTGAATTTATTTTTATGGGCCTGGCTAGATCTAAATATAAGAATGTTAGACTTACATTAATACGGAGGTTGTTATCCTTAGCATGATTTTCCATACTATTTAGCATTCTACCCAAGCCAATAGGAGTTTGATCCATTATGATCAAATCGGCATGTAGCAGATATTTGACATGTTTTTGATTCAGCAAAGGGGGAAAAGATCTTACATTGTCAAGATATTTGCCAACATCCGATATATAAAAATTGAAAAGTGTTGACGCTAGTAGGCATCCCTGTTTTAGCCCAATGTTCGTTTTGATGGATTGTGTTAGTAGGCCTTCTCCATTTAATTTAACTTGAATAGTAGTCTCAGTACATAGCGGGTGAATAAAGTACATGAGGTGCGGAGGGCATCCTGCTGCTTGTCATTTTTCCCATAGTATCGGTCTAGATACTGTATCAAAAGCTTGATTGTAGTCAATGAAGTTTACATATAGCAGTCGTTTTTTGCTGTTAGCTTGAGTTTTTAATGCTTGCAGTATTAGTATATTTGGAGCAGTGCCCACACCAGCTATAAAACCAGACTGCTTGGAATCTAGTAAGTTGTTCAATTTAAGCCACTTATTCAACTCTTTCAATATTAAATTAGCAAATATTTTCCCTGCTGAATCCATTAGCGCTAGAGGTTTGTAATTAACAGGATTTAGACGTTCTCCTTGCTTAATGATAGAGAAAATGATCGATTGTTTCCAAGAATGAGGAACACTCTGTATTCTATACTTGCGTATACATTTTCCCCAAAATGATAGCCCATTTTTCTGGGAATTGTTTCATGACTGCATTAGATATGCAGCCCTTGAGGTACTACATTTTCGTATAATGTCCTCTAAATCGTGCACATCGATAATATTTTCGTTTTTATCTGAAAAAGGCCCAACGATTGGTTTTTGGGTGAGGGATTCCTCGAAAAATTATTTGGTGAAATGATTCACCGATTCTCGCTCCCCTATTGGATTAAGGATGTTGCAAGTTATATCATGTCTTGCTCCAGTTCTTAGAAGTGCCCAAATCTGAGCACTCGACTTGTTAGCAATAGTGGACAGCATAATTTGATTTTTCTTTTGGACTTTAGCTATTCAATATTGTTTTAGAACATTTCTATATTTAGTGTTTATGCCAGCAATGTGCAATTTATGATAATTATAATCATTATATATTTTCTTATTGCTGGCCTTTTCTCTGCTTTTCTTTTTCTAATTATAGGATCATTAATTTTTATATTTATATATCGCTGTTGTCTATTTTCATTCATCAGTGGTTTAAATTGTTGTAATATATCCACATATTGGGTCTGTCTCATTATCTATTAGATTTGATATTTGTCCAGTTTATCAGTCGTCCATTGTATCCTATTCAGGCCGTTGTTTATACATAATTGTGGGTTATATGATTCTCTGATCATTTCTCTTGATGATTTATAAGTAATTACCATAATATTGTGATCGCTTAGCTCAGTTTCAACGATGTTAAAATGAAGCACTGCCATCAAGGAAACATAATCATTATCACTTTGATGTTATTCGTCTTCAATGTGGTTTGAGCAGGCAAATCACCAGTTATACTGCCATTTAGCATACTCCTATTTCTATCTCCCATGAGATCAAGCCATTTCACAGCTCGATTGGCCATGAGTTTTTGCCCATTAGCCATCTCCTACAATTAATATTGTAAATATGGTTAGGTCTAGATCAATATCATCAAGCAGTTGAGAAATTGTTTCCAAACATTGTCTAATATAGATGCCGGGTTCCAGTAGGTGTTAATAAAAGCCATACAATATGGGGGATTTTTAGTTTCATATTTAAGTAACTGGATACCAGGGTATGGAGTTTTCCATTGGGACAAATTACCAGGAGAGGACATTTTTAGTGAACCGATCAATCGCATGGATGGTCTACCTTTGGGCTTTTTGATAGCCGAAACACAACATATTTGATGATTGGGCCAGACCAAGTCTGCAATTAGCCAGGTCTCTTGTAAAAGGACTAGATCACATGCTTCTAAATACATAGTTTTCTGGCTATAAGAAATGAGTATGGCCTCTGGTATTCCAGACCACTATTTTGAACTGTGTACTTAAATTAGGACATTCTTGCTACTCATTTGTTTTTTGTCTAGTCTTTCATAGATTTGTGTAACCAAGCCCATTTAGTTGGTTTATCGTCATATTTTTGGTGTGACTTATAGTATACCTCTCTTCTCAATTGGCCAGGAGAACCCCGGCAACTAATACGCAGTGGTTCTATTTCACATTTAACATTTTCTTGATGCTCTTTGTGACCATTGTTTATGCATCTGCTTTTCTCCTCATTTTCCTTATAAAAAGGGTGATAGATTTTAATTTTGAAACCCTTTTCCTCAATGTTCTCGCTTTCTGCCCAGATGAGTTGTCGTACTATTAATGATGGTACATGGCAGATTGCAGTATCTAACTTTGATGATCTTTCAATGGTTATTGAACCTATTTCTCTTGATTATATTGCTTCTAATGATTTCACAGTGTGAAACACAGTTAGCAGGGTAGATCTATTAGGGTATGGATCTCTTCTCCTAGCAGTCATCTGAATGCTAAAGCAATCACAATTTTGAACATCATCATCCTGGCTGTTCAGTGTAGCACTATAGGTTTTACCTATCAACAATCCACTCATTTTGTTTGTCTTTCTTTCCCTCGTCGTCGTTTGTCTTATCTGAATCTATTTCTCTTAACTTCCATAACCACCCCGTTGTGTCATCATAATAGTTCTTTTTTCCAGCAAGCATTAAAAATTGGTTAGCATACTTCTCTAAATTTGGATTAACCATTTCTATACTGGAACGGGCATTAGCCTCATGGTCCGCTTGTTCTGATTCTACAGGTTCTGAAATGGAATGAGTAGTGAGATTCATAACTATGCTGATGTTCTCATCCTTGGCTGTTTCGGATGAATTGGAATATTCCTCTTCATCTTCTATGCGCGATAGTTGTTCTTTTTTGCTATTATGTACTACAGTTTCCATTTCCTTGTTTCTTTCTTTGTTTTTATCCCTTAGGGGGAGGGATAAGGATGTTAAGAATTTGCGTTTCCAGTAGCTTTATTTGTGCTTTTGGGCATAGATTGATTTTTCATTTTTCTTGGTTGTTTATTTCTCACTCTCTTTCCCATTTTTTGTCGCTGGAATACGTCATACGTTTTCTCGTTTGTCTGCGTCTTATTTGGTGAAACTTCTATGATAGTTTGCTCAATTTCGACCTCTTTTTGTTCTATTACTTCAACACTTTTCTCAGTTTTTGTGTCAAGTGATGGTACAATACAGTCATTATGGCAATCATCGGACATCGGTGGAGAGTGGTCTGTTGTCAATGAATTCACCACTCCACTGATGTCCATGCTAAAATTCAGATCAGCACATTTGGTGGTCGTCTGGCTTTCAGATTCCATCAGACCACTCCCATACACAATTTTTGAGTTTGCTTTTTAAATTAGATATCTTATCGATTAGCTCTTTTCACATGTCAGCTATCTTTATATATAAAGGAGAGAATGAGCGAGGTCATGGGGTACCTGGCTGATTAACAAAGGTGCACACACTCCTACGGGGGTACAAATGACTCCTAACACAAATGTATCAGGACGCTTTAAAGTACCACAGTCAGATTTTAATGAAACTGTAGTTTGTGTGTTAGTAGATACACTTGACTGAGGTTTTACACAAGATACAGCAGTATTTGCACATATATGGTTTAGTAACCAAATAGTACATGGCAAATGCAGAATATTTGCAGCGTCTTTTCAATGCTTGCACATCCACTGAGGGGTCCTTGGGAAGGAGACCAGTGGATTTAGTGAGGTGATAGCATGTAGCAATCAGCAAATATACATCTGAACAATGTAGAGTTGAACAAAGACAACATGGGACAATATAACAGTCAACAAGACAGTGTTTCGGCCAGAAAATGAGCTGAATTAAGCTCTGATGGTGTGGCCTTCATCAGGACAGGATATTCCAAAGCGTGGAGTATCTTGTGGGGTCTGTAGAAATAAACAGACGGGAAGTATTTAGGAGTGGGCACAAACGTAAGTATCTAGCACAGGTATAGGTTTAAGTACAAGAAGGACCGGTGCTTACCGGAACTTGGGTGCGCTGTGACTTCAGCGGGTGGCAGTGCCAGAAGTACACTCGAGGATTTTTGAGGTCCTAGAAGTGGTCATTCCTGTGGGAGTAGGATTGACAGAAGGGCTGTGATTAGCCAAACGGAGTAGGAATGCACCTAGGGTTAAAACCGGTAAGTGCCAAGCTTACCCTAGAGAAGCCTGTTGACGTCCATGGTAGGGTGGAGCAGCTGGCGTGATGGGTACGCGAGGAAGCCGCAAGCGGGGAGACTGCAGAGAAAGACACAACAAGGGGCTTAAGGAAGTGCACCTTGGGACGAGATACACCGTGTGGTTTACACAAAATCGGTGTGCGTGGGTGGTGGTCCAACCTGGGGGTCCCTTAGTGAGGTAGGTGTGGGCATGACTAAAAAGGATGAAAGTGCCCCAGGTGGGAGTACAGGGAGTGACCCGCATCTGAGAACACACAGACACCCGTGTGCAGATCACCCGTGTGCAGTGTGATCTGCACACTTTTTTTTAAAAAAAGGAGAGGCATGTGGTGAAATGGCGAGGAGCCCAAGGTGGGATGACGTGGTATGAGTCTAGTTGTGGGTGAAAGGAGATTAAAGTGCCTCACATGGGAATATGGGGAGTGACCCCCATTTAAAAAGCACACAAGTGAACTCACCGGCAAGATGCACTGCAGAGCAAAATGTCAGCGGTCGCGGTCATCGGATGTGTACGGCGTTAGCTCGGGAGCCAACTGGAGTGAAATAGGGATGGGCGGCCATGTTGGGGTGCGCGATGCAGAGGTGTCCAACGGGGTGCCTGTACGCATGTAGCCATTGCCGATGAGTTCACTCGACTTCAGCCACGCTATGCCTCTTACCCAGCGGGTTGTTGCATGTTCTCACTTCTCAGGGCAGCCCAGCCCCCCCTGTGCCAGACTCATACCACGCCATCCCACTTTGGGCTTCACGCCATTTTACCGCGTGTTCTATTTCTTCTTTTCCTTTTTTTTAAAAAAAAGGGGGTGCGGATTACACTGCATACGGGTGCTCGTGTGCCTTTTAAATGGGGGTCACTCCTCATATTCCCATTTGAGGCACTTTCATCTCCTTTCACCCACAACTAGACTCATACCACGTCATCCCACCTTGGGCTCCTCGCCATTTCACCGCATGCTTCTCCTTTTTTTAAAACAAGTGTGCAGATCACACTGCACACAGGTGTCTGTGTGTTCTCAGATGCGGGTCATGACACCTACCCCCAAGGAGCCAGACCGGGCCCAGCAACCCCAGAGGCAGACATCATGTTCCCGAGGGAAGTCCCAGCGGCCCCAGGTAGGGGCCCTTTGGACTCAGTCCTGGCGCCTTTGGCGCCAGGCTCATAAAGGATGACTTTGTGTTAAGAAGTGCTTGGTGTGAACTTACCTGATGCAGACCGTGCTGCAACATCCAGGCCACCTAGAGGCCTGAATGGGACTATTTTACCTATGGGACTACTTTACCACACAGGTGTGGCCGGAGGAAGAATACATACCTTAGAGGAAGAATACATACCTGGAACTACTTTGAAGGCTATTTAAGCCACGCCCAAGCAGCAACTCACGCTTCGCGTTGTTCTGCACCTAGCAGCTGGACGCTCACCGTGTCTGCTCCTGCATCCGGACTCCAGCCACGCCCGACAGCATCCTGGAACACCTGTAAAGGGAGAAGAGAGGAGAACAGGAGAAAGAAGAGACATTACCTGCTTAATCCGCATTCCAGAGTCATCTCGCCGACGATGCTAAAGGGAAGACATTCTTTTTTAAAAGCACATCGCATAGCTCGCTGCAGCGCAGCATTCCACTCACCTTTACTAGGCACCTTCTTGCCCATCAGCGACCATCTGGATCTTCCGCTGCATTTCAGCGCCTAAAGGAGAAAAAGACAAGAACAAGGGTGAGCTAGGGAAGAGAATAAGAAAGGCTTAATTTCCACCATAAGACTTACCACCTGTTGGGTCAATCCTTCTTCACTTCGGGTCGGCGCCGTTTCTTCTGCATTTCCGAACCCCGGCCCCTAAGGGGAAAAAGACACAAGCATTAGTGCATTAATGCAAGAACACTAGAGGAACCACTCATCAAAAACTCACCAGAATTTTCCTTCGACGGTTCCATTCCCTAACTCGGAATCTTCATTCAGCACCTGAAATAGAGAAAACAGACTATGGTTATTTAAAGCTTGAACTTGCAACAGAATTCTTACGATACCTTACCGGAAAAGTCAAGCGAACTTGAACTCTCACCAATCCGAAATCCAGTGAAGTAACTGGATAACAACGCGCCCCTGCATCAGAAGCAGGATGGAGAGCTCGTCCTTTCAGACCCTAAGGTGAGACTTCACGGGGAATCGCAGAAGGGTTTCGTGGAGGGTGAGAAGGGGAGTGGGAGGCCTACGCATTATCCCGCAGATTGTTAATACTCCCTTTTCACACACAGAAGGATATTTCTACGAGCCAGACAAGCCAGATTTGAGGGTCCGGTCCATTCCATCGTCCGGGTCCTGCGCATCACCCTAGAAGAGGCCACTGCAATCCAAACCAGGCCAGCGCCTCCGTGGGAGTCAGGTGAGCGTTACAGTCACTCCCCGTACTCCCACTTGGGGCACTTTCACCCTTTTTAGTCATGCCAACACCTACCTCACTAAGGGACCCACAGGTTGGACCACCACCCACGCACACCGATTTTGTGTAAACCACACAGTGTATCTCGTCCCAAGGTGTGAAGGGAATGTCAGGGAGCCTGAGAGGTTCATATTCTGTGCAATCATCATATCAGACACCAAGATATTCAGTTGAGTTTCCGGCAGAACTATGGATTCACAATCAAGCAGATTTATGCTAATATTGGTCAAGGCCATATTCTCCTCGTATTTCTTTTCAGTATTAGCCGGCAGGGATATTACAAGAGCATTGGCGTTGCACTCCTTGACTTTGTTCTCAATCAGGCTCGACCTGATTATTTAATAGATCATCTCCAGATAGCAGAATATTATCATTCATGTTTGGCTTCACACACTCCGTGTGCGACAAGCTCACATATGAAGCATCATGACTGCCACTGTCAGTCAAACTTTGTATAACATCATTGTGCATTCTTTTCATATTCGTAAGGTCAGTAATAGCAGCAATATGAGAGTAGAGTTTGGGCAAGCCCAAGTTTTGGGGTGCATGTATTTCTATCTATAGAACTGGGGCACAATGTATAGAGTCTTGCAATCTTACAACGGGAGCCGCGTCTGATTGTATCCCAGTGGAAGTACACGCTTGTGAATTAAGCGCAAGAATTTCTTCATCCGTTATACGCAAAGTTTGCCTAGCAGGTGGAACGAATACTTCATGTGACTGTTGTCGAATTACCATTTGCCTCAGGGTTGTTTTTGAAGGCAACCTTCTGTCAGGAGACCACAATCGCCTTAAATTGGCTCCAGCTGATTTGCAGTGAGGAGCCGCTTTCACTTTGTTCCTCATGAAAGCCATCTCGCATGTGGAATTAAGGTTAATCTGACGTGGTAGCATTTCTGAAGGGGTTAGATAGAACCTGTGCTCCTGTTTGTTATGTTTGGCATATCTGATTTTAACGTATACATGGGTAAAGATATCAATTAAATGACTGGACTATTTTCTCGTACACAGACCAATCCCAGCGTACCAACCTTCCGAGAGAAATATTAATATATTAATACAGAGGGTTCTGAGGGAAAGCGGACTTGGCAGGCTCTGGGTGGCTGGTCAGCTGCTCAGCTGAACAGCCGAACAGTCACCACTAGCTTGGAAGCACGCGTGCGCCGAAAGCGCGTGGCCGCTATGGACATAGGATTCTGGGTAAAGGAGGCAGAGTCTTGCTCTTTGAATATAGAAAAGAAGCTTTAAAGTCTGTTTAAAGTCTGTTAAACACAGTATAGTACACTAAAAGTACTCAAGTCCTTGAAGTGTTTCACCTCAGGCCGAACAGTCACCACTCCAGTCAACACTCGCTTGGAAGCGCACATGCTGAAAGCATGCGGCCGCTATGGCTATAGAATTCTGGGTAAAGGAGGCGGAGTCTTGCTCTTTTTATGTAGCTCTTTTGCTGACTTATCTGCTGGCTGCACTTCCTCTGCTCCGATATCACTTTCTCATTAAGGTTGTTGCCCGTTTCCTGTTTCTTCATCCTTTCGCCGCCAGAGACGCATCCTGCACCTTTAAGGCTTCCTCAATCGGTTTCAGAGTTCAAATTAGTCCATTCATTGTTGGATATCTTCGGTATAAATATCTTTGCAAGTGTCGGTAGCGTTAGGCAGCTTATTTAAGAACCGAATAGTTTTAGATCGGCCAAGAATAACGCAAGCACATCTATTTGTTTCAGTAAAACAATACAAGTGCAAAAAGTAACAAACTGTTAACTCTTAATAGCTATACTTTCCATATTGGCACACAAGCCCTTCACATTTTTGTCAAATGAGTATTTATTTGTATGCCACAAGAAAGCTAAAAATTCTCCTTTACATCAGTAAATGGAAACGCAGTGGCATAATCTCTGCAAGAATTCCCATTCATCTCGAGCTATGCAAGGGTTACTCCTACACAAGAGAGCGAGTTGGAAATCAGCTAGCACCTCTACGATGCTACTGTGTCATCACAGGGAACGTGCTCACAAGACAAGGGTCAATGTTGGATTTGTGTTGACAACTTAATTCAAATTTATTGGATGTACACTTTTTAGGTTGTGTCATCTTGCCATAATCGATCATCTGTGCATTCCTTACAGTTTAAGGATGTTGACATTACAGACCTAATAACATGCATCTAATCAATAGATTGAACATAAAGTCAAATCCAAAGGTTTGAGAGAAGACGTGCTTGATAAGTTTCCAAAAATCAACACATTGCCAGTTCCCAAACATTGGGGTAGGTCTGCTTGACATTTCAGCAGTCAGACTTGGGTACCAGTGCCCAGCCATAGTGAGGCCTTTTCTCCAGCAGGTTGCTTCAAATGTTCCCAGGAAGTGGTTAGGGAGAAGGTCTGTACCCTACTTGGAAATTCTAATTTTCAGCTAAACAAGGTTCCAGAAGCTTCAAGAAGATTGTTCAAAGATTCAATTAAGGGTGGGGTCAGAGTGGATTGGTACATTCCAACCCTTCTGTAAGAGGCCAATCCTTGCTGTTTTAACAAGGGTTATTCCTTGTAATGTCAGCTCCTAGAGTGCCTTGTCTCATGGATGCGACGGGCTAAGAGTTTCAGGAAGGAAGTGTGGCTTGTGCATATTCAAGATGATAGGACCCTTCTCTGGTGTACATGTCTTCTCCTTAGCTATTCTACACTACCCCCTCCTGTCTGCCGGAGATCAAAGGACTCCAGTAATATCTCCATTGTGTGCACTGATTCTCATTGCAGAGGTCCTTGGAAGCTCCCAGACCTCAACCCACCCCTAGAGACGGTGTGTCCTGCTCTCCCAGGAAGGAATACCCCATCAGTTGTGGTGAGGGAGGGCTTCCAATACCAGATGTCATGCACAAACGGCTCCTCTGTTGCTGCAAGGATCACAGGAAACCAGCTGATAGTGAAATGACACCAGATTGGGTTTTGGCAGTTAACTGTATCAGCTCATTTGCCACTATATCAAACAGGATAGTTTAATATTTAACCAACATTCTACCACCTGGTCCTGATAGGATGCTGTCAAACTTAGTTTGCATCATGGGTGCCCAACGGTTTAAGGCATCCCATGACTGTTGGCATTAATCTGGATTCCAGCAGGATGTTCTAGGAATGCACATATGTAGCTGCCATGTTGCCAAATCATATTGCAGCTACTGATGTATCAGTAGAATGGGCCCAGCAAATTACATGAACTACACTTTGAGAGAGAAAATCACCATAATTTCGCATAGCAATTAAAAAAAAAAAAAAGCTGAAGATTGCATACTTTTGCAGATGCCATTCTGCCACTGTCCCACTGAAATTGATAGAAGCTGCAAATTGAACGTTTCCATAACAGAGGCGCTTATACAAGCAAACCATTTCCAACATTCTAAACAACATAATACGTAGACCACCCCTAGATATCCTGACTTCCAGAATCAAAGTCATCCCCCTCACCTGAAACCTAAACTAACAAAAATAGCCTCAGTGCAGGTACCAGTGGGTGACGGACAGTTTTCCGCTAAATGTGGCTTCCTTTTGGTCGAAGCGTCATATTGGCACCACCGTATCAAGGTGGTGCCAATTCTTACTTACGGAGCAGAGGCATTCTTTGCATGATTGGCAGAAGTTTAGCAGGTTCTGGAAGGCCTATTTTGGAAGAGAGTGTTGGACCTACCTAGAGGCACAACAATTCAAGCAATAAAGATGGAACTTGGATTAACATCAATGTATGCAATGGTAGTTTGGAAGTCACTAGCCTCATACCGTAAATGCATACTGCCAAATCCACCACAAGGTTTCAAACTACTACAAGATGCGATTACGGAGAGCTCTAAAGGCACCTTGAGAGAATGGAATTGCATCTGCTCGACAATTTTATCAAATTTGGAGACACTGAACAAAACCTTTAGCCAAAAATCCAATGTGGGTCAAGCGTAAACTATGGACCGAAGATTGGATAGAGACGCAGCAACAAAGACAGGTAGACAAACTGCATGGGAAAGCACTTCCTGAAGCTCGCAGACATAACACACTACCTAAATACATGCTAAAGTTTCCAAGTTGATATCATCGTTCACAGTTTATGCGATTTCGCCTGAACCTTTAGCCTACAAGAGAAATCTTGGGAGAAAGGTCAAGAAAGTGTGAAAGATTCGACATGTAGACTGTGTATGTGCAAGGATTCCATGGAATCTCTAAAGCATCTAGTATTTTTCTTCCTGGCACTAACAGAAATGAGGATAAAATGTTGGGCAAATTTATCAAAGAACCACCCTCGGTATCGGCTGATCATTGGTGGATTACGCCGATACAGGGAGAACGCCCTTCATTGAATTTGGCATCGATTAATTTCTTGAAGGAAAGGTTCATATTAATGGATGGTAATCAGAATTCAAATAAAGACTGATTGTTTTAGAAACATTTCCGCTTCTCTTGTAATATGGATGAAAACTGTGCAAAATTATATGATATTTTATTTATATCGCACTCGTACACGGGTGTTTCAGAGCGCAAACAGGCAAAGGGAGTGGAACAGGGGAGAAAAAAACGAACAATCTTACTAGGCCCAGTGACATTGAGAATGCGCAAGTGCATGGGGAAGGGAAAAAGGGGCAAGTGCAGGGCAGGGGGAGAAATTGGAACGTGCAGAGCATAGGAGAGAACAAGATAAATAATAAGGAAATAAATAAGGTGATCAAAGACAGTGGTAGTGCAGCCTGTGAGTGGCAAAGTGCAAGGTTAGTCAGATAGGGTGTATCTGATAAGTGCAGAAGAATGGGGGGGGCTGTATGGGTACAGATACAGGCCCCCGTGCAAGGGGTGGCCAGGAGGGTGCCAGGGTGAGCATGTACCTGGGCCCGACGGGCACAGGGTGGCAGGTGCAACAGTGCAGAGAGAGAAAGCAGATCAGCAGGGGAGAAGGGGGGCAGGGGAGAATGGGGA
Source organism: Ambystoma mexicanum (assembly GCF_040938575.1). Lineage (NCBI taxonomy): Eukaryota > Metazoa > Chordata > Amphibia > Caudata > Ambystomatidae > Ambystoma > Ambystoma mexicanum. The sequence continues at coordinate 926,856,947 of NC_090933.1, forward strand.
CAGAGTGAAGAGGAAGGTCTTGAGGAGCTTCCGGGACCGTAGATGGTTCTCCTCAAGTTTCAAGGTGGCAGGGAGGCAGTTCCAAAGGGAGGCACTGGCCGAAGAAAGGGATCTACCCCAGCTCGTTTTTTTGAAAAACGACTGGCCCTGCGGGATTCAGAGGTAGAGGAGCGAAGCTCTCGAGGAGGGAGGTATTTACGGAGGGATAGTTGAAGGTATTTTGGACCCAGGCCCCAGAAAGCCTTGTGGACAATGCAAAGGGTTTTAAATTTCATCCTTGCATACACTGGGAGCCAATGAAGGGATTTCAAAGCTGGAGGGATACAATCCCAGGGCTTGATGCCAAGGACAAGTCTTGCAGTCCTGTTCTGGATTAGTTGTAAAGGGCGGAGAGTGGAAGCAGGTAGATTTAGAAAGAGGCTGTTACAGTAGTCCAACCTAGAGAGAATCAGAGCTTGGGAGACAGTACGCTTCTGAGGGAAGGAGAGGAAAGGAAGAGCACCTCTAAGGAGGTGCAGTTTTTTTGGAGACTTCAGAGATGTGTGCAGAGAAGGAAAGTGTGGAGTCAAAGATGACCCCGAGGTTCTTAGCTTCACAGGTAGGAGCAGGAGGATGGCGATTAGACAGTGAGAGATGAGGGAAGGAGAGGAGGTGGCTGAGGGAAGGCTGAAAATGAGTTGGTTGTCGTCAGCAAAGCACTGGAAATTTGAGCAAAAATGGAAATGCAGTATGCAAGAGTTGCCAGGTATTGGTTGAAAAGCCAGGGCGAGAGGTTAGACCCCCCTCAGGTACACCACAGGTAGAGAGGGAGATAGAAGATAGGAAAGACCCAGGTTGTACCTGGGAGGGTCGATCAGAGAGAAAAGAGGTCAGCCAGGCCAGAGCCTGATCGGTGATACCCAGGTTGTCACAGAGATCATTGAGAAGGGTGGTATGGTTGACAATGTCGAAAGCAGAGGAGAGATCAAGTAGGATGAGGACAGAGAGAATGTTAGAGTCAAGGTCGGAGAGCAGGTCTTCACAGATGTTCAAGAGAGCAGTTTCCGTACTTCTGGCAGCTCTGAAGCCAGATTGGTGGTCATGGAGGGAGCCAACAGAGTCAGAATGAAGGTTATGATGAGAGATGAAAAGATGAAAAGCCCGGAGGAGGGGTCTGGCGAGTCCAGGTGGATGTTGAAATCCCCAAGGATGAGAAGCTGAGAGGTAGAGGAAAGGAGAGAGGAGGTGAGTTCAGCTCATTCAGAGAGAAATGGGGTGACCTGGCCAGGTGGTCTGTAGATGGTGGCCAAGGTCAGAGAGAAAGGTTGGGAGAGATAGAGAGCATGCAGACCAGGCATTCAAAGGAGAAATAGGATTGAGTGGGATGATGGAAGCTGGGATCCACTCAGGAAAGAACAGGACAGCTCCACCTCTGGGCCTGGGCTCGGAGAGTATCGTGTAGCCCTCAGGGAGGAGTGTGCCAAAACCTATGACAGAGTTGGCCTTGAACCAGGTCTTGTTAATAGCGAGAACATCTAGGTCCAGGGGTTCAAGGAGGTGGCAGATGTCAGAGTAGCCACGTGGAGAAGGTTGCCACTTTTGAAAGACATCTGGTGGGGTACAGGAGAAAGGAGTATCCATCAGAAGTGGCAAGGGAACCAGAGAGGTAGTAGGAGGGAGTGGCAGAGGTAGTAGATGGCAAGGAAGCCAGAGGGGTGGATGCTGGAGGTGGCAAGGGAGCCAGAGAGGTAGTAGATGGCAAGGAAGCCAGAAGGGTGTAGTGTCACGATCCATGCCCCTGACCCCCTCGGGTATAACAGCCCCCCGGCAGCAATGGGGCTAAAGCCCTTCACACTGGCCCCAAGGGCCTTAAAACTTCATCAGAAACATACATGGAGTCAGTCCTGGCGCCTTTGGTGCCGGGTTTATTATCAGGAATAAAGCAATACCAGCTTTGGACCTTAATCCAACATGGAGGCCTATTACACAGCTCAGTTCATTAGAACCAAGCCATGTGGTCTGGAACTACTTTGCCTGGAACTACTTTACCTGGGCTATTTAAACCACACCCAAAGAGCAGAACACGCTTCGAGTTATTCTGCACTCCTGCAGCGCAACGCTCACTGCGTCCAGCTCCTGCTCATCTGCTTCTCCGGCGGCCCGATCTTGAAGCCCTAGATCCGGATTCCATTAATAACCTGGAAGAACAAGAACAGCATTAGCAAGCAAGAACACTTACCTGTGAAGTAAGCGACCTTGAATCCATCCTGCGCTTCGCTTACCTCGCCCATCTCCGGAGTTCGCCGCAACCTGCAAAGGTAAAGAAACGAGGACAGCATTAATAACAATTTTTACCTGGGCAAGCAGCGAGTCCTGGCAGCACCCTGCGCTTCTCTTACCTCACCACAACCTGCAAGGGAGAAGGAACAAGGTCAGCATTAACAAAGCACTTACCTGGGCAAGCAATGCTTCGATCGCTCATCACTCCGGAACATCACTGCAACCTGTACAAAGAGAAAAGATAACACAGGTTAGCAATTAACAGCAATAAACAGCGCAACCCTCTGCGCATCTATAACTTACCGTGGTCTTCGGCATCGGCGCGGCAACTCCGAGATCGCAACCATCCCTGTGAAAACAAAAAGGGACATTGTTAGGGAACAGCGTAGTGGAGCAAGACGCCGAGAAGACAGAGAAAACGGAGGGAAAGAAAAACAGAATAAAGACGGAAAAGACATTATAACTCACCTGGAAGACAGCAAGCAGAGTCAGAGTCACAGCCGGTCTGGATCCGATATAAGGGCACACGTACCAGTGATGCAAGTAGGTCCACGGAACGCCCGCACCAACCACGTGCCCCTGCACAGAGACGGAGGACGGAAGGTTCAACGCACAAACACCTAAGGCGCTACCCAATGTCTGGCACATAACCAAGCAGAGAGGGGTCCGGGATAGCGCTTAGACCGCCATCCAGCATTGTGTGGCACCCCTGTGGATACCAGGTGAGCATAACATGGAGGCGGCAAGGGAGCCAGAAGGGAGGTGGTTGGCAAGGGATCCAGAGAGGCAGTATATGGCAGGGAAGCCAGAGAGGTGGTGGCTGAGGGGCCAGAGAGGTAGTATATGGAAAAGGAGTCAGAGCGGTAGAATGAGTTGGCGGCAGTGTAGTCAGAGAAGTGGTAGAAGGAGTAGCAGGACAAGGAACTGAGTTGATGAGGCAAGGGAGGCACCTATCAAATAGTAGGAGATTGGGCTGAGGGCCCAGGACCATGATGGTGCCATTTAGATAGACATTAAAGATCACTCTGGAGGATAGGAAGGAGATCAAGAGGACCTCCCACCTGGTGCCAGCATTAATGGGAGAAGTGTGACCATATGACGGGTCCATAGGTCAGGAGAAGGAACGACAGAGGATATTGGTGAGAGTATGTCTGGAGGAGGCACGGACATAGTTGTCAGCGATGGGAAGATTTGAATTGGAGACCAAGGTATCCTTCTTGAGCTCCTTCCTTTTAGTCTGAGTGAGAGGAGTAGGATAGATGATGGAGAAGATGGGGGAAATTGAGAGCACCAGAGAGGGTGGGATAGAGGAAAGGGAATGGCACGGAGAGATGAGGACAAGCGAAGGAAGCACTGCACAGAGCTATGCCACACAAGGTGCAAAGGAGGGGTTTAGGGAAGGGGGGGCAGAGGGAAACGCCAGGCAACAGCAGAGCGCAGACAGCGACGAGTAAACAAGGGCAGCAAACACGCAGTGAATGGTAACATCGGTTCGAGCCAACCAGGCTCAGCTCTGCCTACAGAGAAAAGGCATAGAGGACACCAGTAGTAACCAACAGAGTGAGAGGGAACCTAGAGAAGAAGAGAAATGCCTAGTGTTCACAACAGTAAGCCGTGTGCAAGCACACGCAGGAACAATTACCCAGGGCGAAAAATGTAGGAGAAATGCACAGAAACTGTGATAGAGGCCAAAACATTCACCTAGAAGAAGGAAACAATGCAGACAAAATGCAAAAGAAATTCTGAGAAACAGTTGGAGATACAAAAAAACAAATACGGCTACTCAGGAGAGGGGAAACCTAACTAGTGTGTAGAGACAGTGCAGAATGAGACATGCATTGAAATGGAAGTAAGCGTGAGGTAGGGCGGTTTAGTGCGACGCAGTAATGACTGCGCCCCCTGCCCGTACCTTTCTTACCTTGCAGTCGCTGCTGGCTGCCGGCTGTGCTGTATGCTCACACTCTGCAACCCGAACCCTTCGTCTCCAAACACCTGCGTCGCACAACACCATGCCCTTGGCATGTGTGGGTTGTAATCAATGGAGAACCGCATTAAAAAGGCATTTGCTGCCTTTCCCCAGAGATGGAGTAAATCATAACATCAGGATTCTTAAAAATGGTTGGATTTGGTCTTGCTCCAAGCTGCAAGACTCCAGAGTACTGGTTCCCCCATAGAAACATTCTGGCGGGAAAGGTGATTTACCAGTCACTCAAATCCTTCTTAAAATCGTCCAAGGGAGAAACCGTTGTGGCAACAAATGGGGGGGCACAAGCTTGCCTATAGAAACACAGTCTAGCTATAGAACCGTTACATGGCCCCTCACCAGGTTGGGCATGTTAAAACCCAGGTACCCAGGTACCTCATAACAAAGTTGGCTGCTGTTCACCCACAGCCTGGCCAGTTAAGAATAGATATTTGTGTTACAAAAACTATGCAAAGCACTGTTTGTTCATCTCGAAAAAGGGCTAAAGATCCACCATCTTTGGGAGATCATGATCAGATGTATGGGGAAGCCTCTGCCCCGACCTAGGCTCTCCATTATCCTGGATATTGTATTAGCTTTTATACAGCGCTACACATTACCAGTTTAGGGTTCATGGTACAATACTGTAAACCTAGGAGCAATGAGAGCTATTAAGGTCAGATAAGCAGTATATAGAGTGAAGTTTCTCGTGGCACTCAAATCATGCAACAGATGCTTGTTCTCCCATCTCCTAGAGCTTGACATGGAAAGCCCTCTGCGGAAACCAAGCTAGTAACATGGAGGGGATGGGGTGGATTTGCCATGATCAATTTGTGCTCAGTCTTCCCAAGCTTTTTTTATTGAAATGTTTTGTGCTCCTCGAAACTGCATCACAGCGCACTGAAGCAGCCAAATGCAGCACTAGTGTTATGCAGAAACAAAACATGGCTGTAGGAAGGAGAGCTGTAGAACTGGGGCCACTATAATGAGTAACATGCATCGCTTCCATCACATGGTTGGGCCATTCTGCCCCTTTAAGGTAGAGGATGCCAACCCCATCTGCCCAATCAGCAGCACCCTCCAGTCCTTTCCTGACCCTCAGAATCTAATGCACTTGAAAGAGCAACTCTAGAGAGACAGATGGTGTTAATATGGGAACAGCAATGGTGGATCAAATGGCAACTGAAATGTTTTGCTCAACCAAATAAAGGACCTCAAAGAAGGTGGCAAGTGTGTTGATGGTGTATGGGTGTTCTCTATTGAGCTCCTTTTGTACTGGATAGCAGGGAAAGGCATGTAATAGTGATCCGAACTAGCATGGGGTCGGCAGAGGTAACTTGGAGAGTGGCTTCATTGAAAATAGAAAAACGATGTTGCCATGACTGCTTCTCCTCCAGGATCAGCTAAAGTATTAAACACTACATTGGGTCAAAGGGCAGGTTCACTGTTAAACGGACTTGGACAAGCCTGTCCTGTTCAATATTATGTTCAGGGCCATACCACAGGGGGAAGCATCCAAACAGTTGCAGAATGAGTTCAGTGCTTATGTTACATACGAGGGCAGGTCAGACTATGCTCCTCCCAATCCTGATGGACAATGCGGTTTTGTACAACCTCCTGAAACTGTAAGAATTTAGGATGTGTATCAACAGTAACTTACTATACAACAACAATGCTTAGTCAGACAAAGCCATCAAACATATTTAAAACATAAAACCCCATAAAGCATGAAATACAATCCAAAGTATAGATTTACAGATAATAGTAATCGCATGCCCTCTTCACATCAACCATACGAAATGAGGTGCCAATCAGCCCAAGACAAAAGCATGACCTGGCACGGATTCTTAGAGCAAGACCTAAAAACCTGGAAGGAGCATAAATCACCTGCCGGTCTTCCAATATCACGAGGAAGATTAAAGGATATTGCAAACCAATTTCTGGTATATTAAGAGTAGAGGTCAGAGCTAGGATCTACTGGCTGCCGAAAAGCAGGGGCATAGCTAGCAAAAAAAGGCTGAGGAGTTAAATGGGATGAGTCATCACAATGACATGTATCTGGGCTTCCAAGTCATTTTGCTGTTAAGTTCTTGAAGCAGGGCACACCAAGCCCCATCTTTGAAAGAAGGTGCTAGTCATGAGTGCCTAGAACAGTAGCCAAATACTATTCCAGACCCGGCAGTGTATGGTAACAACAGGTAACTCTTCTCCAGTCTACCCCTCTATGCACATGGATCACAGAGACACAAATTGTGGATGAAGTGGGCCTTCCAACACAAAAGCCACTTCTAGGGATGAGCACTTTGGTGACTATTTTTGGAGACACTATCAGACCAAAAAGGCAGGTTCAAGAACTCTAAATGACTGCCCTTCACCTCAGACCAGAGTACCCTGTGGCTGTATGATCAGATGCGTACCTGAAGGTCAGGGTGCATTAGGTCCAATGAAGCCATACGTTTCCCCCTAGTGAACCAGCACGATATTTAGGAGGGTCTCAATCTTATAGTATACTGTTTGCACAAAGAACAATGACCTATTAAAGTGATCATATTCTTTCTGGATCAAGGTCAAGGAGTATGCAGAACCATCAACCCTGCTGGCAGAGAGGAAAACAAACTGAGGTGATGGACCATTTTGAATCATCACTGGAATGGCTCTCTGGGCCACTTAACATATATTATTGAGCTAATTTGAGCAAATGACGATGTGTGGGGAGAGCGGGGGAAATCAGCCACATGCAAATCAATTGTAGCTCTGCCCTTCATTTGGGTAGACCAGCCTAACATACTAGGATCCATGCCCCATGCATGGGAACAGATGTAACCACTGACATGTGTCAGCCTTGTTAAAGCATTAGCAATGAAGTGCAGCTTTGTTCCATATAATGGCGTGCCAAAGCATATCCTTTCTCTCACTTAGGAAAGAAAACAAACAAGTGATGGAAGGTTTTCAAATATTCCTTACTACTACAGAACCAAAGCTAATTTGCATATACCTGTACTCACTGCAATTGTGCAGGCAGGCCACAAAACAATGGTATTGAAGGTTGCCAATAGCAATGGCAGTGGTTATGAATAATTTGAGCCTGCAATCTATCCTTTTATGATTTTATTTTCCCAAAGCGAGAGCATGACAACAAGCCTCAATTAAGCCTGCAGTTGCTTCTACTGGTGGCAGGGAGAAGCCTGATTTGCATATGGCTTTTCCCCTTGTATAATGGCGCATATGGGCTAAAAAACATTTGTATGAAAGTTGCTCATTGCACAGACAATTATTTTAGTGAATTCAAAACCTTCCATCAAACAATTGTTCTAGAGGCAACCTGCTAAAAGTAGTGAACAAAACTGGTGGTGACTGTTTTATTCTCCCACCCATGCAACATTTAAAATTCTCAGGCCCACCCATCCTCCAAACCCACTGCAAAATACAGAACTGCCTTCCCTTTATAAGCAACCTGGAGTTTAACTGGATAGGCAACCAAGGCCATAACCCTCTATTGGACAGTTCAAATATGACTTCAGCAGATCTTCACCTAGCAAGAAAGTCCCTGATAAGATCTGGAAACTGTACGATGAGACTCTTTGCATACCCGTTAGGATCCCCTTTTTCAAACCAATATCAACAACCTCTCCTTAAACAGAAGGTCCGATCACCACTATGAAAATAGCTTGTCTTCCGTTTCTCCAGATCCAAGCAGTCGACGGGCGCAATAAAGTCAAGGAGCACCACTTGTCCTGAATGAAACCCTCATTACCTGCACCTACCAGATGTGAAAACCCTCAAACTCAATGTTAGCCTCGTTATCAAGGATATTTAAGTCAGATATCCACTTTCACATTGCTGTGAGCGACGAAATTCAGGAGCCTGATGTATTCTTTCCTCTCCACCACTACACAGCCTGCCGCAGTCTACCAGCAGCAACTGATAAGGTGTGGGGCGTAGAGATATTACTGTGTTCCAGTAAACCCCACCACTCTTACTACAGAATATCATATACATATGCATTTGGCCTAAGCTGTTCTAGCGAGCCATATCTTGCATTTTAGGGGCAGGAAATGTGTTAGAATAGACATATTGGAAAGATGACCAATGAGCCTTATTTGGATAGATCTGTGAAGATTAGCCTTTTCTCACATTTAGATAAGATTAGCCACCGATAAGAACTTTGAGCATACCCAATGCACTAATCACCTTGCTCCTGGCCAACACACAACCCTTATACTACACACGCCCATGGGCTAGCCAAATTGCACACACCCAACATAACTTACACACAACAATTCCAGGCACAGGACCTTAGCCCTACGGACACAACAAGACAGTGCGCACAACCATAACCTTAAACATCAGCCAATTTACACACAAACACACTCAACACAACAGGCATTCACAAACAACCCAGCCATTGGGCCTCACCCTTACAGATACAAGCCAGTGCGCGCAATACACACACACACACACACACACACACACACACACACACACACACACACACACACACACACACACACACACACACACACACACACACACACACACACACACACACACACACACACACACACACACACACACACACACACACACACACACACACACACACACACACACACACACACACACACACACACCCCCCCCCCCCCCCTCCTCTTCTGGACCTATCCTATCCCGCCTACCCTCACTAACCAACCCAGTCCTCTTTCTGAGCACCTGGAGACTGCCCCTGGGTGGTAGCGGTGCGCGGTCTAAGTCAACATAACTACCTCCACTTTAATCTCCCATCTACTGCCGTTCGCCAAGGTTTTCCTCGACAATACAAAGTTTTGATTCCAGCCTAATTTCCTTGTGGAGAGGGATTCTAGCAGCCCCCCCTCAGATATCAGGAAAACATCAGAGGTCCTACTACCTTGTCCCCGTCCATGCCTGGAGGGATATTTCTGGATTATTTGGGGGCATAGCTATTCTGTTATGTGGCTACACCCTTCTGTCACTGCAGACCTTTTGTATAGGGCACACCAGAGAGACCAAGCTGAAATGGAGGGCTGCGGCAACTGTATCCAATTTGGTTTGCTCACCTGCCACCCTCACACCTCAGCTGTCTGGTACCATGGTCCATTGTCATCCGATTCATTTTGCCCCAGTATGCATCCCAATGCAAAACTCCTCTCCGCACTTGCCAGGGTCAACTGCACCACCACATTCTCGTCTCCGCCAATGTGTTCGAATCACCAGCAGCCAGCAATCACTTCATAGCATCCTACTGACTACAAAGCATTAAAACATGTGTGATAAAAACTAAGGCCTGTACTGTAGAATAAAATAGCTGTGAAGGAATTTAAGAGTGCAGATTTCTGAACCAGGACAGATGAAAATTAGCGGACTGAGTTATTTTTACTGTGTGGGTTTTAATAGACACTTTCTGGTTAAACCAAAAAAAAAAAAAAAGATTTGGCCGATTCCAGACGAGGGAGCCACAGAAGTACATCGGCTACTCTGTTGTCTGTTGCAATTAAGTTGAATTCAGATTCAATACAGAGTATCATCAGCATTATTGTGAATAGAGGTGACACTTCATGACAATATCCCCCAAAGATTGAACAGCAGAGAACTGGGATGGTGTGGGGGAGGATCAGCGCCTGTGGGATGCCACAGGGAACAGGGAGTCGAGAAACCAAATTGACCCATTTGTACGGCTTTAGTTCTATCTGAAACAACCATAACCATTTCAAAACAAAGCAACGCATTCTCCCTGTTAGGAATTTGAAAAAGCACCATGATTAACTGTAGCAAAAGCCGCAGACCAGTCAAGCAGCAGCAATAAACAAAAGCTCATTCAAATAGGTTAAGTGGACACGATCACCTACAATTTTCAGCGTAGCTGTTTTGTGCTGCAGTGTATAAAACCCAGATTGATAATCCTAATTTAGGTGATAAGCCTCAATAGAAATGTCTAATTCGATGTAAAACAATTTTTTGATAAATGTTTGGAAAAAGCTAAGATTAGTGACCAAGAGATAGTTCTTCAAATTGTCAGGACCCAAGGATGGCTTCTTCAAAAAAAGGAGTGAATTGTCCTGTTTTTAGAAAAGTAGGGAAGAAACCACAAGAAAGGGAAGTGTTAATAAGCACACATATGAGTCCACAGGACTAAAATGGGAGTTTCTTCCAAACGAAAGCATGAATAGCATTAGCAATTTGGTTTTTAGTGGAATTCATATTTTTTCTACAGCTTCAGGAGAACCCATTGCGGAACAATCCCATGAAGAGCAGGTTCTAGTTCGCAAATTAGTAGTGGATCAAAAGGTTTAGTCAATAAGGAAGATTTTAGGGCCATCACTTTCTCACAGAATTGTTTTCAACTTGGACCATTTCTGAGTTGAGAAGTGCCATGATAAGACGACACTAGAGTGAGCACAGTGTTTGATTGTTTTAAACAGGTAGTGTTGTTTAGTTACTGCAGATGACATATGATGCACATAGAAAGAAGACTCAGCTACCATAATAAGATTTTCCCTCTGAATGAGAGCTTCATGCAAAGATGAAAAGGACTCTTTGGATCTCGATTTGTACCATTTCTCAAAGTTGATGAATCACTCCAATTTAGTCTAGGTTTGCTAGAATACCACACATTTGCCTAAATGTAACAGTTTATAGAAACCTATTGGACCAAAATGATCTGCCAACTGAACATTAATGGATTGACATCTCAAAAAATCGTAAGAATATGTCAGGCCAAACGAGGACTCAGAAAATACTCCTACATTTTTTAATTCAGGAATGAATACTGAACTAAAAATTATGTTTGGGGGTTTTAATCTAGATTTTATTTATCCAGAAAGACAATTGATTATATCAAAAGGAATAATAAATTAGTCAAACCAATCAGCCTTAACCAGGGCATGACAGTTAAATTCTTTTTAGCTATAACCAATTCAAGAATTTTCCCTAAGCAATGTGTCACCCATCACAAACTTATTTATATTCAAAACTTCAAGCAAATCTTTACATTCAGATTCCGGAAGGTTAATTACCCAAAGATAGATATTATTCTCATGGTCGAAAACCGATTGGGACTACACATCATAATGTTTAAGACATTTCTAATTGGAACTTAGAAGGGAAGGGGGGGTGTCCAATAGATTAAGTGGGAATTAAGAGAACGCATGATGTTTGTTTCAGGCTGTTGAAACCTGTAAATCTAGGATTACAAAGATTGGCAACCTAAGGATGAGGCTGGTGTGGAAGGTCAGAAGACGGGAACAGACCAAATGGTGCCATTTTCATAAATTCTTTTTAACTAAAAGGAAAAAGGCCCATCTGTCCCTGCTCAAAAGGGTTTGCCCTACCTAACAAAACTAACTAGGGTGCTCTTCGTCAGTAGAGTAGTCCAAATCAACAGTCCGTCCTCGATCCAAAAACTATCCTATGCTGATCCTACCACTAATCCAAACATCAAAAGAAAAGGAGGCCCAGGTGAATGAATCCCTTCGCCTGGACAAGCTTCTATAGACTTAATATTCTATCTTCAAATAGTTATTTGTGATTACATGAACCAGTTCCTTTAGTTCTTCTAGGGGGCTCTTCCACTGCCTGGGTTTCCCCGTCTTTTAAACACAGTTTGTTTCATCAAGATGGGGTCTTGACCCCTATTCCTTTGGGAATCTTGTAGTGTCTTTCTTACTTTCTATCTTTGGTTTGGCTTTCGACCACTTTCTGGGCTGAATGAATTGCATCTCAATCTTTTCAATGTTCACAGTCACTGGGATGGATGTACTGTGTCCCTCTCTACTCTTCACTTTCTTGAAGATATTCACAACCACTGGGACGAGTATGAAGAGTCCCTTTGTACTCTTCCGGCCCGGTCCCCTCCTGGGTCTCTTGCCACTCCCATTACCTTTGTTCTGTCGGGTTAACGTCCCCAATTCTTCCTGTGGGGTCTGGCTCTCTCTTGCAACTTGAACCCTTTTAGCGTATCTTCTTTCTTCCTGTTTCAAAGTGCGGCTCCGCGCAGCCCGTTCTAGTGCAGTCTGTCGTTTGAGGACCAGACTGCCCACCTCCTCTGGGTCATGCCACCACCTTGACTTTCCTTGGGCATATGCAGATTGGCTCCCTGCCCTCTCTGTCTCCTTTTCTTCTTGGTGGTCAGCGTCCTCTCCACCGAGGACCTCCCAGACTGTCCTGGTTTCTCACTCTTTCCAAGTTTGAAACTCCCAAGCTTCACCAACATTGTATGTTGGTCCTTCTTTCCTTTTTATTGGGAAGTGCTGGGTCCTCCCCAGCGTAGACCGGCTGTAGTCCTTTGTCTGTCTTCCCCGAGTGTTCTTGGTTACTCGCTCGATCTTCTTCGTCCCAGTATGGTTGACTTCCAACTGTTAGGCAGAAACCTGTGCAGTTCCCTTCGGGGCCACTGCAAAAGATTTAAGACTACAGGTGTTTGGCAGTAAACCCACTTGGTAGCAGTCTGTACCACACAGATTCACTTGGTTGTTGTGGCTGAGCAGTCAGACTTCCCTCAAGAAGAGTTAGGCAGTATACAGAGCATACAAAATAGGTACAGAAATACAGTAGCAACAAGCAAACACTGACCAGAGCTTGGGTGTAAAAGTATATACTTGTTTATTTAACACACTCTTATAAAACACACTAGCACTAAATTGGTAAGATAAGTTCAAAACACAATCACTTATCATATGTACATCCCTGGTTACTTGTTGGACAAGTCTTAGTTAACACCACTTATTTCCAGACAGAGGTGAGCGCTTCACGTTCGATGGCACTCCAACAAGTTAGATAAAAAGGGAGGGAAAAGCAGAATTATGGAAGCATACACACTAAACACTTTTTAGAGACCCACAGCAAGTTTAGGAAGGCACAGTCTACTGGTGAGCAAGGACGTGTGGGTGCCAGGCCCACTTTCAAGGGGGCCAGGCGGAAGATGCCCAAGATCAGACAGTTACACAGAGTCTTCGAAGTTTGTGGAGGTAGTTCGAAAAAGGTTTAGTTCAGTGCAGAAAAGTTAGCTAAGGTGTCCCAGGCTAACCCAGGTTCGAGAGACGGGGATTTAATACACCCCGTTCAAACGGTTGCAAGGGAAGCCAGGCGGAACACGGTACCTTAAATTGAGAGGATCCTCCAGCGGGGGCAGTTGTTCCTGGCAGCGGGTGCAAGTCGCAGCGTCGTCCAGAGGAAGAGAAGATCTCGTCGTGGAGGAAGGATGAAGGTCGTTGCACTGCCAGGGAAGAAACCAGCCGCGGAGTTCTCCGGTACAAAGGTACTACCCTTTCGGTTCACGGTAGTGGTGAAAACGTGGTATCCCGGTTGCCGGGGTGCTTGGCACAGGCAAGGCGGCCACGAGATGCTCCAGGAAGGCGAAAAGAAGGTAGACTGGTTATCCCCACCAGTCGAAGGAAGAAGACTCTCCGGGCTGGAGATCTTCTCTGTCGTTGGGAAAAGTGGTGAGACGGTTCAGCAGGGCTCCACCGGTGGCGTCGTTGTTGCAGGCTGGCCCAGCTTCTCCCTCCTCGGATTCTTCGGTCCTGTGGCGACTTCTGAAGTTCCAGTCCCCAAAGCCCTGCTTTTATGCAGCACACCCCCATTTACTCAGCCTAGCTGTCAATCAAACATGCTAAGTGGTGAGCCGGTTGGGCCAATCACACAAGAGTGCGACTTGAGTTACCAAGGTAACTCAGTCCAGGGTGCCTAAACCCCCTCCAACACCCCCTGTGGTACCCAGACAGAGGGGCACCACTTTTTGAGGCTTCTGTGGAGAAGCCCGCCAAAAAGTGGAACAAAAGGGCTCGACTTGGGTTGGAGTCATAGAAGAGAACACAAACGCCATTTTAGAATCGAGTCCTGGCAAAAAATACCAACCGGCGAATTAATATTAAATAAATAAACCGGCGGTATGTTCGAGGCTATAAGAATTAAATAACTAAAGTTGGTAGCCTCGAACAATGGGAAAATCCCATAGAGATATATTCGCGGTCGAATATAAAAAGTAGTATCCACTGCCACCAGCCAAAACTCGATGAGGGGGGTCGGAGACGTGCCCCCTCGAAGAACAGACCCCGGGGCAATCGAATTGCCCCTACTAGTACATCCTCAATATGATGGTTTGTACTGGTTTATGTTCATAATCTGGGACTAGCAAAGCCAATGGTGACTTTACATGCCCTAGGAGGCAATAGTCGGTCCCAGGGTATGGAGTCTATGTTGGGGGGTCGCTACGACACCCCTGGGTTACGGCACAGAGGGTGCTGTGTAACCCACATCAAAAAAAACACGAGACCCTATGGAGTAAAAGACCCCATAGCCCATAAAACACATGGAAAGTTAAAGGAACACCTCAAATCATGTCTAAGAGCGCGAGCAAAAGAATCTCACTCTTAGCAGGAGAGAAAAAAATAAACCCCAAAAATCCAGCAAAGCTGCTGGGGGACTCACTAGGTTTGGGAAATTACACTTACAGAGAATTCTCCCTAACACCAACCACTGAGTAATCTTCATTTCATGCACACTCTTCTTTTTTGCGCGATGTTACAATAACAAACAGGGACTTGTTTGGGATGTTTTTTATGAAGCTCTGATGGCATTAGTGGCTCCTCATAAAGGGGCTTAAGGTGTTCCCTGACAAAATAAGAGTCCTTGTTCCCAAAAGGCGAGCCTCTACCTGGGAGGTCCCGCTTAACGCCAACCCTAGGGGGAATGTTGCGTAGCGGGCTTACCTCCCAAGCCTCACAGGGAAGGGCTCCCCTCTTGGGAGAAGTAACAAGATCCTGTGAATCATCACACTGGCCAATAGTCTAGGTATGCCTGGTGAAGCAATCAGACATGCAGTTTGATAGATTGCTTACACTTGTTTGCAAGTGGTGTAAACACAGGTGAAATATGGAACCAGGGACACATGCGTCACAAACAGTGCCCTCAATACATGAGAATCCAGTCTACCTTCCCCACCCTTGCACGCAGACGGTCCTCAAAGGTAAAGCTAGGGCAATTAAAATAGGAAGGCAGTGCTAGCATCTCTTACCCTTGGCTACCCCTAAATGATATCCATGTGTGGATACCCCTTTGGTGTCCACTGGCATTAGATTGACTAATACATACCTAAACAAACTGTGTAAGCAACTAGATGAGCAACTGATTCTGTATGTTAAACACGTCAGAGCTGCTGGCTCTGGGTACGCATCTTACTGCTGGTTGCCCTGTAGTCAGTGCCTCAAGCGCAATGCCCCGACCTGAACATTTGTTTAAAGGCCTAAATAGGGACCACAGATAAGTGTTTGGCACCTCAGACTATGAAATAGAGTATTGATGGTAGAGGACCCCTGTGAGACTCTGCTTTAGATCAATAGGCAGTAGTCATTGGTAATGAAACAGAGATCTGACGGGAGAAATTCTTTTTTTTTTTTTTTTTTTATTTCTATTTAATCAAAAGATTTTTACAAAATTTAAGATTTCTGTCTGTGGTCGTGACGGAAAGAAAAAAAGAAAAAGGAAGAAAATGAGAACAGCTCTCTAAAAATGTGCCTTTGTGGGCCAGTTTATGGCTTCCAAGATTTTATAGGAAGCTATTTGCCATGATGTTTTGTCGCCTCCAATCAAACGAGACCAACATATTTCTTCGTCTTCTATGATGAAATCTGTGAAGGTTGATTTTAAGTATCGACTTCTTATATGTTGGTTTGAGGCACATTTTAGGAGCAAGTGGCGGATTGTTTCCTTTTCTTGTATCTCACAAAATCGACAACTGTTGTTTCCCGACTGGCCTCTAATTGACAAGATCTCATTTGTCTGCAAGACATTTAAACGGGCTCTCATCAGCGTGTCTCTCCCTTTCCTGGACGGAAACTTCTTTATATATTCCTGGAGTTCATTGAGTTTTTTCGTGTTTGGAGGCAGGTGTAAGGTTAATTTATTTTTTCCTGCTGTCTCCAGGGTGTTTATCCAGTCGAGTTCTTTGATTTTGGTGAAAGTTCTCTTTGGGTACTTTATTAGTTGTTCTTCGTCTGCATTGACCTGTTCTAGCAAGCTGATGTTTTCTTCTTTCCATTTTTTAAGGGATTTGCTTGTGTTCCTTTCTATTTCGAGATTGATGAGAAAGTATATTGATGGTGGCTCAGCCATCCGGCATTTCCTGAACAGTCTTAGAGACGATTGTGAGACTGAACTTCTGAGAGAGGGTAAGCTAAGCTCTCGTCGGATTGAGGCTATTGGGGTCGAGTTTGGGAGTCTGAGGACTTTTCGCCAAAACTTTGCCTCAATTTTTGTCCAAATGGATCGTGGTAAGTTCATCATAGCATCTCCCCCATATGTTAATGTCGGCATCACCTTTTTCTTATAATGTTCTAGCACAGGGATCAGTGAGAATCTTCCAAACTTTTTATCTATGGCCCTAGCTTGGGCTGCCAATTTGTTGGCTTTGGACATCAGGACCGATTGCATGGCTTTGTCTTGCGAAGAGGAGTCTAGGGTTACTCCTAAGTATTTGAAGTCGAACACTCGCTCGATCAGTGATCCTTCCAAAGTTAGTTTCAGTTTTTCTGTTTTCCTGGTCGCTTTTTCCAATACTAAGAATTTTGTTTTCTTTACGTTTATTTCCAGTTTGTTTTCTTGCATATACCCTTGAAGCTTTGTCGGTTGGCGCTGCAGACCAATTGGTGTGTGATCCATTAGGACCAAGTCGTCTGCGTAAAGCAATCGTGTTATCGGGATTTTGCAAATTTTTGGAGGAAATGCTCGAATTTTTGAATCCTCATTTTGGATGTCACCAATGAATGCCATAAACAGGGCCGGGGCCAACGGGCACCCCTGCTTCACTCCTCTCGCTGTTGGGATGGGTGATGATAAAAGGCCATTTTGATCAAGTCGGATGCGTATTGAAGTGTCGGTGTATAGTGCCTTAATCGGGTTTAATATAGACGGTGGACAATCCCAGGTTTCAAGTTTGGACCATAGGCGGGCCCTGTCTATCCGGTCGAATGCTTGTGTCAGATCGATGAACGCCACAAAGATTCTCGTTCCTCCTTCCAGTGCTCTGTTTTTCAGCACGTTTAGCATTAGAATGTTGGCTGTCGTGCCCAGATTTCTTTTGAATCCCATTTGGAGTGGGTCGTTACAGGGTGATTCCTCCGCCCAGATCTTGAAGCGGTCGAGAAGCATTGAGCCAAACACTTTACCTATGACATCCAGGAGCGCAATTGGTCTGTAATTTATCGGGTCCTTTTTGTCTCCTTTCTTGAATATTGGAACGATTGTTGCTTGTTTCCATGAGGGTGGTATCGTTTTTAAGTTGCAGCATCTGCCAAAGATTTTACTTAGCAGACTTGCCCACTCATTTTCAAGTGTTTTTAGATCGGAGTTCGTGATCCGATCGGGTCCTGGGGCGTGGGAGTTTTTTAAGCCTCTGATTTTAAATCGGATTTCCTGTGGATCATCTATGATTATCCATGGCTCAGGAGACATTTCGCCCTGTAGTTTTAAGTTGGTACTTGGTGCCTGGTACATAGTAGTGTAGTGTTTTGTCCAAGTAGTTTCCCCAATCTCGGTTATGATTGTTTTTTCTTGGGTTTCGTTAACCGCTCTCAAAATTTTCCAAAATTCTTTTATGTTTTTGCCACTTATCGCTTTTAGAATGTTTTCAGCATCTTGTTGATAGAGAGACAGTCTGTGGCCTTTTACCCATGCTTTGTAGAGTTTGGTTTCCGCTTCTGCCTCTCTCACAGCCCCTGGAGATCCTGAAGATTTTGCTTTGCGTTGTATTTTCCGCAGTGCCCGACGTTTCTCCACCAGTGTTAGGTCATACACGTGTCTTGGGGGATTTCCACTGTTTGTTTTTATTTTACGAGTCTTCTTGAACTTCGTCAGGAATGGCGTATAGTCTGTATTATTTTTGCCCAAGTGATTTGGCATTGAGCTGAATCCTTTTTCTATTTCCTCAATGGCATCAGTTGTAAGGTGTAGACGGTTTCCCTTCGTGTTGGCTATGACTTGATGCTCAACGTACTCATTCTGGGGCCTTATTGACATCCAGGTTGTTGACAGGGGGTTGTGGTCACTGGCTGTAACTCTTGTAATTACAAAATCTTTCGTTATTGCCAGTAATGGTTCAGTGACGTAGATGTAGTCTATGGTACCTGTCAATTCATTCCTTTCCCATGATGGCGGGTGATTTAGGTCTGGGAATGCTTCGTGCAAATTGTGAAGGTTTCTTGAATTCATCAATTTGACCCATAGGTTGCCGCGTTGTTTGCCTGTTGAGTTGTGGCCTAGGTCCGCCTCCCTTTCTTCCGAGCTCGTGCACGTAGCGTTCAGGTCTCTGCAAATGAGGAAGTATTTTACCAGGTGTTCCGATAGTGCCTCATCTATCGCGTCCTCCATTTTCTCTATGTAGGCGGTAGGCTCTATGCTTGCGGGGTTCCAGTAGGTGTTTGCTACGATTAAGGTGACTTTCTCGTAGGCGTTTTTAACGGTACTCCAACGGCTCCATGCCGCCTTAACCATCAGAATCATTTGGTTGCTGATCAATGTTTCTTCTAGTTTGATCCCTGAGTCTTTTTTAGACGCAATCAATAAGCCCGACGAAGGTCTTCCTCGACATCCTTGTTTGGCTGGTGCAAGGATGACTTCGAACCCCCCTATTGCAGGGGGTTCAGTCAGCCAGGTCTCTTGGAGGCATAAAAGGTCATATGACCCCAGGTCCATGTCTTTTGGAGACAGTAGATGGATGTATCCTCTCGTGTTCCATGAGCACATTTTTAGTTCGCACTTTAAGGGGGTCGGGCGATGTCTGTCATGTAGAATGTGCTCGTCTCTCGCGAGTTGCTATGTTTGCTTTTTTTCCATCAGAATTTTGGCCAGCCAGGACCATATGCCTTTCGTGGGTTCACATCTTTTTTGGGGACATTTTTCTGTTGAAAGTTTGGCTGTTATTTCTGGAATTGCCTTGGCTTTATTAAGTTTTTTTGTATCTTTGGTTTTTGTGAAACTTTCATAATTTTTGTTTTCTTTCGAGGCTTGTCGATTTTCCCTCAGTTTCTCTACAACTTCCCGGGCTCTTGCTCTGTCCTTGTTTTTTTCAGGCGATTTATTGCGGCCGGTTCTTCCTAAGGCACTTTTTGGGTGTCTCTCTACTTGCTTTCTGCTGGGCGTAATGCGCCTTTTGTTTTCAGCCTCCCTTTTATTGTCTTCTTCGCTTTTGGTCGATTGCACTTTGACTTCGTAGCCCATTTCGTCCAGCTCTTCACTACAGTCGAGGATCAGGTTTTTCAACGTTGTTGATGTTACATAGAGTACCGTTTTTGCTTTTGCATTTACGTGGCTTGGCTCTACTACAAGCAGATCTTCTGATTTTATTTGATTCAGCTTTCGAATGTATTTAAACAGTGTTAGCACTGAGTTTCGGTTCAAGATTATTTCGTCTCTGTTTTCTTTCACTTGTGTCAGCTTTATACGCCATTTAGCTTTGTCCACTTTTTTCGGTTTTAGGTTATATTTCTGTGTTCTGGATCTGTACCGAAAGATCATTTCTCCTTTGTCTCGTGGCGGGCTGAGTCGTTTTTCAGTGTTGGTTTTGTTGTGGGCATTCGTGGATTGAGAACGCGGTCTGCCTGGTGTTATGTTTCTAGACGGCTTTCTTTTGTGTTTTTGTTCGTTCCGTCTACCTTCTGATCTCCTTCTTGATTTACCGCGTTCACCCTCTTTCTGTCTGGAGGAGTTATATCTTTGTTCTTTTTTCCAGTTTCCTGAGGTCTGGTTGTCTCTGGGTCTCGATTTCGACCTTTCGTTTTCTTTTTTTGTTTCTTTCTGCATCCTTTTTGGCTTTGTCTGACTATCTGTATCAATTGGACTGGCGCCCTTGTTCTTTATATTCTTCGCGTTTTCCCTAGAATTTTTTGCTGCTTTTTCTCCAATCACTTCTTCGTTTCTTCTTGTGAATTCTGTATTATCCTTTTCTTTATGAGATTGTGAAGTTGATGCTTCACTGGAGCAATGTGCAGCTAGACTCGTAGGCGAGTTTTCTGCCAGGTGTTGGCTCAGATTCATCAATTCTTCGCCTTCGATGCGATCAATTGTTGATGGAGATAGGGTAAAGGTTCTTTTTTCTGGCGTTTCAATTGTTGACGGCGATAGGCGGATGGTTCTTTTTTCTGATGTTTCAGGGTTTTTTGTTTGCCTCGACTCTATTTCTTTGCCTTTCATTTGTGATTTTTCCTTGTGTTTTACTGGTCGTGTGAAAAGTTGAAAAATAATACCTTCTGCAGTTTGGTTTCCAGTTGAGGGTTGTCTAGGTGGTGGTCTCTTTGTTGATTGGTTCTCAGTTTGTTTTAAATTCGCCTCTTTATTTGCACCCTCTGTTGGTGGATTATTTGTTGTATGGCCTGTAATAGCTATGGTTTGAGTCCCCCTGGTTTTATTCACCGGTCTTTGTTCTTTGTCTTCATACTGCTCTTTTTGTCGTGAAGGCGAACCCTCGTCATTTATTATAACTGTGCTTGATTTTCTGGCTTCCAAAGCCATGACATATGCTTCTAAGAAGATAACTTTGCTGTGGATCATCGCTTGGATGCTTGTGTGGTCTTTCAAGGAGTCAGCGATAGTTTCATAAAGTTTCATGAATGGTGCCAATGCAATGTTCACTGATGACATTATTGACAGTAAGTCCATTTTTTTTTTATTTGAGGAATCCGTCGGGCTGGTCGAATGATGTGGCGAGGTTCTTCTTAAGGGGGATTCAGTTAACATTGTTGTCTGATTTGTCCAGCTGCCTCGAATTGGCCTTGTTGTTTCTAATGAGGCTCTTCCTTTTCGAGTTTTGTCGATGTGGTAACTTCGATTGTCATTTCCCCCCGTGTTCAAGTTTTGGTTGATTAGGGGTCTCGTAAGGTTTTCTTGGTTTAGTTCGACTAAGTCTGCTGTGGATGGCCTTCCTATTGTCATGTTTTCATTTTGGGCTTTGAAGAGCCCCGCTTGGTTGAGTTTTTCTGGCACCGGCGTTTTGTTTGGGGTTTTATGAACTTTGTCTCTGTCTGTTCCTGTGAAGTTGTCAACATTCAAGGCTGTACCCTCTGGGAGTGAGGGTGTTGCCGGATTTAGCTTGCAGGAGCCTTCCTTTATTTCTGTTAAATCCATTGGGCCTTTCGGGTCAACTATAATGAGGCTCTCCTCTTGGATGGTATGGGGGTTTTCTTTGTGCTCGGACATGACAGTCCCCATTTCTGACTCTTTGCCCGGATTTCTCTTCAATTCCCCCTTCTCTATGACTTTTGTCGGCTTCAGATTTTGCTGGCCTCTTGGTGAGTTCGTGGGAATCTTTTGGGGTAACATCGGGCATGGTGGTTCCCCCTCAGGCCCCACTTTGTCACTCAGCTGTCCTTGTGCCTTATTACTTTCTCCTGAGGACCGTCTTTTACTATGTGACCGGTTATCACTGACATAGTGCTCAACTCTGCGTAGTTTTGCTACCGGCAAGCAGTCGTTTAAAGCTTCCAGTATTTCAAGATCTGTAAGTTCCCTCTGTGGGTACTCTTTTGTTGCTTTTTGTCTAATGTTTGCGTAAAAGTAATCCTTTATTGAGTTTTTAAGTGCCCCTCCTTCTCCTCTCTGTGGGTCGTTTTCATTTGTTTTGACCATCAATTGGTCAGGTGTTTTTTGTTGCTGTTCGAGCTTCTGGGGCCTTTTTTTCGTTCTGCTGCTGATCTTATTTTTCGTTGTTGTACGGTTCTTGAGTTTCTTGAGAGGCAAGGAACTTGTTCTCTGTCTTTTCTTTTTGTTGGGGTTTGATGGCCCTTGTACATTGATTTTTTCTGAGACCCAACTGGTCTCTGCACTTTCCTCCGCCTCTTTGTGAATGAGAGCCACCACTTTCACTTTCCTTTCCGCTAGTGAACACGTCGGTGATACTCCTGTGGTGTGCAGCTCTCTATCGGGCTCCCCCTGCCCGTTCTCCTCAGGTGGGGTGCCCGCCACCTCCTCCGGTTCGGCCTCTCCTGAGGCAGTCGTACCATCCATCTCTTTTCCCCTCCCTACCTCAGCAACTTCCACGCCCGGCAGCCCTCCTCCGAGAGCTCCCGCCGTGGGGCGGGGAGCGCCCTGCGGTGCTCTGGGGGAGGGAGGTATGGGGGGCTGCGCCGGACCGGCGAGCCTAGCTCCCACTTCGAGGCTCGCTCTCCCGGCGGCTCCGACCTCCTTAGCCGTGTCTTCCCTCTCCGTCAGCCCCTCCTCGCCGTCCCACGCGGACCGCGGTCCCCCTTCGAGGGCCGCCTCCGCGGGGTCCCGCTCAACCGCGGCGGCTCGGAGTGGCGACAGGGTGTCTTTCCGGCCAGCCGAGGCCTCGACTGTCTTGATTTCCAGGCTCTTTGCCCATATATCATCAGTTGCTCCTCCAGTTAAGGATGGTCGTTCCTGGGGGTCGTGTTGGTCTGATTTGGGGTCTTCTAAGACTGGAGGCCGGAAGACTTTGCTTTTGGTTGGTTGTACCTTTGTGGTGTTCGCTGGCTCTTGCTGGAACATCGGTTTTGGGGAGCCCATTTGAGGCAATGTCGCTAGGTAATCCTTGGATATTGATGTTTGTTGTTGTTTTTGACTCTGCTGTTTCTGGCATAGTTTGGCGCTCCTCAGGCGTCTACCCTCTTCTTCCATTTCTTCCTCTCTCGGAGGGTCATTCTGCTCTGGGTTCATGACAATTTCCCGCATTTCTCCGTTTGCCCTTGCAGTCCTGGCAGTCATGACTGCAGGACTGCCACTCTCCGTCCACTCCGCGTCCGCTCCGCGGATAGAAGGGGTTTATGTAAGGGTCCTCCCCCACGCTGAAAACAGTAGAAACGGGCAACAGACTCTCCTGTAGGACTGCCACTCTCCGTCCACTCCGCGTCCGCTCCGCGGATAGAAGGGGTTTATGTAAGGGTCCTCCCCCACGCTGAAAACAGTAGAAACGGGCAACAGACTCTCCTGCAGGACTGCCACTCTCCGTCCACTCCGCGTCCGCTCCGCGGATAGAAGGGGTTTATGTAAGGGTCCTCCCCCACGCTGAAAACAGTAGAAACGGGCAACAGACTCTCCTGCAGGACTGTCCGTCCACTCCGCGTCTGCTCCGCGGATAGAAGGGGTTTATGTAAGGGTCCTCCCCCACGCTGAAAACAGTAGAAACGGGCAACAGACTCTCCTGCAGGACTGCCACTCTCCGTCCACTCCGCGTCCGCTCCGCGGATAGAAGGGGTTTATGTAAGGGTCCTCCCCTACGCTGAAAACAGTAGAAACGGGCAACAGACTCTCCTGCAGGACTGCCACTCTCCGTCCACTTCGCGTCCGCTCCGCGGATAGAAGGGGTTTATGTAAGGGTCCTCCCCCACGCTGAAAACAGTAGAAACGGGCAACAGACTCTCCTGTAGGACTGCCACTCTCCGTCCACTCCGATCTGACGGGAGAAATGCTCTGTAGCTAGCGAGGGTGCTCAAAGGTCATAGGACAGACGAGCTCTCAAATCAAAGAGATAGCTTGAGTGAATACATGGAGGAACAGTCTATTCTCTTGGGCGTGGCGGGGGAAGGGGAATAAAGCCCAGCACGCACAATGCACTGATCAACCACCTCCTTATGGTAACAAGATTAGTGGTTCAGGGAAAAAAGAAAAAAAAAAGGGCAGCCTGCATTAACGACTCATGACTAAGAATATGAAATGCAATGACGAATATCAAACTTAGTAATGCACAAACACCCGTGTCCTTCATACCCCTTCAACCATCTCGGATGATGTTCTCAGTAGGCTCAGCCCACAACGCCCAGATAGTTACTTTGATTAAAAAAAAATTTAAACAAAGAAGCGTGGAAAAGGAACCTTGGGATAGTAAACGGTTTGTCACGCCGAGATAAAACTTTGACGAGGGTAGGATTGGCAGTGAGTCCTAGGCATTATTTTAGTATGCATGATAGATTAAAATGTTAGTATGTCTTTACAATTTTATAAAGGAACCAAGATGGTGCAATTAAGTATTGACTAGACAGTACTTTTCATTAAAGCGTGATTGTTATGTAGAGCGATGCAATGGAATGTGTGAGCACGTTTGATTTGAGACATTTCACCAATACATATTCAACACCCAAAGTGCATTTTAGATTGCATAAACCTCTGCGCTTTGCTCATCAGATTGCACCTATTACTTTGTATATGTCTATTTATTAAAGGGCATGTGTCCCCAGGGTGCCTCATCAGTCTTGGTCCTTTCCAAGAGCACTTCAGCTGCCAGAGGGACGAATTTTGGGCCCGTAAGTAAACAAATCAAATCACTTTAGTCCAAGTGATACCATGAATCGACGCGCCCCCCCCCTTCATACCCTCCCCATGAGAAAATATGCGATTAGGCTTCTTTACCTGCAAATAAAGTAGGGTGACTGATGCGGGGCTGTCAAAAAGCACTTTGTCCAGGGAAGGATCCATATACCTGCACATTTAGAAAAAACATGAACATTCCCATATGAACACATTGACATTTGCAAACCTAATTCAGAGATGATCAAATGCTCCTAAATAAAACTATCAAACCTAGAACTCTACATCGTACAAACATTTTTACCTGCTAATCAGCTGCTGCAAAATATGTATATGGCGACGTGTACATGGTTAACACGTTTTATTACACAGAATGAATTCGCTTGTTGAACTAATGTCCAAGAATCACATTAACACCAATGCACGGTGGGCTCTTGATTACTCATTTCACTCCGACCGCCAAGTGATGAAGACGTCTATGGGATTTCGAAAGCGAATGCATTCTAACATCTCAGCATAGTATTTTCAGTTATTCCAATGAAAGGGATCGAGATGGATTGTGTGCTATTTTGAAACTGGACTGTCTCATACCTTTGTATGTACACTAACAATGCACCCACGCATAGACAATATCATCAATATCAATGCGTGCACTGGAGGAGAGTGGACGTGTGGTATGAAAGCCGTTTTTGTGTAGGATTTGTAATTTCTGAGGGTGTGGTTTCTAGTATGTGCCATCCATCTGCCTGGATGGATGGATGGATGGATTGATTGTTAGGGTCCTATATAAAAGACATGTGGCACTGTTGCAGTGTAGAAATGGCACCATGCAGCAGATATTGCCATAGTGTACACATGTACTCCAGGTGCAGGAGCCAAAAGCCACGTATTGTGTCATATTTCCGGATAAAGCAACCACATATGCCCATTGCACTTACCCTCTATGAGGTATTGCACCACACGCCACTGCAAACAGACCCATACAAAGCACACCCCTTTTCACCATTATACAGATAAGCACATGTAGACATTCACTCACTCACCAGTGCAAACCATACAGACACGCACACAGAGGCATACTTCCCCAATATACCAACACAAACAGTATATTTGGACTCAGGTAGACTCAACTAGCAACACACACCTGTGCAGTAGGCCGTCATCGTAGGACCATGAAGTGCCATGCATTACCAGGTAACCCCATAATACCTTAGTAGCCAGATTCTACTTTCATGTAGCAGGTAGTCCAGTTGTAAGCCGTGGTATTGTCACAATGTGCCCCCATATTCCTATTGTATGCCAGACATTGCCAGATGTGCCCAGGTACCCCCGTACTTCTTTCCGATGCCAGCCACTGACATGACATGTATTTGCAGCATATGCCGAAAGAACAAATATGCAAAGCGCTGTGTGATACTCGCTTTACTTGCTCCAAGTCAAGCGTAATCTCCGGAGGATGGTGGTTATGCACCTAGATCACCAGCGTGTCCCCCCCAAATTTGGGCTTTGATTGCCACTGGGCAAATGCTTTCAGGTATTGGGATTCCAGTGGCCTTCTAGGAGGTGTAGAAGGTCCCTTGCCCTCGCTGTGTTTCGTTTTCGTCATGCTTTTTCTAGAAAGTATGTGGACTGGTCCAGTCCAGAGGCAGCAACTGTTGAATGTTTGTCCAGCAACTGCAGCAGGCAAGCAGATGTATCCTTCTCAGGGGCAAATGCTCTCTGTGAAACCAAATGTTTCAAAGGTGTAATACGTGTGCATGATAACCGCAGAGCAACTTGTGTGCATCTGTCTTTATGCAGGGTCATACCGAAGGCTCTACGTCATGGGTCAGCAACCTTTGGCTCTGCAGAGGTTTTGTTCGAGTTCTAGTACAAAACATCTGGAGGGCCGCAGACCCCTGCTCTAGGTGCTCTGGGCCACTCCAGCGGACGAGGTACTGCTGCAAGACATTTGTCTGGTTCCAGACGCTCTGGTCTCTGCAGCAACCAGCAGTGTTTCACCACCAGGGCCGATCTAGGGTGGAGTGCAAATTCAGCAGAGCTTTAGCACAATAGTCCCGTCAAGGCACCCTCTTCATGCTTCAGCGACTCATCCTAGTATTGAACAAACTAATGGTGCAGACCCTCTCTCCTTACAGTACATTGGACGCGGAGGGGAACTCGGCCTCCAATCCGAAGGATGCATCATTTGGATCATTTGAATTCTTTTGGCAGCCAGCCAATCAGTGGAGGCTACCATATGCAAACTTCCTTGATTTGTTCTCCGGCTTTGGGTTGGGATGTGTATTCACAGTTAGGGCCCCCCAGATACGCTTTCATGTTAGTCCTAGTCGGGCAGAACCAGAGTGGACTCAGCAACGGGGCAAAGCCAGGAAATGCCCTTTCGTGGCTATATCTATACAATTAATTTCGAGAATGCAGGGCTGGTTTCCTGGTCTACATTAAGGGCAGGTGAGTACCGCCTACTACAAGTCTCCACTTGCATCACATTCCCCCACATATGGGCGATCCTGAGGCACCAACCAGCAGTGTACTCACAATCAGCTCTGCGAGATGTCATGCATTGGGCCAACCAGAGTACTTGCTGTACACCAACCCAGGGAGGCTTATGTCTCGGGGGTGCAGCAGTCACATTAGCATCCCTGATGAAGGCACAGATTAGGAGTCCTCGGTAAAGTGGAGCACCCGGTCAGGGAAAATTGCACAAGTTACAAAGACCTCTGGCCAGGGTCACAGTTTTGGACCTTCAACCTAACACACCATCTGCTAAGCATTGCTGCCACTAACCAAAGCGCTACCCCCTACTTGCCTTTATTTTACTGTATGGCCTTGTACTGACCTACACGAGGAATCGCTATCATGGGTGCTACCTCACCTTCCAAGTATGGAAAGCAAGAGCAGACTGACAATATTCTTCTAGTCATCTCCAATCAGGTCTTTACAAAGCTTCTAAAAGGTCCAGTTGTCGTGATGTAAAATGTATTTCAGTAGAAAACAAAAAAAAGACCATAAAATCAACATACACAATAAAATCAATGTGTCACAGAAAAAGGAAATTACAAAATCATTTCAATCGACCAATTAATAACACCAAGCTAAGAAATGAGATTAAGAATGCTTTCATGTAAAAGGAACATTAAGGAATTCATGACTTGCCTTTTGCTAGTTACTAGAGCCGAAAGTGTCCAGGAGATCAGAGCAGTGTCCGCGAGTAAAATGAAATACATTGGCGAAAGTTAAAATTGCGCCATAAAAAAGGTACCAACAACGTACGTTTATGAAACCGTCCAATCATGCATTGGACAGAAAAATAAATGTAAAAACAATGTCCGGACCATTATTACATATAGAACATTCCCGAGACATCCCGAAGCCCATCTTGCCATAACAGATTTTAAGGGAGTACATTTAAACGGACTCCATTAATCAGGCAAGGATCAAGTTGGTGCATTACAAGTAAATTTGAGGAGAATTCGAGTCAGCAAAATATGCGGACGATCAGCAACTTTCCATAATTCTAGTTCTTCCCTCTCAAAACACAGTCTCGCCTGAAGTTTATGCCGTTCGTCTTTATCATCTTATCATGCCCACATTTGCTTAAGGAGTCTGAGGCCAGTGGCACACGACCTTACTTCTTGAGGACCAGTGTGCATTTGAAAGCCACAGTTTACAAGTCAGAAATTCTAGATCCAATTCTCCATATGCCAATGTAGGTTGACCATATACCAAAACGGCCAGGAGCATGGCTGGGTTATTTCTGTTTTACTAAATACTGCCTGAACATACCCACGTACTCCAACCAGTATGGATATGCACTTGCGTGCATACACAGGCACACAAATTTACTGTTAAGAGGTCCCCTGCGTACACATGCTCCCGCATAAGTACACACAAGCTAAGTGGCACATGCACACAATTGCAAAGCCACAAAACCATATAATGATCCACCCCAATGCATGGACTAAGATTAATGGATGAGAGCGCAATGCTGTATGTATCACCTATTCATTGCCCCCCCCCCAAATGTATGGTACGCGAGTGGAGGCCAGAAGCCACAGAAGGGAACCCCATGCAGAGCATCTCTGAAAGGAAGAGTATGGGGGGAGGGCAGGGAGTTGGTGATTTCGATACACCCCTTTCTTTTTGTGAGCACAAGCCCATGACAGCAAGCAATGCAAATGCCAGAGCTAGTCACAGTGGCCCTTTAGTCTCCAACAACGAGCAAAGGGACCAAGCACCTCAAATGGAGTACAGACTTCCAAATACCGGACTTGGATTGGCTCTGCCTCCAAACACAATATTACTTTACAATGCAGCTTTGCTGGGAACGGCTAGCCAACCCTTTCACCCTGTACCACCTCAGACCATGGGAGCAATGTTTTGCATTGATGCAAACAGTATAAGGTATCATCTCATCATTCTCATTGGTGGGGCCCTATGTAAATACAGTCGGACCCTTATTGACCACCCAATAATTGGCTGCAGTTGCTTGTGTCAATGTTCTTCCATGTGGTCCTTGGCCTAAATAAGTGCACAGCCTAGCAACACAATTGGTGCATTAGATGAAGACCTTTCTGTTCTCATTTCAACCAGGTAATGTGCACCTGGTAATTAGATATGAGCTCAGTAAATACTCTCGAGGTCAAGATAGCTCTCAGAAATGAGATAAGCTTCCTTCAATCCCAGACACTCTGGTGCCCCCACCATGCCTCCCAGTCGCTGGCCTAAATTTGTCATCCTCACTCTGCGCACCTTGCAGTACAAATCACAGGGCATTCTGTTTGTACTCCCCCTGGGTTTGGTCTTCTCCCTGGCCTGCCCTTTACAACACACTAATCAGTCAACCGTTGAGGGATTTAGGAACTTGGATCGTTTTCCCCTGGTAGTTCAAATAGAATTGCAGGTGGTTTGGGGACATGAGTGATCTATATCTAGGATACATGTTTTGGCAGCACGAGACCTCTGCCCTGCCTCTCGTGAGATTGTCCTTCAGAACCAGGCGCAACCCTACCTGTGCTTCGCTGTGCACATTCCTTTCAGATGACATGAGCCTGCAGTGTGAGACAAGAAGGGCTCGGTCTTAATTGATAGAATGACCTTCAAGCCTATCGCCTAGGATGGGAGCAGGGATGGAGGTGGGTATTCTTGCTGAGGCCTACATTCATTATTCTTTAGTACTGGGTCCTGGCCGTGCTGGGCCTAACTTCCAAAATGGCAGTGGTTCTGTATATATTTGCTGCATGGGATGCCTACACGCTACAAATCGGCACTTCATACAAGTGTCCACATCCTATTGTCCCTATTATACTACCTCCCCCTCCCACGACGTGCCATTAGGTGCACACAGGTGGCGTATTGCTCTCAGTGTAAACCTCTTGGGGGTCAGGGGTGCTGGGCAGCTGGGCATGCATCCCAACATTCCCCCCTTAGTTAATCCTACATTTACTAACTCTCCTGTCATTCTTTGTGCTTCCTCGTACCTCTATGTCCCTTCCTTTGGCATCCAAACTCGACATACATCAGACAAACCGTTTCCTGCCTGGGCATACGTTCTGAGGTGAATGTGAGGTAAACATCCTCCATCACCTGCCAAATCTACCCAATGCTCAGTGGAATTCTCAGTGTCTGGTGGGGCCGCAGTCACTTTAGGGGGGGGGGGGTCAATACTTTGCTCGATCCCCACCATACAGGGGTTTGTTAAGATCATCTGTTTGGGCCTCCCCATCTTTTGTACCACAAGAAGCGCTATTGACTCCAATTGTAAGCATCATCATTGCTCTATTAGGGAGTGTCTTTATGTAGCATCGAAGGATCATCTGACAAGTGCAGAACATCACCGACAGGAGCACTACAATGGGGACCAGTATTTATAATGAATTATAATTGTTCTTTATAACATGCTTAATACCAGAGACCAGTTTATAAGCATGAGACCATGATTCAGACCTGTGTTGCTATGCATTGTCTTGCTTCCAAGACAAACGCATTGCCCCTGAGCTAATCAGGATGGCGCCCACGTGAACATGTTAATGAACCAATCGTCTGCGTCAATTCCATCCTCAGTTTGCATATTAATCTTCAACTTGTGTAGAGCCCCTATAATGTGCATCACTGACCCATTTTCTGCATCATTTGGGGGGGTGTAGGTACAACATGATAGTCCAATTTTCCTACAACCCCCCCTCTAAACCCTTATGGTGGTGAGCAGGTCAAGGATGTAACGGTTTTGGAGGGTCAACCTAATCGCCCTCATTTCCCTCTTGATTGCATTTGGTCCTTGTTCTGTATCATTGGCCAACACAATCACTTCCCACCACTCTATCCGCATCCATTTTGCATTTGCGGTTGCCCAGACTCCTGGTAGCAATATTGGTGCAAATAATACTTCAGCCTTGTTGTATAGCTGATACTTGTCAGGGTTAGTAATTTGTAAGAGTCCTCAGACAAGTAGTTTGAACGCCTCTTCTGTATTAGTGAGCGCTTATTTCTTCTTGGTTGGGGCGTGGGGTGTTCAGGTTGCTTTGTGCCAGTGTTTGGTGCCGTCACAAGATTTGTCTCAGGGACCACAAGGATCACTGAATGCAGGGTGGCCAATGAACATGTGCCCCTCCATGATGTTGGGAGGTGCAAATATGCCTGCTGACCACACACCCGGTACATGTCCATAAGTGCTGCGTTACGTTTTTTGAGATCTGGAATATGCAAAGTCTTATTACATGTATTACTATTCCCTAGAGGAACAGTTCCAACTCCTTGGAAGCACACCTGGTATTCTTCTTGCACCTTAATTGGACCTTTTTTCTTCGATCCATGTTAGTTTAGAAATGCCTGCTGTCCTAATCGCTTGACACAGGTTATTTACTTCCCATATGACCGCTTCGTCAAACCCCACCAGGCCTCTGGCTGTGCAGCTAACCACTGCTCCTTCCCATCGGTTGGATACAAACGATACACCATCCATCTTTATGAGCGGACATGGCATACTCTGCAGGTCTTTACTGTTCTCGACACACTTTTCACTGTCTTTATCCATCAACACGAGCCGTACCACATGCGCCTGGAACAAGCTTCACACCCAGCATAACGCTAGATGGACTAAGCGCTGCGCGTCCATGTTTGTTGGGATATTACCATTTTGGGTACCCCCGATGCGTGGGGGCGGGGGGGAATCATTGAGTACACATAACAGCTCCCATTTGCCCTCACTTTCCCCACTGAGCGCATGTTGTTAAAGCACGTTACTAAATTCAGGATGGTGCACATCCTCCATTGTATCTAAACCAAGGACCCTGTATTCATCTTATTTTCTCCTGGTGTCCATTTCTCTTTTAATTCTATGTAACCCTATAACAGTACTACTTCGTTGCACATCTAGTAACGATTCAGAATATAGGCCTGTTAACTTCCCTTCTACGTCTATGCCCCATCAACACATTCCTGGCTATCACACCACCCCCCTCCCCTTATATGCTCCCACCATATAAAATGAGTAAACCTTCTATACATTGTTAATCCAAAAAAGAAACATAATACGATCAATGTGATTTACATCTCACAATTGTAACGGAAGCAATATGCACCGTAATTCATTTGAAAGTGCTGCACATTTGGGATAGTGCAGGAAAAGAAACGTGTACTACTAATACACATGATGATGGCAGCTACTAACATTTGTGGGTACTGGAGTGTGCTGAACTAATTTGTTGTGCTGAAATAAAGCATATATGCAGGCGTTCTTTGTGGGCAATTGTTTTTGTAGCAGAGTGTGCACATTTAATTAACAATTTATGCGAGATGAAGGAAAACAACACTATTGATTAGTAGGTATTGGCATCGTGTTGGAGAGGAGGACATAGTATTCTTCCTGCAAAAGGATGTTCCCGCTCTGGATTTCCCCCTGCTATATCATGTATAGGTACCAGACTACAAACTTGTTGCATAACTGTTCTGTTTCAAGAGGGGGTAGAAAATTAACTGAATTTTCTGTAATATTTTCGCCCCCTCTTCCGTGGCTTCGCAAATTGAGTTTAAAAGTTGTGGGCAACACTCAGCACTCACCGTTTCATCTTCACGGAGGGCTTTGCTTGCAGAGGCTTCCAGTTTTCAATCTGAAGTGCCCCAACCCACTGAACATGGAACACACAGCTGCACATAACTGCACACCGCGTGCTGTGCGCATGGAGTGTGCTTTTGAGGCTTTTGCAGTCTCTTCTTCCGGCACCAGAGCACATCCATGGAAGACAGACTACGACCAGGAAATCACTCATTTTGGCTTACTGAACAAAAACCCAGACTCATTTAAAAGTGGAAAAGGTCGCTTTAATGTGACAGGCCAAAGCTTACAATAAAACGCTTACCTGGCTCCATGGCCTTACATACTAACAAAATATTTAAACGACCAATTAACTAATTACACCTTTCCATTTCCCCAACAATTAAATAATTAAATAAAGCCATTTACTCCCTACCTGTCCCTTGCACCCTACCATCTCCTTACCCCTTTTCCAGGCGTCCCGCTTTCTCCCTGGGGCCATGCCCCTCCAGGCTCAATACCTGTTCCCACAGGGTGGCCCGCTTGTGCAAACAGCACCACCCCATCCTTTCCCGTGTCATTCCCCCATTGTGCTTCCCTCCCCGCACATCAAAAGGGGCCATGCCCCCGGAGCCCAGCCCCACTTCAATACCCCAAATACTCCCCTCTACACCAATCTCCTCCTTCCTATGACCTGCAGCCAGTCTGACCTGCCACATCAGCAACAGAAATGTTTACATCACAACTTCACTAATGCCCCGACCTGTCACACAAAACTACCAAGCAATCGCCCCATTACCCACACCAATAAACCACCTAACAACTTGGCCTGGGACGTAAAAAACAAAACCCCGTCCATACCCATATACGATGGTCCTCCCCACCCTTTAATAAACCAGCCCCCAGACCTAAACCAAAATGAAGGGGTGGGAGGGCGGGACAATCGCCAAGTCCAACTGTCACCTGCCTCCCGAACCTTCCCTGGCCCCTTAAATACCCCAGGAGGCGCTCTGCTCCCACGGCCACTCGCTGGCCGTGTGCAGCGCCAAAAAACTTCCCCGGGGGGGGGGGAACGCTTTGCGTTCCCCCCATGGCCCCCCTTTTGGCTTATTGCACAAAAACCCAGACTCATCTAAAAGTGGAAAATGGTCGCTTTAATGTGACAGGCCAAAGCTTACAATAAAACGCTTACCTGGCTCCATGGCCTTACAGACTAACGAAATATTTAAACAACCAATTAACTAACTACACCTTTCCATTTCCCCAACAATTAAATAATTAAATAAAGCCATTTCCTCCCTACCTGTCCCTTGGACCCTACCATCTCCTTACCCCTTTTCCAGGCGTCCCGCTTTCTCCCTGGGGCCATGCCCCTCCAGGCTCAATACCTGTTCCCCCGGGGTGGCCCGCTTGTGCAAACAGCACCACCCCATCCTTTCCCGTGTCATTCCCCCATTGTGCTTCCCTCCCCCCCACATCAAAAGGGGCCATGCCCCCGGCACCAGAAAAACCCTCCCCGAGGTGTTCTTTCTGCCCCACCCCCTCCCCAACAACATTCCTTTACTTCCAACTCTTTAACCAATCTCCCAGCCAAGAGCACAGGTACGCCAAATAGTGGTTGTTCCCATAAACCGACAAGTGCACCCCATCCTCCCTAAAAATCATAAATCCCTCATACACTATTTCCTTATGCTCCATCACCTGCACCTCCACGGAGGCGCAAAACTTTACCATTTCTCTGTTAATTCCCTTTCTGGACCTCTCTATCGCTCCCTCGCTCCGCGCCCCCCTCCACACTCTGCACGGCAACAACTTAGTCCACAACACCTCTGCTCAAGGCCACATTTCCCGCACCCAAACTAAATCCCTTTTCATTTTCCTTAGCAGGGCCACCCCCGTATCCCTAACCAGGTCATTCTCCCCAGCGTGAATAATCAACACCTCCGGCACCCCATAGCGTTCCCGCATCCCCGCCAGCATAGGCAGCAACTGGTCCCAGCGCAGGCCCCCTAACCCTTGCCATCTTACCACCACATCCTTATAGCTACACCCCAGCTGCCTGCCCATAACCCTTTTCTCCGCTTCCTTCCCCGCCCATTTAACAATTGAATGGCCGACAATCCACACTTGCGGCAACTCCCCCTCCTTTCGCACAGCATCTGAAAAAGAAATTACAAAATTACCAACACAATACATACAACCCCCCCGCTGTTGTCAGCCCACTTATACCCCCATCCTTAAAATTCCCCTTTATGAAAATTCCCTGACATACCCCTTGTATCTCCCAGACCTCCAACGCCCCAAACTTTTCACCTTATCCTCTGTGAAACCCAACCTATTACCCTCTGATGCTGCGCCCATCCTGAATGAATGTGTACCAAAATCCTCGCCGTTTTCTCCTACCTCCCGCAGAGCCTTCCGCAATACCCCCAAAACTTGTGCCGCTGAAACCAGCGACCCATCCTCATGTTTAAACACCAAGCCCGACTTGCCCCCACACCGCTCCTTCCACACCCTGCCTGCCCGCACTGGGCATAAATCCTTGCTCCCCAGCCCCAACAAAACCCAGGAACCCTTCCCCTTCTGATCCGTTTTAGACTTACTAATCCTGATGTCCAAATCCCATTCTGTAACTTGCACATCCTCCCACCGCAAACCCCCAGACACCCCTTTTCCCCCCCACCAGCTCCGAAACCTGAAAAGCCCCGAAAAACAACCATGTAAAACAGGTCGCAAACAGCTCCCCCTCCCATACCGACCAGCAAACTCCCCCAACTACCTTAACCAACCTTTGCAGCAACTCCGCCGATATTGGCCTCCTCCTGTCCTTGTCCCTCTTACTCTCTCTTGCCCATCCTTCCAACATCCTACTCGCCATTTCCCCCCCACTCGGCTGGAAACCCCAAAACCATTTCCCGTAAAAAGCAATTCCTGCTAACTTCCCCGCTATAGTTGCTCTTGACCAGCCCCTGTCCATGCACCTCAGGAGGAAATTCATGACATCATCCCTCCTCCTCTCTTCTGCATCCCATCTGCCCTTCCAACTACGCGCTCCCCCCCAATGAAATCCTCCCAGGCCCTCCTGTAACACTCCCTAGACGCCCCAGCCAATGAACCCTCCACCAAAGCCAGCGCTCTCATCCTCCTATCTTCCACAGCTCCTCCGGAATATGCTGCCCCTCCTGATCCGCATCTGGAGCCAATCCACGGAATCTCTGCCATTGAAAACGAGATAATGCATCAGCGATGCCATTATCCTTCCCTGGCACATGTGTTGCCTTAAACACCACATTCAATTCCATGCAACGCAGCACAAACTCCCTCATGAGTCTTGCCACCCTCTGATCCCTCGCTGATTGCCTGTTTACCACATGGACCACGCATTCATTGTCCACATTGAAATTCACTTTCCTATCCTGCAAATCCTTCCCCCACAACTCCAACGCCACCAGTAATGGGAAAAATTCCAGGAATGCTATACTCCTTCCCTCCTTCAACCACCGATCCGGCCATTTCTCCGCACACCATTTCCCCCCCCAAAATACTCCGAAACCCCCTACTCCTGCTGCGTCCGAGAATATCTGCACTTCCCATGTTACCGGGTCCCCCTGCAACCACATCGACACCCCATTAAACTTCTCCAAAAAACGCAGCCAAATTCTGCAGTCCTCCCTCACTGACCCCGATACTCTTATCCGGTGATGCGGGCACTTTGCTCCCGCCATAGCCCTCGCCATGTTCCTACAAAACGTCCGCCCTGGGGCCACCACCATGCATGCGAAATTCAGATGCCCCACCAATCTCTGCATGTCCACCAGCGTCATTTTCTTGGCCCCCACCGCCCTTTCCAGCAACACCACCAGTTTGCTCACCTTGTCGTGCGGCAGGCGTGAGGTCATAGCCACTGAGTCCAGTTCAATTCCCAGAAATGTCAACACCATTGCAGGCCCTTCCGTTTTGTCTTCCGCTAACGGCACACCCAACTCCTCCATTAGCTCCTGAAACAACTTCAGCATTCCCCCTCACTATCTGCCCCGCTAATAAACAGAAAATCGTCCAATTAGTGCAGCACACTCTCCCAACCCGAGTTAAATGAGAAGACCCACTGTAGGAAAGAGCTGAATCGCTCAAACAGCGCACAGGAAATTGCGCACCCCATTGGCAACGATTTGTCTATGTATATGCGGTCCTCAAACTGCAAACCTAACAACCAAAAATTCTCCGGGTGCACCGGCAATAACCTAAACACCGCCTTGATGTCACACTTGGCCATGAAGGCCCCTCGCCCTACCTTCCTTATCTGCTCCACTGCCTGGTCAACACTTGCATATACAACCCCACACTCTTCCGGAGCAATGAAATCATTCACTGACATGCCCTCCGGCCAAGACAAATGGTGTATTAAACGAAACTTCCCCATAGCTTTTTTGGGCACCACCCCCAGTGGGGATATAACCAAGTCACCCGGCAGGTCATCAAATGGCCCTACGATCCTTCCCGCCGCTATTTCCTTGCTCAATTTTTCCCTTACCACTTCAACATTTTCTTTGGCTGACTTCAGGTTTTCAGCCCACCGGCCCTGGTAACCCAATCTGAAACCCTCACTAAACCCCTCACTCAAAATCTTCGCCCCTTCCCTGTCTGGATAGAATTGCAGCCATTTCTGCAGGACCCCCACTTTAATTGGCGTAAAAGCTTTTCCCCACAACCCCTCTGCCCGAACCTCTCCCCCTCCCCCTGTCCCCCTGTTGGAAACATTGAGTGAGAGGGTGTTTTCCTCCACACTTGCTACACTCATGCCTGAACCTACACAGGGTCCTTGTACAGCCATCCTTATTAAACGCCCAACATGCTTCTGAGGACTGCCCTCTGCCCCCTCCCCCCGCCCCTTCATGGGCGGGGCGACCAAGAAAGGGCCGGAAGGGCACCGGCAGCCCACTTGCAGTGTGTAATGTCGGGGCAGGCCTCGTTGGGGCCATCCATTGCAGCCAAAGATCCATATCCATCTCCCCCCAGACCGCCTGACTGTCTTCCGCCATCCTCGCTCTGACTTCCTCATCATACCTCACCCAGGCAAATCCCCCGAAACTCGTGAAAGCCTTCCTAATTATGTCCATATATTTGAGTAGGGCCACACACCTCTCCTGAAATTTTTCACAATAAACACTGGCATAAATGATAAATGCCGACGTCCAATTCTCAATGGTCAATGGTACCCTTGGTCGCGCAGCCAATTCCCTCCCCTCTTCTTTAGACCCCTCCTTAGCTCTCACTTCCCTATGGAGCAATTTAAAAACGTCAACAAATTCCCCCGCCTGAATCTTCTCCCTGGTCGCCGCCATCAAGTGCGCCCCCAACGGTTTTGTTATCCCCATGTATGGCAGTTTTTTCTCCTTTCCTTTCCCTTCAACCTCCTTTTCTTTTCCCCCTTGCACCTCGAGCCCCAATGGCTCCACCACCTTGTCCGTTTGAATCTCCACTGAGCAAATGCTCTTCTCAACCCCCAAGGCTCCAATGGCCTGCACACCAACTTCCTTCCTTACCACCCCTTGCAATCCAGACCCCTCATTCCCCGTCCCCCTTCTTGTGACCCCTCTCTGCCATGCCGAAGACCATTCCCTTTCCCGCTCCCCTCTTTCCACACCGGCCGTCTGCGGTCTGGCGTCCACACAAATGCTCCTCATCTCTTTTCTTAGAGGGCTCCTACTGCGGGGACAAAACATGTCAGCAGACTCACCCAGCCAACAGTTCCCCCGCCCTCCTACCCCCCCGATCCCTCTGCACCTGCCTTTCCAGATCCCACCCCCAATATCTTCTCTCCTCTCCACCTCCCTATAACCTTCCCCCTCCCACTGCCCCACATAATCCTCCAAACCAACTTCATCACCCGTCCCATACCATTGTGGCTGCGAGCTCGTGCCCCAGACGAGTTGATCTCCTTCCTGCGAGCCCAGGGTGTCCACCCCGCCACTCCTTTGACGTCTTCTCGGCGGGGCCGTGGAAACCCCTGCCTGGTCCTCTTCACTCGAGCGAGGCGCTGCGACCTCCGCCCTGGGGTCCTCATTGCTAGGGGCCGTGCTGAACCCTCTAGGCTCTCCAAACGCTGACCGAGGAGGGGCCGTTCCCAAACCCTCTACCTTCACCTGACCAGCGGGGGCTGAGCAGCGCCCTCACTCCTCCTCACCGGGGGGGCCGTTCCGCACCCCACCCTATCCACCTCAATTGATGGGGACCTATCCCTTCTTCTCCCACTCTTACGAAGGTATTTTCCCCCCCCTCTTCTCCGCTGCCCTTGCACCCCCTTCTGTGCCCCATCCTTAGCACCGCCGTTATTCCCTCGAGCCCCCTCCTTTTGAGCACTCCTTGCTTCCTTAGTGCTATCCTTCATTACCTCCCCACATGGCTGCCCACCCGAAGTCATCTCTTCCCCGGACGCCCTCCTGTCTATCTCCCTCCTGCCCCTGGATTCCCACACCTCCCCTCTCCCCGCCGCGGGGGTGCAAGCCACCACTGCCGCGAGAGCCCCATCGACTGCCGCTCTGCGCTGCGGCCTACCCCCACTTGTCTCCCCCTCACCCGTGACCTCCCCCACCACCCCCTCCAGCTGGGCCCTAGATGCCCTGCTAATTATTGCCAGGGCCTCCCTCAGTGCCCTGGCATCGACCAAACCCTCCTTGCCAGCTCCCCGGCCCAAGATTGTGCCGCAACAATCTAGTTGTGCACCAGGGGTATTCCCAGTCAGGCTAGCTAACTAAGCCCCCGAGCCAAGACCTACCCGTGGACCTACGCCAAAAATGCCAACCCCGCTAACTTTGCACAGCGTAAAATTAAACAATAATAACCCTCTGGTACTATGAAACCCCAGACAGAATATGTACTTCCCTAATTATGTATCTATTTATTTTTTTTGAGTATTTATTTATTATAACCATTATATAATTTTTTTTTGTTTATTTTTTTATAAAACCCTAACATTTTTTTTTTTTTTTTTTAATCTTGTAACCACCCCCACCCTTCTACCTTGCTAAGCTCCCCAACAAAGAGCACAGAACCACAGCACAGGCACCAACTAGTGCTGTAGCAATGTCCAGGCACACTGCCACCTGGCGTTGCTCAAGCCGCACCGCACGCTTCCCAGACAAAACAAACACTGCCCCTTTTAACGGGGCTGCACTGCCCCCTTTCCGAACGGCGCTGACACCGCGCCCACACTCGGCGCCGAAGCCGGGAGACGAACAGCAGAGCTGCGGGGAAAAAGGGCTAGCCCGCGCTCAATCCCTCCCCAGACCCCCCACCCTGCTGGCACACGAACGGAGGACGCGACACGCCGACACTCCTTAAAGGCACACCCGGAGCCCTACAGCCCCCCGACCTCCTGCACTGCCCCCGCGATGAGACCCGGAGATACGGGGACCCACGGTAAGAAACGAGGGGTGTCTTATCTACGGCACCCCTCCTATAAATGTGAGCACACAACTGCACTATACCTCTTTTTTTTAATTTTGTTTATATATAAACCTAACTGCCCGCTCTTCCCACACTCCCCTACCTCACTTTACTATCTCACCCGCCTGAAGGCCCAGCTACTACCAGGGAAGGCTCGGGAGCAGGCAACAGGACTTGACAATCGCCAAGTCCAACTGTCACCTGCCTCCCGAACCTTCCCTGGCCCCTTAAATACCCCAGGAGGCGCTCTGCCCCCACGGCCACTCGCTGGCCGTGTGCAGTGCCAAAAACTTCCCTGGGGGGCCCCCCCTCTCAGCAGTGTAAGACCAACGAACAAAGAAACCTCACGCCACTCACGGAACACAAAGCTGCACACTGCACACAGTTATATATTTTGAATGGACCCAAGTACCCTTGGTGGGAACACCTATAGTTCGGCCTCTCCAGCTTTTTTGCTGCCTGCAATGGAATTGGTGATACTGGCCCTTTGGGCGAATTGAAAACCCTGATAAGGCTGGATGTGCCATGATAAGAGCAACTACGTCCAGTTAATGGGGTCAGGAACTTTAGTGTCTTGTGTTCTGCCTTTGCTTTTTCTGAAGCTTCATTGACCGCCTCCCCAAAGAGGTGTGCTCCAACCATGGACTGGTCTATTAAATTTGCCTGGTTTCTGGCTTGAAACCAGTCACCATGCCACAATTTGAGGACAGGAGCGTGGGATATGTCTGTGACATCAAGGCTACTCTTTATAGTGGCATTTGCTGCCAGCTATCCCTCCTGGATAATGGCTTGTGCTTTAGTTTAAAATCCTGCAAGCATATAATTTAGAAGGAGCCTTAGGTCATCTCAAAGCTCTGTTATACATTGTAGTCAATGCTGTAGCATTGGCAATTCCTACGTTGCAAGATGCACTACTAGCCATCTTCCTACCCAGAGATTAAATGTCATCACACTCCTTGTTGGCAAGTACATCCAGAGTGGATGCCAAGTGTGCCACACAGCCTTCAGTCTGTAGTAACTAGAATGTCTGACTGCAACTGGGCTCTGGTTAGGAGAGAGCTTATATTGTCTTTCTATCCTGTGCTTGACTGCCTTTATTGTGGTTGGGCTAAGGCAATGCACATCTGCTTTTTCACAGATTCCAGCAAAGGGATGGAGAGTGCATTTGGTTTGGTATCCTCTATTAAGTCCCCATTCTTGTCTTTCTCTTTGTTCTTGATTCCAAAACACGTGTCTGTCCTCTTCGCAAATGCGGAAGAGGTGGACATCGGAGGGTCCGTTTTTTTATGAGGAATTCAGGCCATAATCATTTGGATCTATATTCTCAGGACATAAGTCATCCTAGACCATCACCTCATCCTCGGAGTGAAACCGTCTTGCTTAAACTACACAGGATGGAGATAATCAACTCTAGGCAACTTGTGAGGCATTCTGCACAGGTCTTCGTGGGTGTGGTATGTTCCCTTTATTCCCTTCACTTAATGGGAATGTGGCGGTCTGATATCACCTCCTGGATTGTGCTAGTCTAACTGCCAAATGCTGCTCCTCATACTCGCCTGAGCGATGGCCATATATGAACTCTGTCTCATCTTCACCCTCGGGTATCGAGGGTAGCACTAAGTCTGGTTCGACTGCTCGGGTGACATGTTAGTGCTTGTGGATTTGGGATCACCTAAAATGACAGCGTTTGCAACAGACCCTGCCGTCACAGCAGCTAAACAAATGATGGCCAGCACCAGCCAGACTGGCCTTCAGTACATGGGCCAATGGTTGGTGTGCACTGCCCCTTTTTTTGTAGACCTTTTTGAGATGGCTGGGAAAATACCCATTTGTCTGGCACCGATGGGATTTTGAACACTTCATCACTGCCAACTTTCTGTCCACCATTGGGAGACTCCAAAGTCGGCCTTGTGGGGTTCCTTTTGGAGAGGGGGTGGCTGGCTGAAAACTTTCGTTTCCTTTAGTTTCAGAGGCAGCTCAGTGGTTTTGGGCTTGGCATCAACCCCCCACCTGTCACTATACCTCAACAATCCTCAAAGGCCTACCCTGGGAGGAGCTGGACTTTGCTGCCTCTATTCCATATGCTAACCAGTTGCAATCTACTCTGAAAAGGCTTTCTTGCACTCAGAGCAGGCCCTTGGGAAAGCAACATTATAGACCATATGGGGGTCCAGTCCAGAGATCTTACCATCACACTTCGGATACAATTTAAACAGTGTTTACTCCATTGTGATCAGTCAGAATGGGGGGCCCAAGCAACAAAGAAACCATGCATGCAAGAAATTCTACAACCTTTCCCTGAATGCAGATTATGAGGAGGGGACGGGTCGGAAAACATAAGGCATCTAAATCAGTGTCAGACCAAAGCTGCTGTTGATTTGGATCTTTGCTGCCTACTCCTCCAACCATTCAATAGTCAGAATGAAAACAAATTGAGGGTGTAAGCACCATGGGGCATTGCAGGTACCAGCAAAGGAATAGGGATAATATGACTGGAACCCCCTACGTACACCAACCATTACATTTGAAATAAGCTTTTATTACTCCAGACCAGGTGTTAACAATCCATGTTATCAATGATGATTCTGCTGCAAACACTTCTGGTAGCTGTAGTCATCAGGTTTGCAAGGAAGGATTATCGGACCGAATAACCACAGCTGCAGAGAACGATTTGTGCTGCAAACACGATCGCTAGCCCACCTCCAACTCCCAAATGTCTCATGGTGCCCTCGCCCATCCCCCACCTCTAGCCTGATGCCATTTCACTGTTTTTCCACCTCCAAAGGCCATTTCTCTGCTTTTTGTTTTCTGATATTCGCGGGTAATAGCCGAGGCTATCTCTAGAAAATAAAAAATAAAAAAAAATAAAATAAAAAAGGTGTCCTTTTCATTTATGAAAATCCTCTCTGCTGCAGTGATCATGGGGATATCACTGTTTGAGAGAAAATATTTCAAAAACTCAGCATGGAAAGGGTTTTTAAAGGCTCCCAGCAGGTGTTACACCAATCACAGTCCACAAATTAAAACAAATAGTAACAGTCATTAAAGACCTTAACCACTAATAATACTATACGTAAACTCACTGAATAGTGGCAGGCACTGCAGATATAGGAGAAGAGATGGGAAACCTACCAAAAAAAAACACACACATTAATACAGTCCTGATCAGGACCCAGAGTGCCACATACAAAATCCACGCTGAGAACCCCCTCACCTCGAGCAAAGCAAAAGACATGATTCAAATGCACCTGGTGCATTAAATATAGCAGCCAACGGTGAAAAAAGGGTACCAACGCTTCAATACCCAAGACGAGAGGGCCACCAAATGTTAGGACACACTTAGACTTCTAGCACTAGAATATCAAGGTCACATCGCACTGCTAGAAACAATAAAAATGTAGACAGTAGTGTTACACAGTAGCAAGAAACTGCCAATACGGAAGGGCCCGTTATACGTTTAAAAACGCATCTAAAAATAGCAGTATATTCTAAAACTCCAATTCTTTGGCATAAAACTACAAGGACCGATGGGAGGCAGAGGTGGGTGGGGGGTCACCACACGAAAAACATACATGTACAGTTAAATACCTTACAAGTCACTTTAAAGGAGTTTCAGGTGAGTTCAAAAGTTCTCCATAGGAAGTAATGGTGTGCGGTTATGGGCAAATGTCATGTAAGTC
Organism: Ambystoma mexicanum; assembly: GCF_040938575.1. Classification (NCBI taxonomy): domain Eukaryota; kingdom Metazoa; phylum Chordata; class Amphibia; order Caudata; family Ambystomatidae; genus Ambystoma; species Ambystoma mexicanum. The sequence continues at coordinate 926,900,592 of NC_090933.1, forward strand.
AGAGATCTACCCCACAGAGGAGTGAAGAAAGCACCAGAGAAGACCCTCATGAAGAGTAGCAGTCAGACTTTTGAGAGCGAGAAGTCCCATGAAGGAAGGAAACAAAGCAGGATTCATGCCATGTAGGTCGATGGCAAACAACGGTAGAAGGTGACCTGCAGAAACCCATGACCAAAGAAAACAGTCCCCCGATGGTGTCAAGAATAACCCACTAGCCCAGAGGTAAGGACTCGCAGTGGAAGTTACAGAAAACACTGTACAGGAGCGGAACAACCACATGAGTACAAATCTTCTCTTTCTAGAAGTTACAGGACTAGACCACCCAGGGACTTGAATCCCAGACCAAAGATGACTCAAAAGCAGAAAAATCCCCATTCCCACAAGTGTGACACACCAACAAGGAGTGACAACAATGTTGAAAGACTCTTAGAAGACTTAGGAACCCAACCGAGCAGATCCCGAAGACTTTATGGCCAAAAAAAGGCAGCAGAAAATGGGGCATGAAGGTAACAGTGGTGGCAGCCTAAGTCGGCCCAGCAGAGGTGGTGGTGTGGGTAGTGGTATTCCACCACCCTTCTAGACGATGGCAGCCTCCTACCTCAAGTGACACGAACCAAGAGAATCAACCTAAAGACACTGGTAAAACCGGCCAGAAATTATCCCAGCAACAGATATGCAGCCCATCCAGTGAGAAGAAACTAGTAGAAGATGAAGACAACCCAGGTAGGACATCCAGCAAAGGTGTAAATCCTAGTGAATGCTAAAGACAGGTCCCAGCTAGTATGACCAAACCTAGTCCTAATATTATAGCAGCACTGCTGTGTTGCAAAACTCCTGCAACATGCAGGTCAACAACCTACAAAAATCCCAGCACAGTCGAGCAGATGTAAGGCTCTGCCCCTGGTTATACCCATACACTCTTGAACTGGCCCAAGCCAGTCCTCCAATCACACAATGTTTTTGTTGTGGCCAGCCAGTCAGACTGACCTAAAAACTGCCACACACCCAGGTCCACCCCCACACTGCATAGACATTGATGGATAGGGACCAATCTAAACCAGTCCTAACCACCATAGAGGGGGCAACGTTGGGCTGGTGTGAACCCATGTTTGCACAATGGCATTTTAGACCTGCCTCATGGTTTCACTGAGCAAAATGGCTTAGTGTAGGACTTAGAAAAACACATTAGTACTACAAAAGGTTACATTGGGCTACTACGTGGTAAAACTGACTGCACCCTGGTGAAGCCAAACACAAAATCAGCAGCCAGCAGCCTGCTCCAGGAAACCCATTTAGAGGTACATAATTATTTTAGGACCAAAATGGAGTGCTTGAAAATCACCCCTGTCCTTGAAGCCATTTGGCTATCATAAGACCATATACTTTAAAAAGGGTTGCAGAGGCAGGGAGAATCCAGATATTGGACCATAAGAAGTCATCAGATCCTATGAAACGAAAGGGGAAAAAGCAAAACGTTAAGGGGTCACAAACAATGGGACAACAGAAGCCCCAAAAATTGAATTCTGCCCCAAAAATAAGAATCGGAGATACTCTCAGAGCACAATACAGGATGAAGGATTAATCCTGGATAAAGTGGTTGGTAATTCATTATACTAGGGGACATGTTTATGCTTTCCTGAAGTCACAGATATCTTCCCTTGACTGGTTTGCAGACATCTACTTGATGTTTAAGGAACCCCTCACCAGCAGACCAAGTAACATACATTCCATTCACCAGTCCAGGTTTTTCACTCATGCTTGGACTTCTTTCCAATCTCTAACAATTTAGTTAATAGTTTTGACAGAGCAATGGCTAGGCCCTTGTCGGGGGGAGGGGAGGCACAGGGACTCTTATGGTAGGCAATTTATGAGGGTGCAGACATAGCCAGTCCTACCACAGGAGTGATCGGGGGGGGTTGGAGGGGGGAGTGCCATCTGAAGAAAGGTCAAGGTTGATGGGGGCCCATTTCAACATGTTTGGGGGGACCATGTGGGGCGCTTACATTATATAAATGACCCAGGCATTACGTGGCACTCCCCCCATCTGCATATTTCCGTGCCATACAAGCTGGTATGGTTAGCAAATCCAATAAATGGCCCAGAAATTGGTCAATGAGAGTGGGACCATGTGACTACCCCAGTCACTGCTGCTCTCCTGAAGATGAGGGTGTGCCACATTGAGAGTCCTGCAGGCAGAGGGGCTATCAGCACAGTGCTCCAGAGAGGAGGGCTCTCAGCAGAGCATGGACCTAGGTGAGACTTAATGGTGTGGGAGGGACTTGGCACACCCAGTGTGGCTCTCCCGTGACAAGGGAGCACCAAACTAACAGCCCCACTGGCAGACACAGGTAATCCCCAACCCCCACCCTGCTGCTTACATCAAGGTGGGGGCCAAATGGCTCCACCCACTACCTAATCTTCGCCAGGACATACGTGGCCCGGTTGCAAACATAGCCATACCCCTCCCTCTTCTTGCTGTCCGTGGGTGCTAGAAACTAGCTAGCTCCCATCAACCACTCCAAGCAGATTGCTTTTTTTTCCTTAAAACATCCATCTTCACCCAAAGGGGTCATAAAGGCTCAGAATAGCGTTATAGACCATGCCCTCTGGCCTTACCTGGCGTTATGGGCCCATAAATCTCCTTAAATGCTGTTGCTGTGACCAGGCCTTTAACTTGGTCTTCGGGGGCCATAACTCACAGTACGGCCCTGTGGCAAGGTCTATAAAACTTAAATAAAGCCAAGAGAATGCAGTCAGGTTGTTAATATTTGTTGATTATCATGGGACAGGCAGCCAGGAGGGAGCTGAAACACAATGTCCGTTGAAAAGCTTTTAATTGCTCTTTGACAGCAGGTTGCTAATGTCAGGTAAACATTAAAAAGATAATGAGGGGATAAGAACGTTGGGTGCTGCATACTGCAAGAGGGAGGTGATGGCATGAGAGTGCCAGCAAAGACAGCATGCGACATGTTCACTGCAGGTCTATCTGTCATTTCAGGAAGCCAATTGTAACAAGCAACTCGAGAATCCAGTACTAGACCCAGGAACTACAGCAAGTAATAGCCTCTGCACCTTTCATGATAAAGAATTCCCAACTAAAGAAAAATTGCATCTCACAGATTGCATCTGGGTGCAACAGTCATAAACCAACCAGGACCACCTTTGCTTTAACAAACGTTTTGCGGTTTAAAAACCTCACTTATTAAAGAACTCGCAAAGGAGATGGATAACCCTGGGCTCCACAAAGGTCACTACAGGGGAGCAGCAACCAACGAACTGGAGCTGGCAAGAGACTGCGGGTGAACAGGGGAGACCAAGAAACCATCCCCTATCCCTGTCCGCACAGAAACTCGCCAACCCTTGTAGAGAGTACCAGGAAAAAATTAGCAACTTGAGCATATGACTGACTGCACAAGAATGGAGGTTGAAAATAGCGTGGGGCGAGAACCTTTCGTAAAGAAGTCTCGGGGAATTCACTGGCCCCAGGGGAGTAGCTCAGCTCCGGCTCCAGGAACTTTCATCTGGGTGTGCCAGGGTTGTGATCAGGGGGGCCCACATTCCCTTGGGTGTGGGTCTAGGAGTACTATAAACAAAGTGCTGGCGTTGATCGAGATTTCCCAGATCCGTGATCCAGCAAAAAAGGTCTTCCCAGATCTGCAAAAATACATTTGCACCCCTCTATAAAAAAAAAAAACAGTACATAGCAAAAGAGAAGAAAGGAAAATAGTGTTACAACATCAATCTAACCATCTTCCCTTCCCATCTGCTCTTCCCTTTCTGTTATATCTGATCCTCCTTCACCTTTCACCGTCCAGTCCCCTTCCTTCAGCTGCCCTAACCACCGTTCCCATTTACCTCCCCTCCCACCTATTCACACAAGCACCCAGCGTGCCTTTCCTGGACTGGCTTGGGAGAATTGAGAGTGATGCCTCCTCTGAGAGGGCTAAGCAGTGAGGCCCCTCGTCTTTGTACCATCTCAGATGGTGTCTGCCCAAAAATACCTTCCTGAGCACTGTGGATACTCCCAGCAGGCCCCGGAGGAGATGCTTGTGGTCTGTCCTTCTTGTTGTGAAAGATAGACCCTCCCACCCAGAATACTGAAGCGAGGAATAGATTTAGTTTCCTACAAAATTACATTTTTTTCAAAACTTCTTTATATTTCATTAACAGAACATACCATACCATGTCCAATCAATACATGTAGTCTTGTTGATCTTAACAATATTTCTAGCACAGCAACATATCCTCCAATAACATACACATGTATACAATCCTCCCTTTACCCACCCATTCCACAACCTCCTCCCCGCCCTCCTTTCCAACTGAACCCCTACAGCAGTCCCATTCTGAATGTCTCTCATCAATGGTTCATGTCCAAAATTACATTTTAAGCACAAAATGTTATTTATTGTTGCATTTTTGAAGCACATTTTAATTGAGTTGAGAGTGCAAGGGAGTGCTAGGGCTGTAAGGGCTGTATCAGGAGGCAGACAGCGCTGGTTGAGGGATTTGTGGTCTCCTGGTATCGCTTCTGGAGGGGTGTGCCCCTGTACATCATTTGTGGTACATACTGGTTATAATATGCAAATGTCCATGATGACTCTTTGATGCGTTTACTCTGTTTTGCTATTGTGCTGCCCCATCTATTAAACCATGAGTGAGGCTTTTTGAAATAGCTTATAATGCGAACTGAATCACTTCTAGGGGCACCTCATTTTAACAGGTAAGGTATAGTGAAATTAAAAAATATGCCCCGGATCACAGAGTTTGGTCAAGTGGTAAAGCCATAATTTGAGCCTAGCCTGCACATTTAGATACTCCACCACACATCTTCCGAGCTCAAGTTGATACAAATATGTGTTGAAGTTTGGCTTTGCATACCTAAAATCATACTAAATTGTATACAGATTACTTTAAAAATGCACACAAGTCACATAAACAAACCTGACAAAGTATTCATCATTGTAGAACATGTTGATGAAAAGAGTAATGGGGGCATTTTGTTTTCAATCCTAAATTGCACAGATTGGACATTTTCCTGTTGAGTTTTCCAGTACTTGGTGAAAACAATGAAAATTAATGAATGGCCTGTTTTGCAAAAAAATGCAAAGATAAAACACAGGCGAAAATCGCCTTTGCTCTTCACTTTAGCACTACGTGCCTGGAAAATTGTAAATCACTTCCACAATTAACGATTGTGGGAGCTATCCACAACGGATTCCTTTGGACTCTGCCCGCTTTTTCCAGGTGTAAAAGTCAGGCAGGTCCCAGAGGAATCTATTGGTTTTCCGCCAAAGTAAAAATACATGCTGGTGGAATACCAAATCGGATTTGGCATGGGGACCTTGTTAAGTCGGATATGTTCTCCAACTTCACCTGTCAAATCATACAAAACCCTGCACCTCATAAAACGTGGAGCTACATGCATTTAGTGCCATTTATTCCACTCCACTTGACCTGGAACATGATCCCCTATGACTGTAGCTGTAATTTCCCCATCGTAAATGGAAGCCTACAAGCTTCAGCATAGCTATTAATGAGAATTTACAAACAATCTCATACAGACACAAAGTGAAATGCATGACAAGGTTATTGTTTCACACAGCTTTTTAAACCCTATATAAATTTGTTTTAAGTGCCACAGCAATGGACACTGCCTTTTTACCTTTTCTCATCTCTAATCACTTCCTGTTGTAAATAATCTGCCTCTGAGACACGTTAAAAAGATAAGATCTCACTGGTAGGGCCTGATCAGCCCTGCTGTTTGTATTTGAGGTGAGAGAGTAGAGCGGGGGGGGGGGTGTTCATCCACCTTTGATTGCACGCTATAGAAAATATTTAAATACTGCTTTTTAGTTATAAAAGATGTACACCTTTTATACTTAGCCTGCAACATTATAGAAAACGCTATTTTTTGGTATTTTACGGGTGTTCAAGTTTCATTTCTGGCACTGCCTGTACACCCAGCACCCAGGATTTACATCATACTTTCCAAACAAATCCCACAACACACAGGACATATTCTGCATGCAAACTCAGTACTGACTTGATAACCTCATTCTGTTTGAGTAAATGTACAATCAGTTTGAATCATGAAACGTTCTGTCAGAGTAGACTAGGCTTCCAAACAAAGGTACATTCTATTTAGGTCGGAGTCCCACTGCTAAGGATGCATGAGAAGATCTGAAACTGGTCAATGCTTGCCAACCTAGCCTTATTTTCAGGTAGGGCCTTGTTGGACCAGCTCAGTGAGGTGGAGCTTGATTCCCTAGGCTTAGCAAACAAGACACCCACATCTGGGCATATACACATTCACTTAGGGAGACAAACGGAAGCTAACATGCACTGGCAAAGCCAACAGCTTGGGCTTTTGTTTAGGCATGGATAGGCATTTGCCAGGCACTGCCATAAGGGTACCACCTGGCCATGAGATGAGAACAGCTGGAAAAGGGTGCCAGTAACTGGGCATATGATGGCATTGCCTGGCAAATGTCTGCTTATACCTATACACAAGCCAAAACCGCTGGCTTTGGGATTGCTTGTTTAAGACAGGACTTTAGTGCAAGTCACAGAGGCATTGACAAATATATTGCTTATAAAATCAACTGACTGAAGACACACATTAAGAGAATTGTACTACACCAGGAGCTCATTTGCAGAGTCTTTAAGTAATTAAACACTCAAAACAATGCTTAGATATAACACTGGCAGGCCCTATACAGCAACACGTTTGGTGTTACTTTGTGATAGAGCTTGCTCAAAGAGTTCTAGAAAGGTTAGGTTTTGGTGGTGAGGCATTGGCATAGCCATGGCTAGTCGTTAGGTGGGTAAATGACCAGACACACCCATAGGATGTGTGTTTCTCCTCACATTTTATTGCCATCCTATCTGTGTTCCACAGCATGCGTTCTGGTTGTACCTAAAAGATAAAACGTTTCTGAATCAATTAGAACCACCATAATTGCTCTGGAAAGCCTTCCATACCATTGATTGCATATCAGCCTTGGCCCTGTCACTAATGCCAGAAGCCCTTCCCAAACTGCTAGACCACAGGGCCTAAACATGCATATGGTTGCTTGTGTTCCAGTGCAGATGCAACACGGCCCAGCAACTGAGATTGAACTGCACCTTTTGGTGGCAGCACCACAAGTCATTTGCTAATGGCTAATGACTTTAACCCTTCTCTAATCGCACAGATATACTACAGAATTATGGCATGGAATGTTGTGCAGAGCAACAGAAGTGGTAATGTTTAATTCAAAGCCTTGCATTTATCCCTTTTTGATTTTACTACACCTCTCCCCTTCAGAATTACATTTTTGTTACTAATCTTTTAACTTATAGTCAAATAGTTAATGCAGCAGAATATATACTTTGAATGTAATATACAAGAGCCCCGAGTCAGTTGACGCACCTTCTTCAAGCAACTTTACCTGTCATTTATTGTTTGATATAGTTAAGCATTTCATTAAGCATGATATGAAAAACCACTATATTCCCACAAAACATAAACATACTTTAAATTACAGAAACCAAAATTGTGATTTTAGGTTTGAGAAAATAGTTGTAGGCAGCCTGCTTGAATAAGTGTGCTACCTCACTTAGAGGTGTAAATGGTCCTCCATCTCCCTGGTCATTTCTACTTTTATGACTGTGGGGCATAAATCATTGTCTAGGGCAAGAAAACAAATCCTGGCCAGGCCTCCTGCAATTTAGCCTCACAGAAGATGTCTTTAAGGTGGCTGCTGAATGTATAGAGTGACAACCACCCCCACTCCCTCGTTTACCAGTGGTGTATAACACCACTGACATGGCATTCTTTCTAGGGGGGGGGGCAGAGGCTGACTCTGGGGGGGGCCTGGCCCCCCTGCTGGAGTTGGGCCTGTGTATGTTTGAGGTCAGAGGAGACGGCAGCGGACCAAAACACAAGGGAGGAGTGCAGAGTGGTTGGAGGAAAACTTAGGAGATTTTGGCTGGTTTGGCGAAAATGAGAGTGGCATCAATTATTGTTTGTGACGGAGGGAGGGGTGAGGGTAAATATCAGGGCAGAAAAGGTAGAGGATGTGTTTTTGAAAGAGTTAAAAAGAGTGGGGATTTTGAGAGTAGGTTTGGGGGGGGAGGAGGAGGATGATCGGGGGGGAGGAGGGAACAGAGTTGTGTGAGAGAAGGAGACAAGTGAGTGAGGAGAAGCGGAAAAATCACCATTGAGAGAAGTGATCGAGGAAGCAGACTATCCAGGTTGGTCCCTTAGGAGGTTCCGGGAGGACAGAGGTAGATAAAGGAACAGCCTTTCGGCACTCCTTGAGGAAAGGGGACAGACCCAGAGAATAGGAACAACCTGGTGGCTGTCTACCATATTTAATACCATTGTGGTGAAATAGGGAAGACTGGGCTAGGGAGTTGGGAGCACACTTAAAGGTCGAGGTACGGCGAATGGACCACACCTAGTTTGGGAACCCCAAATGAGTTGCAGACACTTACTTAAATAAAAGGTTACAATTATTCGCCATTGTTGTGAGGTTCTTTGAGCAAAGTATCACATTCTTGTATGACAAAGTATCCCTAATAAAATTGACCAGAACATGCAGAGGATTTCATTTATGTACATAACCAGGCGGAAAGAAGCAGGAAGTCCGAGCAGCCAGAGGCACATGTGAAGTAAGCACCCCCAGTTGAACAAGACTTTTCTCTTTACAGGTATGGAGTCAATCCATTCAGCGGTTTTGCAACATATGAACAGAAAGTTGAATGGGATTGTTTTTGTATCTTTGGGAACCCCCTATAAATTGTACCCGTGATAAGAATTATTGCCATATACAGCATTTGTCCAAAGGTCATCAGGGATCATATATTTTTGCTTACCATTTTCGGACCTCCAGTGTCAGGCTTCCATTATTCATGCCGTGAAGAGTAACATATGGGAGCTCAAAGTCAACCACTCTCTTCAAAACTGAAAGTAAAGAAACCCATTTAATGATGATCTGCATGCAGAAATATCAATCACTCCAACGCCTAGAAGATTAACTCCAACTGATGATCACAGTGTTCCAAATTGAATCACTTAAGCAGCCATACTAAATGTCCAGTAGGCAAATTTAAAGAACCACCATCAGTGAATTGAAACATCTAATTTTTCTGTGGTCAAATGATGATTAAACAATTGGTGTACATCAATAAATGCCAAAAGTGACAATGACTACTAACAGCATACACAGCATGTGTTTCCCCGCAGTGCCAACTCCGGTAAAAGAGGCTCCATTGGAATCAACCGCTGCATGCATACTTCCTACACAAGGTTCATTTACCGTATATGAAGTACATGTGGGTCTCTGCAGCAGGGCATCCGTGCTTCCCATTACTTGAAAATAGATCATGAGGGGTGAGGTATTAAAACGGTAACTCAGAGAGGAGGGATTAACAAGTTACTTAACAGGGGAGAAATCTCATCTGAAGTAAGACCCAGTGCTCAATGTCCTGTTGAGAAGCATAATAAAAGAAGCGAGGGCCCAGAGGATTTCTGCCAAACGTTTCAAGTTGTGCACACAAAAGAATTCACGGCGCATTGGGGTCGACTTGGACTTTAGAGCAGAAGTAGTAAGTGCTTGAGCAACTGAACATTCTTAAAGTGAGAAAACATTTAGAAGAGTCCAGAATTATTATAAGAGGTGTTCTAGAACAAAAGATCCCTCCATGAAGCTGGTGGAATGGAATTCAAACCCTGACTCTTATTTGGGGCAGCATACGTACAATTGCTGATTTCAATAAGTGCAATTCTCACACATAAGAAGCAGAATATGAACTGTGAATAACCCACAGCCTGTGAAATACCACCTATGACAGCTTTAATACTACAAAGATTTGAGACCGGAAATGAAAGTAAAGAAGAAACTAAATGTGGCACCCTTACCAGTGCTGTGGTGCTGCAGAACGAATACACTGAAATATCCTGTTAATTCTCTATGAAGATCCAATTTGTGTGCTACAATCTGAAAGAAAGAAACGTTACAAGTATTACATCACTTGTGTCCTGATGTCGGTGCTGGGGATGGCAATCATCTAAGGGATGGTGTCAAAGATTGTGTGAGGGGAATGCCATTGGGGCCTCCTTTGGCATTAAGACTCATGAATATCCGGGCCCCTAGGGCCACTCACATTTCCACTAGATGACAGGCAGGGTGGTGGGGGAAGATGCAGGTTTAAGTGAAACAATGTAGTGAGGCCATATTGTCAAGCAGACAACTAAGAATAATTAGGAGATTGTGGAGACCTTGACTGCACTGCCATGCTGATCGCATGCACATCTAGCTCCACGCTTGAGGCTAAGGGCAGCTTGGAGTATAAATCGGGTACATCAGATTTGTTTGGAGAGCCAGGTATCCTGCAGCACAATTTTTGGTGGCATCCTATATGTGGAGCAGGTCCCCATCTCCTAAACAGCTGGAGAAGCCAACAAGGATTCGGATTGGAGAGCTCATAGGGGCACCGAGGCAGAACTCAACAGGGGTAGGGTGGCAGCTCTGGTTGTCTGGGGCTCTGGGCCATATGTTTACCCCCCCCCCCCCCCCCCCCCCCACAGTTAATGGTCAGGTAAAAATACAGTGGGCATGCTCTAGAGGAGCATTCATGGGGCTTTGTTGAGACAAGCTTCTGGTCCGATTGGTAGGGGCTTGGACGATTTGCAATTGTGTCTATATGCCTTCCTGAGTGTAGCAAGCAGGGACATCATTTGGGTGTCACCAGGGGTCGCAGCAGGGACCCCTCTGTTCTCCCTTGCTACCCCTGCAAAACTTGTATTTAAACTGAAGCTCCTGGAGTAGCGGAGGCCCACCACACCCGTCTCGGGGTGCCCTGCTGCAGTCTTCACCCATCAGGTTGACAGCTAGGCAGAGTATTGCAGTGCAAGAAGGAAGCGCTCAGTAGGGGTTGGAGAGGACTGTGGCATGTGGCAAGTGTCACATGCCATGTTCAGCTCCAGCCCTTCTCCGGCTTACTCCCGGCTCATTCGGGAACAAGGACGCTCTCCCAAATGTGTATTTTGCATATGTGAAGTGTGTGTCAGATGTATGTATGTGCTATGGGTCAGTCACTGAGTGGTGGGTGAATGAGATGAAATGTGAAAAGTGTGTGCCTGTGCAGGTAATGCAGTGAGAGTGGATGTAAGAGAAGGTGTATGAGTGAGCGACTGGTGGGTGAATGAGTATTAATGTGATGGTGTGTTTCAATACTCTGGATGGGTACGTGCCTGTGTGGAGAATGCAGTGTGAGTGTACATGATAGGTTTATAGGTTAGTGAACGGTGGGTGAGCGAGTAGGAATGTGAGTGTGTAAAGTAAATGTTCTGGGTGGGTGGGTGCCAGAGTAAGCATGTCAGAGTAGGTATCTGTTCTGGGTGGGTGCATGCCTGCGTGGTGAATGAATGCCAGAGGAGATGCATGTGTGTGTGTGAAAAGTATGCGTGTGTGGAAAGTATGTGGGATTGTTAGGCCCTGAGAGACTGGGGATCAATAAAGCATTTTTGACAACTGTCTTACTGACTTTGCACATTTTACTGGTATTTTCAGGCAAAGCCAAGTTCAGGTGTCATTACCTGGCTAGACTGGCATTTTGTTACAGCCAGTCTAGCCATTGCTTACTGTGGCATGACATTTACTACTCGTCATCTTTGATAAATCAAGCATAATAAGTAGTATTACCTTGCTAGACTGACATTTTGGGGTTGCAGCCTGCATGTTTCTTAGTGTAGCATGACTTTTTATTAACCGAGCATCTATGATGAAGCAAGGATGATAAGTGTTCTTATGGGTCTAGACTAGCTTACATTGGAACCAGTTTGGACATGTTTTCTTATTGTTAATGGCCAAACCAACAGGAATATTTTCTTAGATAGGAGTACTGGCATATATTGGCAGAGCCAGCTTTGTGACTAATGCTAGTAATGATACTATAAAAAAACATCTGAAAGTGGACACGAGTATGTTCTTATATGGGAATCCCGGTGCTTTGGATCTCCCTACCACCCACCCTGAGAGCTGACCAAACATACCTGAAGTTCAGACTGAATCTTATCAATTGGTTTAAAGATAATGACCACTAATGTATCTCCCCCCTACCCCCACTACACCTGCACTGTAAATAGCTCCCAGATTGCTATCTTAAATTATGTTCTCCCTGTGTATTGTTTTTCACCAGTATTGTATGTACCAACCATTACTTGTATATCTTGTACTTGCACATCCCGATTTGCATTTCTGTATACTACTGTGTAACCTAAGCTTAAAGTTTTCTTGCATCTTCTGCTCCGATACCCGTGGGCCTGGCGCGCATTACAAATAAACAAACTAGCATATGCCGGTGGAGCCAGCATGGAAATGTATGGGCACAGCCAGCATAAAAATGTTTTTTATACTGTCATATATGGAAGGGACCGGCATGACAATGCATTGGGAAATGCGCTTGTGAACTTTTGGTGACTTGAATCTGTTGCAATTTTTTTCCATGCTACAAAACTGATTCCAAACCGTCTGGCCTTCTACCCACATTTTCACAGAAAGTGTGCTGTGTAATTCACGATTTTAACCCATTATTCAAAACATTTTCTTATGGGGTGGGGAAGAATTCCCCTGATGCCCCCCAACCCCAGACCCATTTTTGTTAGTTCAGGTCCCTTCACTATGCTCGGTCGCAATCGCATATTTGTGGAAAATATTTACACCCTGCAAGAAAACAACTCACCAGCCACCACTGGTGGCTGCTATATTTTAGGACTAGGCACCGCCCCCTTCTTTCTACGCTAGGTGAAACATTTTAGCCTTGATTAAAAAACAGATTTACTTCTTTTACTTGTTGCAGTGCATGGCCCTGCAGCAGCATAATCATCGTGGACATTTTGCATACGTGGAGGCCCTGGCCGGCCCGGGGTGTGGCGTGCCCTGTGCTTTGTTAAGGAGCTGGGCTGGGCTCAGCGTGGCTTGCAGGGGGGCCCCACATTTTGTGCTCTGCCAGTGATTGGGCTCGGATCACCTTGAATGCATTCAATGTGAATGGTTGAGAGGGACCGCTAACTCGACCAGGACACTGCTCTGGTGCAACGCTGTAAGAAATGAAGCGTTGGACACAGTCTCAGAAGTTAGAGCGCCATGGAGTGACCCACCCCTCCCCACTCTCAAGCTCCTTTTTTGGAAAGGGCTTTGTGGAAGCTTCATTCACAGGCTGGTCCGGGGGGGGGGGGTGAATGCAGGGAAGGGATCATTGAATAACGCACCTCGCACATAGAGCTCTGAACATCGTAGATGCATTGAGGCCCACTCTTCAGCGAAGTGCAGCCCCCCTGCCTTCCTCCACACACCTCACCCCATTGATACATGACTCTTCAGTCTTTTTTAAAGCCTAGGACATTCAGGTGTTATGTTCAGCTCTGGGTTGTGGGGGACAACATGTGGTTGCTTGTCACATAACTTGAAGATAAATGCACACAGAGACAGATGGCCTCAGCTTACACCCGCACAATAGGTTTCTTCTATCGTAGTGGTAGCTGACTCATAGATACATTTATAACCAGGGAATTATGTTGATACTAAATCCTGGTCAATGATTTAATTTTCAGGCCTTGCTCATGCAGCATTTTGCTCCTTGTTAAACAGACAACACATGCCTCCCCAGGTCAGTGCTTTTTGGGCTTGTTTTACACATCAATGCCACAGAGAACGGGTACTTCGGTGTCCATTATTCTATAGATGTTTCATACACTCGCTGTAGCCTGCGTTAGAGACTTCGGTTACCCTGTTACAAGTACTGCATTATGTATGTTTTACATATATGCTCCATGTCGAATCTGGAAAATGGCATTCTCCAAATGTGAGATTGTGGACAAATCTCGCCTCCCTCTGTTGCTCGGTTCTTATATCTGGCTGAAATGAGAGTGCCTGGAAACACAGGTGTTAACCGCATCTGAAGGTCGTGTGCCATAACTTACCGTGATGTCACTTCGGGGTGGGTTCAAATGACACCACTTCCTGTGAGGTTATCAGAGGTCAACATCCATGTGATGTCACTTCCTCTAGCCCAGGCATTTTGATGAAATGACGTCCCTGGTACCCTGGTAGCAAGCTCTTGCAAAGCCAAATGTGGAGAAAATAGCATAGGAGGAATGTGAAATATTGGTCCCGGAAAGAAAGGGCCGCTTCCCACATAACTGGTTCTAAATCTGGGTATGAACCTCCGATGCAGCACAGGGTGCCTCAAGGCTAACAGCAGAAGAAGGTGGGGTATATTCTATAATTGAGGGAATAAACAAAGACATGGGAATGCTTCTTCTTGAGAACGATGCAACAAGTCCACAGCAAACAAAAAATACTGCTCTGTAAATGTGGACTGCCTACAATAATACTGCAGCCCTAGGATGTTAGGGAGAATTCTCATTTTATAGCTAATTTCCCTCACCTAGTGAGTCCCCCAGCAGCTTTGCTGGATTTCTGGAGTTATTTTTTTCACTTGGTAAGAGTGTGCCTCTTTTTCCCACACTTACCTGTGTTTTTGCCATGTGTATTTCCTCTGCTTTGGTGATTGTGGACTCAGGAGTACACCACTTCAGTAGCCCCCTTCTTTTGTGTGTTACACAGCACCTTCAGTGCAGTGACACAGGGTTGTCTTTTAGGCTTCCCACCGACTCCATTTCTGAGGCTGACTACTGTCCCCCAGAAAAGGGTAATGTTGCCATTAACTTTACTTAGTCATTTAACCACAGATCCAGTACACCCCATCTTACATGGAGTACTCAAAAGGGTTAATCCTTAGCCCTTTGTATCTGTACCTCCTCGAGCATTGTTTCGCTCTTTCAACATTTAGACTTGGCTGGTGGCAGTGGTATCTACCCTAACTTTTCTACCGCGATTATACTATATAAACGTGGTATTGTTGTAGGCTATTATATTAGCCTCGAACTTAAACCCGCTTGACCAAATACTTTTTATTTTGGCTCCGGTCGGGTTTAGTCGCCATTTCTTTTTTGTTAAAGTCCTTCTTGTGTTTTACTTTGCGTGGCAAACCAGGTTTGCCTCCTTTGTTCACTGTCTTTTGGCAGGCTTCTGCCAAGAAGCCCTCCTCGAGGCGCCTGGGTGTCTAGGTGGGCTGAATGTGAGGGAGGGGTGTAGTCACCCTCTGCACAGGGTATCCTAGGAAACCCAAGTCGCACTTTGCCATGATTGGCTGAGGTGGTTGTCCGGGCTGGACAATCCCCCTGCTGCATAATTGACAGCCAGGCTGTATGAATGGGGGATTTTTGTAAAAAAGGCAGGTCTCTTGGGCTAGAAGTAAGAGTCGCCACTGGAACTACAAGGAACCGAAGAGAAGCGGAGAAGACGGCTGCTACAACTACCCCGTCCCGGTGAAGCCCTGCTGCGGTCCTGAGCTATCTACCCTTCGACAACCAGAGAAGATCCAGTCTTGAGTCTTCCATCCCCTTGGTGGGGATAACCAGCTCATCTTCCACAGCCAGAGGATCCTCTTCTTGGTCGAAATCGCTGCACACTGCTGTAGTGGTCCGGATAGCCATCTAAAGAGCCTCTCCTGTTTTTAAGGAGCGCACCTTTTATTCACCGTCGCTGCTGCCGGCCTCATCCCTGTGTGGTGCAGACCCCTCCAGACGTCCTCCTTCGCACCAATGCTCCAGGAACCGTGGGTCTGCAGGAAACTACCAGGAACAACTGCCGTGGCACCAGCTTCTTCATTGAATAAGGTACTGTGTTCTGCTTGAAGAATTAGGGTGAACCCCTTTTCTTCGCCTCCAAGGCTTGCCCTTGTTTTCCCTCCTTCTTATAACTTTTGCTTCCTCTATTGACAATATCTAAGTACTCCTGGCAAAGTTGAATCTTGAACTGTCCGACTGTATGACCCTTGACAACAGGAACCCGGTTCCATTTGACACTGGTTCCGGCCTATTGACTCTTGAATTTCTGTCTATGAGTGTTCTCTGATGCTCTCTGCCTTGACAAAAGTATTGCCTATGATTTTTGCCCCCACCTCTCTCTGGTTAACTCAGGTGCTAAGTGTGTTTTTGCCCCAGTAACATTTCTTGCCGCGGATACGAGTTTCTTTAGTAAGACCGAACTGTCATTACTGTCAAAAAGTCATCGCAAGTGTATTCCCGGTAACTTCTTTTGTTTCACAACACCGGTCCGTTAAAACATAGGGTACTTACCTTGAGTTAGAGTGTACCAAAGTGAATTGGTTGGTTGTAGTGTATGTTACATGTGATTTTGAATGAATAGAAGTGTTGTGTTTATAACAAATGGTTTAAAAATAAATGCACTTATATTTTTTACCTGAAACTTTGAGTCAGTGTTTGCTTGAATCACAGTAATTGTGGTCCCTTTGTGTAATCTCTGCTACTGCTCATATACTCTTGAGATAGGCCTGGCTGCTCCGCTACTGCTACCACTTTAACATAGTAGTACAGGCTTGTACCAAAGGTAAAACTTGTATTGCCACCTGTAGTCTTAATTGTGTGTAGTGGTCCCTAAGGGCAATGCACAGGATTCGGCCTAACATAGGGCCTTCCTTTCGCAGGTTAGTTTAGAAACAAAAATCAGCAACTAAAAACATTGAAAGCTAATATCCATATTCGTGCTTTGCTCAACATACTTTCATTTTCTATTGTGGCATGACCCAAAGGGGAACCCCACACTCTAATCCAATGTTTTTCCAACCAACTTCATCAAGAGATGTCCCCATCAATAAACCATTTTCAAATCTACCAAGCATAAACAAAATGTTTTAAGTGTCCCGTGTCAATTGAATTTCACGTTATGAAACCAACTCTTGCGACATTTAGAATCAGGCGTCCCTCTATGTAACACAGAGGCAGATTATCCTTGAAATAAAGGAGCTGTTGGGAACCTGTCTCTACTAGACGTCTATGCCACCTTCATCATGGACAACAAGCTACTCCATAATAGCTTGATAAAAATGATAGTGAGATAGTAATCCCTCTTCGTTTTATTTGAGAAATCAATTAACAATCACAATATTTTCAGACCAGTGAATGTGTTAATCTTGCCCAGAAAAAATTAACCCAACTCATTCTTCATAGACCTGAACAAAGCCACTCTGGCACCAATGAAGGGGGTCTTAAATATAGAAACCAGGAAAGCATTGGACACTCACCAACGCAGAACTCGGTTGTTTGCTAATGTCAAGGCAAGTTACCCCTTCAACCTACTGCACATTGTACAATGGTCTGCGAATTTGAACCACAAACGTGTGTAAAATAATAATAAACAGTTCAGATCACATTGATTTTTCTCTACTGAGCACGCTGATTGCGCTGCATTCTCCCTAACAGAGCGAGAACGTTCTTCAGTGCACACTTGTCAGAGTCTAAGGTCCTTCACCACCGAAGCAGCCAAAGGAAATCTGAATGAATAAGCTCTTCAAAAAAATAGCTCAGGAATAGGTTCTAGGAATAGAATTACATGCGTCAGCCAAAGACTATAGCGGTATGGTGGAAGAACTTACCCACAGAGGTGTTGGTTTTTCAGGGCAGCGAATTCTGCTAAGAAAGTCATTTTGAGGAAATGGAAATGTGTTGAGAGACGATCATATTCAGAGTGGGTGGAGGATTTGAGACAAGTTTCAAGATTTGAGAGGATTATTCTTTGCAGAGATAAAAAGATGAACTTGTTTGATCTAGTGTGGGGTAGATTTCTGGATGTCTAATGCTATTGGCCCTCATTACAATACTGGCAGTAACCCATGGAGCAATTAGCACCATGGGTGCTGCCGGTATTGTAACGAGTCCGCCAATGTTCAATGGGGAAATACCACCCCATTCCAAGGTTGGCGGGCGGTAATTCCCGATTGAACATTGGACCTTCTCCATTCCCATTTAGGGCTCAATGGGACTGGGGAAGGCGGTAATTACAGTACCGCAAATTGCGGTACCGTAATTACCTTGATAGTCCCTTTGCAGGTCCCTACTTTAACGACTGGTCCAGACCAGCCGTTAAGTTCGGGTCCCGCAAAGGGACCTCGTAATTAGGTGCTAAGGGGTTAAGGGCGCCGCAGCCTTTTACGGCGCCGTTAACCCCTTAGCGCCAGGGTCGTAATGACCCCCATTGTCTCTTGGATATTTCCTGAAAATTTCCCATGTGGAGGGGGGTGGTGGGATTTTGGGATACCGGTTGTGATGAATTTAATTATTTGATTGTTATTGCATTTGATCTAATGGTTTAATGTACATAAAATGTTATTAAATATATTCATTAAAAAAAATATATAGCGGTGGAATAGAATTACTCAATCTGAGACCTGCTCTCGCCACTCAAACCCTACATTTCCCCTTCATTATCTTCCCTTACTCAGTACTTTTGCCCTCAGTCTCTGTCCATGGACCTTTTTTGGTTAATTTCGAACACAACCACTTACACAGTGAAGGATGTGCCAAACGCAGATCACCCTTCCATGGCCAATTTTTTCAAATGTTATATCCACTTTTCGAATCTTCCTTTTGCAAAAGTACTTGACGCATAATGATTCCCACTCACAGATTTCATTGCATTAAAAGGTTTTCACCGGGTCTGTCAAACCTCTTGCTTTCCCTGTGATGCAAATATGTTCAAATCTTCTGTTTTTCACCATAGGACTTGTGGTTTAAACTCCATCATTTAAGAAAGGTGGCCTCGAGAACTTCTTACTACAGGTGAGCACTTAACTTCTCACACCAGTGATGACCTCGCTTTTTGGGATATTTATTCCTCTTATTGTCGACACTCCTCCCACTATCCAGACAATCACATTACACAAAACCCATTTTGTTTACCTTTGTAGAGTCCCCCCTGCACTCCAACATCACTCACTTAGGTTGAATTGGACAAAAGCAGCACATACACACATGTGCACCACACACTACTCTCATCTGGGGTTAGTGGCAGTTTTGTTTTTGTACTGCATTTTTCCTGTGGAAGCGCTACTGGTGATGAGCGTTATTTTTCTCACTCTACGTGGTGGAATATTTGACTTGACATTTGTCAGCTTCTGGCCTGAAGTGACACATTTTTCTTTGCAGAGGGAGTGCTACTTGGCTACGGTTATTTGACTTTGGTGGATGCTTCTCTCAGATCCACAAGCAGAGAACCAATTACTGATGGGTTTTGTCAAGATTTGACAGATGAGGCTGATGTGTACCTTCAATCAGGGTGTGGGAGTTACTGGAGCCCGGTGGGGCAAATGTTCTAAAGAGAGCACAGACCATGTCCCATGACTAAAATGTTCCTTTCAAACTCAGAGCTCTCCCATCTTTACTGGGGGAGACATAACCTCAACATACAAATCCAGTTCCCCCCATACTAACTGTATGGCTTACTTACAGAAGTCATTCAAGAGGGAGACTACTTTGAGCCATGGTGGACAACCTGCTGCGCTACCAGATGTTTTGGTCTACAATTCCCATGATTCCACATCACTGGCTATGCTGGCAAAGGAATGGTTGTGGGCTAATACATCTAAAGACACAGCCGTTGCCCACCAGTGCCTTATGGTTAGCCGGTGACTAGACCCTGATGAGATTTGGCACCTGGTGTCAGTAAGCCGGCTGACGGAGTTTACAGAGAAGACAGATTAGGAGTTGGTTCATTTGGAGTGCGTATTTGCCTAGACGAGCCAGAATCATTTGTCTAGAAGGGAGTCTTGCTATCACACTTTAGACAAATGGGTATAGGGGCAACATTCCCCTACCCCCACAGCCTCCCCAACATCCCAAATATTCCCAGATCTTTATGTCGTTTCCCCCTCTATATGGCAAGCAACAGCATTTCTTCAGAAGCTGAGATTCAGTCAGTTAGGATGGGAGTGTAGGGAATAGACTCTACCTCCAACAGTCGACCCCATTTATGAATGTCTTCAAAAGGTGTCCCTTACAAAAAGTGGTGTTTATTTCTTTAATGCTTTAACAATGCCATTTTCAGAGTGCCTCGCATGGATTTTGGAAGGGAAAAGTGGATGTGCTATGTTGACGCTATACTAGTGCTAAAAAGGGAGTCAACCCACTGGGCTCTCAAAGCCAGGGTAGTTTGCCAAGTAGGTTCACAAATGTCACCTTGAGACGTAGTATCTTGGTTTGCAATTTTTATTAATGTCCATATTAGGTTTCAAATTTGTAGGTTCCAATGGTCTGCTGTAACTCAAGGTCCTGGTCAGTCAGGAGGAGGCAACATCCGGGCCGGGTCCATTTATTGCCCATCTGCCAAACATTCCTCACCACTAGTGAATTAGTTAGTGGGGTTGATTTTGTGAAGGTTGTTAATGAATCCATGTAAATAATTTACTGTGCACATCAGTTGATTCAGAGCCTGTGGTTTCTAAAGGACAGATTAGACTTCATAGACATGGTTGAGTATCCATTGAGAGTGGTTGACTTTATATTGACTCACGGGAAATTTTAAGCAAGGTACTTGCCAGTCCCCTATATTCCAAGCTGTCTGGCAAGCAAAGGGGCGCTTTGAATATTTGAATAACTACAATGTAATTGTCCCTCTCCCACTACCCTAGCACAGATTCATTTATTCCCAGTTTTGCAGGTAACTTGTGCCTGACTCTCTCTTCTCACTAACAGCTTGGCACCATGTTTATGCTGCTCTTACTTAGGAGCTCTGAAGTAAATTGGTAATGCCATTCTGCAGGGAATAAGGGGTTACAGATGCCGCCTGCTTTATGGTCCTTTCCACTGCTGGAGGTACTATTGGACCTCTGTGTTGAGGCCTTTCAATAAACATGTGCACTACAGTCATGTACACACCAGGTGTCAAGCGCACTAGTCCTTTTAAGGATAGATAACAGATTGTGGTGATGAACTGCCAATGACAAGAAGGTAGAAAAGACATGTTCTGTGGGTCACAAATTAAGAAGGGTGTTCTGTTGTGTCTGAGTTCTGATCTCTTGTCTATATGGCTGATTGCTCACTGTGGGTGATGTCATGTGCGGCGTGTGTGCGTGGTGTGCGTGCGCGCGTGTGTGTGTGTGTGTCAGACCCAAGATGTTCCATTGGATGGGCACCAGGGGTCCCGCTAATATAATGCAAATAACATATGTATCTCAATAAAGGACTTATGTAATATTTCGGTTCCAGAAATCATGAAATCCACCATTGGCAACAAGTTGGTCCATAGAGGGGCCAAAAGGTGAACCCAGGTGAACTGTGGTGGTGGGGGTGTGATGGGGGAGGATGAATCAACCAACAGAAGGTCCCCCCCACCAAAGGAAGCACCTGCCACGAAGGGTGGTTTACAGGGGAGGAGAAGGAGGAAGGCTGACGGAGCACAGTGGAAGAGAGCTGCCATAGTAGGAACAGAGCAAGGCAAGTGCTAAAAGGAAACTGGTCACACAGGAAGGGCAAGACCCTTGGTGAGTTGCATCATGGTAAGGAACCTAGAGAGGTAGGTGTAAAACCATAGGTTTTCAGCAGTGAAGCAGGACATGTGATCATGCTCAGCAATGTGTAGGAAGGGGACTCAGTGTGCCAACTAAAGGCGCTGCAGGATGCGTTGGTAGAGTGAATTTCCAGGGGAGACTAATTGAGCAGTTTGTGGGGTGGAATGAAATAGAAGAACGCTCAGTGTGGCACATGAAGTGCCGAGCTGTGTTCCACTGAGAGAACGAGCTCAGTAACAACATCCCCATAACGGGTGAAGGTTCTGGAGGAGAATTGTGCAAGGCGTGCGTAAGCAGAGCAGGAGCTAAAGGAGGAGTACTGGTTGTTCAAAGTGCAAAGGAGGTGAACTGAGATGTCACAAAGTGCAAGACACGGCAAGCATTGCGTGTGGAGCTGGTAGAGCTTCATTATGAGCAGTGATGTTGTGATGGGGACATGGGATGCAAAGTAGCACCGCCTTTCGAGCCACGAGTTATACCGTAACTGATGAAGGGTCCGTGTAGGTCTCAGCCTATTGCATGATGTCACGTGATGTTCCGAAGGGAGAAGGTAGGAGCAGGCGGCAGTTTAATCTGCCGCACGACCATTGGGATGGAGAAGCAGCACTTTCTATGGCAGGAGGAAAAGTGGAAAAGTCCCATCCATGTGGAAAGAGGGAATGGAGGATCAAAGAGGACGTACTTGAGGCTCATTGAGGATCACGCAGTCAACTGAACTACAGTGAATTCATATCGAGGAAACAGTGAAATGTATTCCGAATGTGAATTCAGGTTTTGTTTTAATGAGCGCGGACCTAGCTTCGGGACGCAACGGAGCACTTTACAATCAAAGGGGGAAGAACAGAGTGAGGAAAGCAGAGAAAAGGGAAGGGGGGGAGCTAAAAGGGGAGGGCAGCAATTGACACATAGAGACCTACAAGCAACCAGGGGAGGAAACAGTGAGGAGCTAGTCACAGAGTCTCGGGTATGGTGGAGAGTCTGCAATGCTGTCTGTCACACATAAGTTGCTAAGGCGTTCTATATGGAGATTAATTGGTTATGCAGTGCAAAACAACCATGGTGTTTGGTTCTGGGTGGGTAGTATGGTGATGTTAGGCATTGGGGGTGTGGCCAACTTGGATTGCTTAAAGTTATTGCAACAGTGGGGAAGGATGTTGTGAGTGTTTGTATGTTACAAAATAAATACACCCTGAGAAGTAGATGTGAATGAACGAGGATGTGTAAAGCAGCGATTGGAAATGTGGAGAAACATAAGGAATAATTCCCTCAACACGCGTGTAGGCTGTGCAGGTTCAGAGTTGCAGCCCGCAACAAGGACTTTTACGGCATATTTTATCCCAAGGTCAAGGATCTATTGCGACATGTATGGGATGGGAGCTGGTAAAGTTTGAACAAATTTATATCATTATGGTGACTAGGTAGCATGGCATGGATGTGGAGTGGGGTAATAGCTGTGTGCACAGTGAGTATGGTGCAACACGCAATGGTAACATCCATTTGTTGGAGCTGGGAAGTGCATCTTGTGGCATCATGGCGTGGTGTTTTCGAGTGTTGTGAAACTGTGCAGTGTAGCATCTCTTGGCTAATGAATTTGATGAGTTGCAATAGTAAGGAACTGTGAATATGGATTTTCCCAGTAGTGTCCTTTTGTAGGGGAAGTTTTTGGATGCATTGTAATTGATGCAGTCCGAAGGATGCACACCGCCACTGAATAAAGTGGGTGTATTGTTATTGAAGCGTTGCAAGGGATGCCATGCGGCCATTTTGTGTGGAGGATGTATTGGTAGTGTGAAACACATGTATACACGTTGTAGATGTAGTGTTCGATGACAATGTATCTATGTGTTTGGAAGCAGAAGTAGTTAGTGAAAGAAAAGCAGTAGTAGTTACAGCTAAACGTGCAGGCATAGTGGGCTGTGCGTTCGTTTTCCAAGTGTTTTTGGGGTTGTAAGAGAAATCGATAGAATCTGTTTTATATTGGTTTAAGTGAAGCGTATACAAATAGTTTTTGAAACCCTTACGTCGCATGGGGAGTGTGAATTAATTGCTGTGCGTTTATGTGTGCGTGCTTGGGAAAGAAAGGTGTGTTGTGCCTCTCGTCTGTGTGGGTCTTGTCAGAGCGAGTGATGTCACGGAGTGGTATGTGTGCATGTTAGAATGCCCTACCCCAGGTGTTCCACTGGGAGACGACTGGGAAGATGTAGCCTGGGTGGTGGGCACAGCCTCATGCAATGGACATACTGGATGCATCTTAATCAATGACTTCTGGCTAACTTACCTGTGCCTCCAGGAATCTTTAAATACAACATTTCCCTTAGAGTCTTGGGTTATCATTCTTTCACTGACTCTTGGCTGTAGATCGCGATCATCCCATACATCATTAGGGGTTACAATTCATGTTCCTCTGGATCCCCCTTCTTGGAACGACTAGTCTACCTAACTCTTCTATATTGAATATCCTCCTTCTCATAGAACCTCTTGCGCCATGCGAGTAGTGACAGGATTTCAACCATAGGAGAGAGTTCACTTTGGTTCTCTTGAAGCCTCTAATCACCTTGTCTAGGGTTAAATCCACAATGTCCCAAACAATCCGCTCATGGGTTCTCTCACTTTTTCTATGCCTCCTCCGCTCTGATGGGGAATAACAGGACTAACTCCCCCAACATACATTTATGAATGTACTTCAGCAGTCCACACATGCAATGTGATAGCCTCACAAGCATGTGGATTCTGTGGCCTTGCCTTCGTTCCTTCAGCCCTGCTTGCAGTACGGTGCAGAGGGATGGACCCACAACTCTCAGTATGTTGCTTTTCTGAGCCTGCTTCAGTTTCCCAAAACGTATTGCATACAGGCCTATTCGTCTCTTCTTCACCCTCCTCCTCATACACTTGCTCTGGCTTACTCTAGGGTTTCTGGCCACTCAATCTTTTCAAGCCTTAGCATCATACTTTCCAGCTTTCGTCAGTGGTTGGAAGTTACTCATCCGGGGTCTAGCCACGTCATACGTGGGATCCCAGCAACACAGCAGAATCCCATGCCGTTCAGCTCTCCATTTATGCTATGCTCCTTTTTCTTCACCCAGCAGACTGGTCACATGATCAAAGAGACTTGTATGTGCCAGCACTACATGTATAGTTTTACATACACTAAATATTTACAGACAACATTCAGCAGGGTTCAGGATACTCAGACACAGATCAGGTTCAAATGCAATGTCTATCTATATTTATAAAAGTGAAACTGTGTGGGTTTGTGGCTTGGTGAAGCGTAGTTCCTTTTAAAATTCCACACCGTTTCACCAATCTGCACCAAATTTTGCATAGTTACTCGTTAGGACCATCAGACATTACTGGCAACATGACATTTAGACACCCCATCCTTTCCCCGGATTCCAGCACCTTCACACATGACAAGGTTTCCTGAAATCAGCGAAACATCAATGTGGTCGTAGAAGGACCAGTCCCTCAACCTAAAATGCATGGTTTCTGTGCGTCTGCTCCGCACTGGCGTAGCAGGGGCAACTGCACCTCCTGCGGTGTGAGGGAGGGGGGGCACCACATGTCCTGGGAGGAGGCCCACTCAGACTTTTTAAAGAAAGTTCACCCAAAAAATGTTTTGTTTTTTGATTCACTCAGTCTTCATGAAGGCAGAGTGACCGTTAGGAAATATTTCCATTATGTGCAATTTTCCCTCCATTTATGGACCCCCAAACCTTTTGCTTTCCTATCCTGACTTTCCAGTGGAGTGCAGCCTTCAGCTGCACTCCCTGGGGCTTTTGCTCACTGTTATGGAGAAACCGGCACGTCCTTCAGGCTGCCAGTACTGAGAAACTAGGTTTCCCTTAGTCTTTTACTATGTTGCCATTTCTTGTACCTTCCAGTACTGTGCGCTGGGGTCCCTTTTTGTTTTATGGCCCTAGACGCCCTCGAAGGATTTTTTTGTTGATTGTACGAGTGTCCCTGGGATGAACTGGTGGCAGCAGTTACATTTTATAATGTTTTACTTATTTATACTGAATCATATCGCGTTTACCGTGTTTGGCTCAAGACTGTGTCCAAGTCTGAAAACGGTCGAGCCACAAAGTCTTTTGTTCTGTCCCCATGGCCATTTTGTCCCTTGCCTTCACCCAGGTCGAGTAACCCGGGGTTTCATTATTTGGGCATGCAGCCTCCCGTGAAAACCGATCTCTTTCGCAAGCTTCTGCCGGTCACGTGTGTGCCCAGGAAGCGGGTTGGGACGGTCTGGTCCCAATCCACACTACTGATGCCAGGGTGTCAGGAGTGCCTGAGTGATAGACCACCGTGGACCATGACTAGAATGCCTGCAAGCGAGCAGATCTTCGATTGCAAGCACTCGAATCAGGCACAAAGCTAACCTTGGATAAGAGAAGGGGCTCTGCATCCATTCCAGGTCGATGACCTGAGTTCTCACCAAACTACAGAAGGAGCCAAGTCTCCTGCACAGAGAAACGAACTTGTGAAATCGCCGGAGACGCTTTGGAAGATTTTGGCACCCTTCACCCTCTGCTTTCTTCTTCGATCAGCAAGGGCTGCCAAGGCGCTTTGCTCCTTTGGAGTAGTGGGAACAACTACTCTCGGCGCCCTCTGCTTACCCACTGAACTAGCTCCTTCGGAAGTGTTCCTGGACCATCCAGTGAACAGGCAAGCTCTACCTCAGGGTATCCTGCAAAACCGCCGCCATCTGGAGTGCAAACCCAAGCCTCGGGACAATGCTCGCTTGTGGTCCTGTGCATTCTCCCACCAAATTTTGCAGGCCTAGCTCCTCTAGGTGCCTAGGTGTCGAATGAGGAGAGTACGTAATGATGCCCGAATCTGTAATTCCCGCGTCACTACCTGTTGGTGACAGTCGCTGTAGATCCCTTGCTGTTCTGCTCTCCTGTGCCCTAAAGTCTGCTGTACTAGAATTTTCTTCATACCTACTTCGGAAGTGGGGAAAAGGCAACTGTCCCATCACAGACAATGGTTTTCCCCCGCAGCCTCTAACCTACTAGCGACCTCAACTAAACTGGCAAAGTTTGGTTCGGACTGTGCTGAGGGTCGGCGAGTACTTGCATCACTTACTGGTGGCCCCCGGGCACAAACAATCACTTTTACGCACAAGTATCCCTTAAGAGGTATTCAAACTGGGCTGGGTTAGCCTGCAATCCCCAGTTATTCTCGCCATTTGAACACTGCTGTGCCGCCAAGGACCGGGCCTTCTCTAATGGTGAGAAACAATTCTTCATTGCCTCAAACCCCTTGCTGACTTGCTACAGCCCTCCCAAGAAGATCCACTTTTTGCTTCAACTGCACAATCGTGCTGTACAACTGTACTGTTGAGCACAAGGCTCCACTCTTCTTAGAGCTGAACTTGAAAGTTAGGGAACAACTCCGAAGAGTTACCTAATGCTATTAATGTGTTAGCTCCACCCTCTCTTTACAGGTTGTGGCTGTGATATACTACTGAACTGCATTAGGAAACTTAGTGTATATATATATATTGTATAGTATAAGGATTTTGTATGAAAACTGTTTTCACATTACTAAAGTTACTTGTGTCTATCGGTCCGGCCGACAATAAATGTATAGATATTTTTCATATGCACTTGTCTAAGAGTAATTTGTAGTTTACTGCTGTGTGTGCTCGTTGTGGGCTTCTGATCGCTCTCACCCCTCTCGAGACTTAGTTTTGACTGCCTGCTAAGATACCTAGATTGGTCTGGCTTGTCCAGAAGGTTCCCCTGTTTTACTAAACCAAGGGTGGCCTCCTAAACCTCTGCCCACCAGGTCCGAATTTAGAAATCCATCTTAACAGTGACTACAAAAAAAAAATATTTATTTTTGAAGTCCGAGGTCTCCACCCAACCCATGACATGGAGCCTCCACGCATGGAGCTGAAGGCCTTGTTCGCTGGACCAACTGATTAAAGGTAAGAAAATGTATTTTCTTTAAACGTGTGTGCATGCAAGTAAGTGTATATAATGGAATGTGCATGAATGTAATGGCACTCATGGTGGGTGCCTGGGTGTGCCTGTATGGTGAAAGAGTGCACACCTAAATGTGCGTTTGTGTGTGCGCGCGCATGGTGAATGGTGTGTGTCTGCTTGTGTTCGGGGCACAAGGAAACCTACATTTCTGGAGGGCTAAACCTTCACATGTTGGGAGAGGCGCCAACTTCACGGGCGATGGGGGAGGGGCAAACAATTGTGTGGGGGCATCCATCTTGTTTACGCATTCTAATGACACTATTTTAGTGCAGCTTCAATGCTACAAGCAGTTAACTCTCTCCGTTAGTCTGTAAGCACCCACTTATAGACTGCTGTGGAATGTGCGGTCTCCTGTCCCCGCTCTACTCTTCCAATCACTCCTCTGAACCCACATCACGAGTTCAATAGCCTAAAAACGATGCATTTGAATGCAGGGACTAATAGTAGTTGCCAGACCTTTGTTTACAGTGAAACCCTAGGTGCCGTTTAAAATCTTTGTCCTGTTTAGTCCAGCAACGGCTCTGTAGGTCAGCCATGTCGAGCCAACATATCCCAAAATTTCGGGGGGTGGCTGAAGCCCAGTCAGCTCAATGTTGTTGCGCTACTGCTTGGGTTTAATGCCTGGATTACTTATTGGTCAACTTCATAACTCCTAATTATTATTATTTTTTTTTATATAGCGCCACTTGCCCATGGGCCACTGTGCGCACAAAGAATAGTAAAAGACGGACAAAACAGGAAGGCAAAATAGTGAGTCAGGGCGGGGGAGGCTGTTTAATCACGTACTCATTACCCTGGTTTGTGGTTAAACATGTAGGTTTTCATAGCGCTCTTAAATTCTGTCAGGGATTGGAAGGCTTTTAGTGCAAGAGGAAGCACATTCCATTCTTTAGGTCCCATTACGTCAAAACTGGTTCCTCCATATTTTGCCAGCCTGAACCGTGGTTGCTTAAATTTATGGCTGTCGTGAGAATGCAAATGCCGGCTTGGGTGAATAATGGTCAGGCGGTCAGAGAGATATCGGGGGCAGTGGCGGTCCAGCATTTGTAAGAGTGTTAAAAGCTTGTGAGAAATGTTGTGCCCGACAGGAAACCAGTGTAATGTCCTTCTAGAAGATGTTATGGGGGATGGACCAGTGGGGGAGGATCACCTGGGCGAGGGATCTTCAGGGAGTGGAACTGGGACAGCGAGGGTTGAGACGCGGTATCCCCTTCCCTGAAACACCTTTTCCACATCCTACCGTGTAGGATATTTAGAAGCTCTACAACCCCTTACCCCCATTTCCAGCACAAACACTTTCTTACACTGTAATAGACAATGGACTAACACCAGAGCCGTTTCCCTGACATGTCCCAACACACGGGTCAGGCAGATTCAGGCAATTGACAATCAATCACACCTGACAGCCCTTTACCTTCCCCACAGGGATAAAAGGTGGAGCATGAAAGCACACTTCGAGCAAAGGCTGAACGCACAAGGAGACAGCTACACCAAACCGACTGTTCAAACTGAGAATGAAAGCGGTGAGACCTAGAAGGACGACAAAGGTGAGTTGCACTTGCCCTTTTCACTCCAGACCCACGAAGCCTCCGAAGGTGAAGCTCTGATACCAGGAGCTGCAGCTGGCATTCAAAGCAGCAGATGGTAATGGTACATGGGGGCCTAACGCTTTAATATCTATCCTTGGCTCCAGAGAACAAAGAAGCCAACGGAGGAAGCTGATCGTAAACTGAACTGTGTTGAGCCCAAGGTTGCAAGTGGCAACATTTTTTAATGCAAGGAATATGAAAAGACAAAGAACTTGTGTATGCAAATTAACTTTAAGGAAAGCCCAGCTCAGGTCCAGGAGCAGAGGGGTCGGCCACCGCATGGGTGCTCATTCGAAAGACTCTGACCGGGACCTATTTTTTGAAACTACAAGAACCAGAAGCCCTAGGAGAGAGTGGTCCTATATGGGTCACGTCAAAACCCTTGTTGCACAATCAAAAGTCTCTGACCCGTTGCCAGAGGAAAGCTAGGGGAAGGGAACCCAACTTTCCACTACATTTATGAACTGTGATAATAGGCAAGTGAGAACCCGACAGAGGGATGCCGAAAGAAAGCTAGGAGAAGGGAAAACCTTGCTTTCTGATGAAAATGAGCAATGCATGAACTGAGTTGAAGGCCATAGTAAACCAGATTGAGGCAGGCCCAAACTGCAAGAAGGATCTGAGTCCGACAGAAGGAGATTCTAGAAAAAAAGGCAAAGAGGATCCGAGCCCGGCAGAGGCAGATCCTAGGGGTGAGAGGTAAACTGCCCAACGGTCCAAGATCACAGAAAACTTTGGTTTATTTGATTATTTTGCATCAAGAGTCGGACACCCGTGAACATTGTGTCGACAAAGGTAAACCCTGGTCGAGGGTTGTCCGCAGTGGGGAATTGGTTAAAAAGGACATATCGACTCATAGGTAATATTTGAAAGGCTGTAATGAACCTGACAGAGGGAAGCCCAAGTTGCAAGTAGGATCCGAGCCCGGCAGAGTGAGATCCCAGGGGCGAAAAGCAATCGCCCACAGAACCTTTGTTTGTTATTTCGGAATCAGCAAACCTAAGGCAAGACTCTTTTGTCAAGAAGGAGACTTTGCTTCTGCACGTTTTTGATGTCATTGAACTGAACTGTGAACCTCGTGCTGACGAGGCGAAGGAGTGTGCTGTGCTCGGGAGTCCTGCCTTATCCCACGTTTCAAACGTTGGGAAAGGAGACCCAGCCATACCAACCTGACTTATTTGTGAACACTTCTTTCTTTTCTGGTGAACATTATCCCACACTATTTTGTAATTTAGTAGTAAGGATTTGGCAATAGTTATTAATATAGGCCCCTTTTATTTGACAATACGCCACTAGGACTGCCTTATTATTTGATGGTCTTAGCTTGTTCCCATCTAACATTATAAAGTTCAATAAATGCCCTTGAACTGATTACTTGCTGCTGTCGTTACTGTTGCCACCATGAGTTCCTTACAGGCACGGCATATTTAATAGCAAAGCATTAAATGAATTATAGCATTAATGTTCCTGTGCACTGTTGAACTTGTATGTTAACCAATTTTTCTTAGAAAATGTGCTGTATAAATGTTCTGCATAATGCATTAAACCACATATTTCAAGCTTTCTCCTAGTGCAGTGCGCGGCGTACTACTGGAGCAGCATGTTCGTGCGTACTGTGCGTAGAGTGTGGCGTGACCTGCGATTTGTTGTTGAGCTGGGGGGGGGGCGGACCCTCAGCATGGCTCGCAGGTAGGCCCCCAGATTTTGTTCTACGCCACTGCTGCTCCGGGGTATGTCAGCCAGGCACGCGCACCCATTCTCAGTGCAGTTTACTTCAGAGTGCAAAGCACATCAAGCGATAAGCGAATCGGAACAGCGACCTACAGGATCATTGATTTTCAACAATTGATGACTGTTGTCATGTCTGTCCACAGAACCTGTTCGGAGAATGGGTACTTTTTGTTAGTTCAATAATAAAAGCACTTGAAAAGGGGGCAGGTGATGGCACCCATCAAACAAATGCATTTTTGCACATGACTTTATTCACTGCGTTTATTAAATAGAAATTTCCATTCGAGATTTCATGCAAATGTAAAAAAAAAACCTACAGCATCCATTAATACATGTAAAATGTGTGTATATTATAAGATAGATATATATATATTTTTTTTTTGTATATGGTTACAAATTAACCTTTCACAATCAACAAATTCATATGACCACAATACACAGAGAGACAACAGTTTATCACATTGAAATAAGTACCAAATAATTACAGGATGATTAAAAATCATTATAATTATTGCAAATGGTTAATTGGAAGCGATTAAAAGTACTTAAGAAAAAGGCCAACTGATAAAACTATATACCAACCATACCTTCCATATTCCAGATTATATATTTTACCATTTAAAATAAAGCAAACTACCCCTTCTTTTACATGTGCTTAAACCCCTATTTTGCAGCTCTCAGGCATTTGTATAACTTCTATTGACTTCTGCTGAGACTGGCCATCAATCAATATTTCCCATGGTTGCTCTTGCACCCAAAAGTTGTATCAGAGAAAAAATTGCTTCAAACTGTTGTCTGGCCCATCTAGTTCCTTCACACTATGGATTGGTTTTCTGGGTTTTAACAGATCTGCCATAGGGTTATGGCCGTTTCCCCCATTCCTCTTCTTGCCAGCACTTCCCCAGTGTGTAAGATATTCAACCTCAGTCTTAGAAATGTATTCCTGATTCTCCAGTCAGGAAACTTGATTAAATATCTGCTCAGGAAACCCAGTTTTCGATCTATTGTTTGCTGGGGGTTTGGATTGGACCCCGATCTGACTTTTTCAGTGGTATGGATCCAATCCATTTCCTCCCATTTTCTTTTTGCCTTTGTTGGATTTTCTTGCAACAATTTGCTCTCTCTGTCCACACCTAAGAGTAACTCCGGTACTCTTTATGCCGGTAAGATAGCTCAGCGGGTTGAGGGCTCGCTGCTGCGATCCAAGCGTGATCTGCAGGTCGTAAGTTCGAATCCTGGCAAGGCCAACTCAGCCTTTCATCCTTCCGAGGTCGATAAATGAGTACCAATTTCGGTTGGGTGATATTGTATGTAAATATGTGCTTTGTAAAGCGCTTTGGATTAAGGCGCTATATAAATAACACATCATTATCATTAACTCTTTCACCAATGGATTTAGCTTTTCAAGGGATTTTGATCTACCCCACTCTAGGTGCTTCCTCATTTCTGTATAAAATGAGTTATCCTGAGCTGTAATTATTTGCTAAATGTTACAATATATTCTCTTGCATCTTGAAATAGTTTTACAAGGTGGTGTGTTGGTTTGAGCACAGAGTGCACCTTTCTCTCCCCTGTATCCTTTTGGGATTGCAGGGCTGAAGATGTCACGTTCCTTCTTTCAGCCCCAAGGTTTCCATAGTGCTGAAATACTCCACTGCACACTTTGGGGGCTTTGGAACCGGAGCATCTCTGAATTCAAATGTTTTGTAGAAGACAGCCCTTTACACTCCATGTTTCTTCGCCTAGGCCTGCTTATGGGCCCTTTGAGAGGAGGGGTGCCCCTTAGTAGGAGCAGTGTGTAGCTTGGGCCGGACCAGTGCTTTTCACATTACATGGATTGGGTAGGCTCATCCCAGTTTTAATGATACTTTAGGACTCTGCCTCTTCCCTGTTCAATCGCGTCTAGTACTTCAAGGAGACACATCCAAGGTGTCTCCCACAAAGGTCACGCCTCAAGACAGAATAACCAGTTCACAGCACAAATGTTTCAAAGTAAAAACAAAAAGGATGGGTGAAAAAAAGCCTTTAACTAAATGGACCAACAACGGAAATACCAGTGTCTTCCAGGTTTACTGCAACTTTTGAAGATGACACATTATTATTATTATGGTATTTCCTGAGCGCAGATCTAGCTTCGGTAAGCAACGGATTGCTTCACAATCATAGGGGGAAGAACATGAGAGGAGCAGAGAAACAAGGCAGTGGTGAGCTAACAGGGGAGGGGAAGGTGGGCAACGTGTAAGCAAGGGATCTACAAGCACTAGGGGAGGAAACTGGGGTTCAGATCACCGGTTGGCGGGGGGGTGGACCTAGGTGTTAGGGAGGAGCCACACCCTTCTTTAGAGACCAGGCGCCAATCAAAAGAAAGGTATGCAACCTGCAAGCACAACAGAATGCTGTACTCATCTTTAACTTGCAAGTGGTGGCACAGGTCAGATCGTTCTTAGGTTAGGTTTCTAAGGTCAGATCGTTCTTATTCCGACACCGACTGTAAAGGCAAATGCGCACATTCATGGCACCTCGAAATACACCCTTTTCCTCATACCCCAACAACTCAATAATGGTTGGGGCCCTACACACCTATCCAACCTTCGTGCACGGTTACTCATCTACCTCCATAATTCCACTCTCAAGGTTCCAACCCTCTTGTGTCTGTCCTGAGGGTTTCAAAGATGTTTCTCAGAGATTCTGCAGTGCAAGTAGAAAGATAGGAACACCGCTGCGCATCCACCAACAAATGAACTGGGTATGCCTTTCCAATAGTTTAGCCTTCTAATTGTTATCATATTGTTGTTCCCAATTGCTTATGTATACCAGTCTGCTGCTTCCCAGTTTACGTTGCAGCGCATACAGCCCACTCAGACCTACACTGATTGTATTTAGTAACTGAGCAGCCACTGCTTAAGCACCAACTAAATAATTCAGTTTGTGGTGTGAGGAACACCAAAACAAAACAAATATGACCATAAGTGTACCTCCAACACTCGTTCAGCTGAGTCGGATGTCTGAACATCAATTCTAATCTTTCTCCCATTTGGCAGATAAATATCCAGATTTGCTTTCTGTTCTTCAATTCCGAAAGTGTCCTGGGGGAAGAAACAAAACATAGGTTGTATATATTTTTCAGTAGGTCATCGCACATATTGTGGCTATATTAAAATATCCTTTCACGATCGTAAATGTGGCATTTTATAATAAAGTGAATATTGACATCTTTACTTCAAGCTGTTTTTACAGGTGTGTGGCTAACTTGCGGTTCTGCAGAACGTGGAACATTGTTTCCACAGGGAGAGATTGGTGCCAAGGTCCTCATCACAGGGCTAAATCAGTTCTTGTAGGGGGGACACCTTGATATGGCCGGGCAGGTAACTTCAGGGAGGAGCCGACAATAGGCTCCTGTTGACTGTATGAGAAGCCTGGAGGAATAGGCTATATTGTCTGGCCTCAAAGCTAAACACACGATAACAGGACTTAAACAGCCATTTACTGTAATTGCTAAGGCTCATAAAATCAACTCTTCAAAGAGTCCAACTGGATCAACTAAAAGAAAATAGATTTTCCTTCATGACAAGAGCACAGATATTGTATCAGCACTCAGAGTGTTGTGATGTATATCACCATCCTGCTCTGGAACTCCCTCCTGCTAGAGTTCATAACAGGATTATGTTTTGGTTGGCGAGATTTGGAGTGGCTTGCTGGGGTTCCTATTAAATATGCTTACTTGAATTGTGCTCCCATTGCTGTCAGTCACAACACACTTTGGCGATGAGGAGGCGGACAGTGAGGGACCCCCGGCCAGCAGCTAAGCAGTGCACCACTCCCCAAGAAGAGATAAAGGGGTTACACAGTGACATGGTGCAGAGAGGACGACAGCTGTTCTTCCCAGTGAGGGGAGTGTGCGTTACACGCTCATTAGTGACAGGTGGGCGACAGTGCGTCCGATGGCACAGAAACCGTGCCCATCCAACCAGATGGCACATAGCAGAAAAGCACCCACCAGGACATCATTGGGACCAGCTTAAGCACTTCCGGTTGCCGATGCGGGCACTGCTGACAGCCCGAGCGCTACACACACGCACCATTGATATAGATAAGGACCCTGTGCCTTGATGACACCCGGGACTGTCGGAGCTGCAAATTATCATCAACAACATCACAAAGGCCAGCATTGTGACGTCAGAAGTGAGGATCAAAGGTTCCCACTCCATAGCCTTTTTATTACATCCTAAGAGCTTGTGTGAATAAAGGACACAAAGCAGAAAAGCAAAGAAAAAGAGGTAACATTTTATCACCATGCAACACATACCAGCTCCATGCCTGTTCCTTACCACTCCACAGGATCTTCGTGTACCTTGAGAACAATGCACAGACTCATTCCAGGTATACCAGAAGGGGCTATTGGGGAGGGGGGGCAAATTTAACGGTGGCCTGAAGGAAGCCTCAATGCTTAATCCCTTGGGGGCTGAGGGGCTAAGAATCTTTCACACCCTACCAGATGTCACTACACAGGATGGGTCTGGAGATCCTGCCACTGCAGCCTCGTCCAAGAAATATGAAGCGGCCATTGTAAAGTTGAAAAATCACTTCGGCAACAAGGCCAATGTAGTACTGAAGAGATATTTCTTCACCAGAAAACAAAGGAGAACCATTGGCCAATTATATAACAGCCATGAGAGGTTCGATTGTGACATGTAAGTTCACTGGGATAGCCGACAAGTATATAAGAGATCAGCTTTTACAGCACACAGCAGACCACAACATCCAACAGAAACTATGGCAAGCAAAAGACCTCAGTTTAGAGCAAGCTATAGATATGGCGATGGCACTTGGGAGCAAATGCATGAAAATTGTACAGCAGGATAGTTCCGCCCAAGAAGTAAAGAATATACAAGTGGAAACAGAAGATGAGTATGTGGAAATCCACAATCCAACTGCTACAGATGCAGGTGCCGTTAAACCGAAAAGCAGGATTCCTGGTCTTCTAGATTATGGGAAACAAAGCTAAAGATCCGAAAAAGGCAAATCTAGAACAATAAATGAACACATCACATGAAACAATTTCCAATAAATAAAAAATTTATCATTTTTCCAATTCAGAACCATCAGCATTGCATCATCAATATACACAATACTAATAAAACACACAGACATATGAAAAACTAATGACAAGTCTAACTAAATTAAACTACCTGCCTATTACAGCCACAACATACGCAGTCAAGGCTAAACCAGTTAACCCAACATAACAATAAACAAGGGAGAATGCACATTTAAATCATCGTCAGGGAGAGTAGATTTAACCAAGCCTATAAAACATATATAAAATATCAAAGTCCACATTTAACCAACAAGGAAACAGATATTTCAAAACTAACATACTTTATACTTACAAAATGTAAGTCATACATTATTACGTTACTTTTCAATTGGCTCAGAACAATTATGGATTCTTGCAGCAAAGATTTTTATTTGTAAGGATCATTAACTGAGTGTGTAAACTGAGTGTGTATTGGGGCAGGACAACCTTCACCACACCCAGGGTAAAAAATAAACAAACGTAAGCAGTTGCTACCTGCCCGACACAGAGGACAGAGCCACCATGTTCCCCAACTAAAGTGTGATAAATGAATCCAAGAAAACCCTTCACCAAATTAAGAGCAGGCCCCACCAGTGCATGCACCCTAGCCACAGCTACCCAAAGTGACTAGGGCTATTAAATTGGACACAACTTCCAGCGCAGGTCCTACCTCTTCAATGAGAAAGGAAAACTGAAAAGGACTTGGGCCAGCAGAGGCTGTTGCCCGGACTAAGAGGCAAAGACATTGCCAAACCAAAGGAAACACAATAGAAATGCAAAATTAGACAGAGGGTCACGCCAGCCTACAAAAGAAAATACATATAAACCCAACTTGCCAACTTAAGTTGACTGCGGGGCTCAACACTAAAGCAAAATAGATTAAATGCTCACTGCACATGCACAGAAAATTGTGCTCAGATTAATTGTCCGACTGGAGCATCGGCCGATGTGGGCGTAAACCCCGAGTTGCAACAACCACCCATACAGAATAAAAAAGAAAAGAGACACTGATTGTATTGGGGCTTATAAATGACCAAAAATGCCCAGTGTATGACACCACACTGCAGCCCCAGTAGCCCACAGCCCACAGCTTATTACCGTTACCAGACTAGCTACAAAAACCTGCAGCTTACTCATGGTACCTAACTAAAAGAAAATATATATAACCAGTCAAATGCCAAAAAGCCAACTCGTTACTCCACTTAGTTAACTAGTGGAAGCTCCGTCTGTATCCAGGTTATGCTATGTTCGGCCATACAATGGACCTGGCCCCGACCAGCAACATTCACATATGCAAAACTGAGTAAGAAACCGCAAGTGGCTACTTCACCTGGTTGCTTAATGAAGGCTGTGGCAGTCTCTGCGTAATCCTGTATCAGCCCGAGCAGCTGCTTCCTACTTTACCTGGTTGCTTAGTGAAGGCTGTCGCACCGTTAGTCTGTGTCGGCCCAAAAACTGATCCTGGTCAGCAACATCCACACCCGCGCATCTGCATGGAGACGAATAAATAAAGCATGTAACGGCAGTGGAGGCCAGCCCGATAGGATCATCGCGGGAATTAACACAAAGGATGGACCAGCATTAGGCCCACGCCAAAAGTCTTGTTGCAGAGTTTGGGAGGAAAATGGCATATCATTAGAACCAAGGTTCCCTGCATTAAATATAGGTATGAAATAGTGCTCTGCATATGCATGGGAACAAGACAGCCGCGTCTGTGCAATGGAGGCCTGCCATATGAGGTTGTGACAAAAAAGATTCTAAAGGATGGGACAACATTAAACCCAGGCCAACAACCATCATACTGGGGATGGCATCTCATAAGAGCAGGAGGTGGGAAGATGCCCCGCATTGGAAGAATGAGAGATCAAAGAATAAAATAAAAATTGTATAATGGTGTCACCACGGGCATGATAGCACCGCCATGACAGAGTGTAGAGGGGGAGCGGATTAAATGCAACCTATTGGGTGCCACGCCGGCTACAATGATGCTCGCAGTCGGGAGAGAAACCAGGAACGCAAGCCATAGGGGGCATTCTACTTAAGGTCAATTGCCAACACCAGAGGCATTAGTTACCCATCCAGTCCCCCTCATCCACAGAATGAAGGTCATTTTGAAGTGTTTTTAATTTTAAAAAAACATAGTTGTTCCTTATAGCTTAGTCTACTTGCTGTTCTCAGGCTGCTAGAATCTTGAACTTTTTTAAAGCAAAACCACCTTAGGTCAGATGCCCCGTGCCCTTGCTCCAAAAAGTGAGCCACCAAAGGTGCATTGGCAGTCTTGTTGTGAATTTTAGACTGGTGCTCACTAATTTGCAGGTGTATTGCTCTCGATGGTTTTCCCACATTGCAGGTAGTGAAGGTTCAGAGGTCCCATGTTTTGTCCAGATATTCAAACGACTGGAGTTTCAAAGATACTTTCTTTCCAAGTACATCTGTCCAACTCTCGATTCCCTGTTAATGTTCGGCTTCTTTTGAAGCAATGACGGACCATCTTTTTCAGATACCCTCTGTGGCTAAGCCTCTTTTGCAAGAAAGCCGCATTTTTATTAAAGTTGAACAATGTAGAGCAATTATGTCGAAGTCTCAAAAGTATACCATACATGATTTTATTTAATAGGCTCTGTGGGTGCTGACTTGAAAAATGCAATTTAGTGTTGCGTTCCCATTTTTTTTCCAAAAACTTCAGTCTGCAATACACCCTCCTCCTCAAAAATTCTCAAGTTCAAAAAAGAAATATTCGATTTTGACAACTTGCAGGAAATATTTAAGTCTGGGTCCAAGTTGTTTACCCAAGCTACAAAATAAAGTACTTGGTTCGATGTACCACTCCAAAGAAAAAATATGTCATCAATATAGCAACGGTATTGGGAAATCGACTGCAAAAATGGATTAGCAATATCCAAGATACGAGTCTCTTTAAACAGTGACATATACAAGATGGCTATATTCGGGGCAACTCTACAGCCCATCGCTGTCCCCTTACGTTGAAAATAATAGTCATCTTGAAACATAGAAACTATTCTCTAATACAAACTATTCTCTAATACAACCTCTATACACGGCAACCAAAAAAAATCAGTTGGCATAATACCCAGGCGCAATAAAGCTTTTGTCTGGGCAATATTGGTGTACAAGGCCTCAATATCCATCGAGACCAACAACTGATTTGTAGAACAAAATGCCATGTTTTCTATAGAAGTAATTACAGTTCTAGTATCTAACAGAAAAGTGGAAGCAGCTAATGGTTTTTGAAAAAAGTCAATATATTTAGATATAGGTTCCCAAATCGAGCTACAGCTCGAAGCAATCAGACGTCCAGGTGGATTAACAGTGCCCTTCTGTATCTTCGATAGGTGTGGTCTAGGGTAAATGTGGTGGTTGGCACATGCTCTTAATTTGACAATGAGTTTTCTTGGATTAATTCCTTGTACTTTCGTTAGGGAACATGGTGGCTGTGTCCATGGTGTCGGGAAGGTAGCAACTGCTTCGGTTTGTTTATTCATTTTTTACAATGTCCTACCCCCAGTGCACACTCAGTTAATGACCCTTACAGATTTATTTTTTTGCTGCAGGAATCCATAATCTTTTGACTGGTATCCTGAGCCAATTGAAAAGCCCCATAATAATATGTGGCTTACATTTTCTAAGTGTAAAGTAAGTTAGTTTTGAAATATCACATTATCATCTTTGGCTAAATGTGGATTTTAATATTTTATATATGTTTCATAGATTTTGTTAAACCTTCACTCCCTGACGAAGACGTTCCAAGTCATAACGTCGAAACCGGTTTGTGTACATAGAAGTAGCTGGAAGACAATGGCATCAATTTGAATAATGTTTGTCTCCGATTTTCTAAATTTATTTTCAAACTGAATGAAATATCTAATCTGGGATTTTCTGTGCGGATGTAAATTTGAAAATTGCCTTGTTTATTGTTATGTTGGGTTAACTGGTTTAGCTTTGACTGTAGGTTGTGGATGTAATATTTAGGTCATTTTATATAGTTAGACTTGCCATTCGTTTTTCAAATGTCTGTGTGTTTTATTATTATTGTATATATTGATGAAATGCTGATGTTATGAATTGAAAACATTTAATTTTGTATTTATTGAAAATTGTTTCATTTGATGTGTTGATGTATTGCTCTAGATTTGCCTTTTGCAGATCTTTACAGATTCGGGTGCACCAGACATAATGGAGAGAGAGATTGCCCTGCATTAAGTGCAGAGTGTGGCATGATTGGACATTACGGAATGGCATGCAAGAACACTAGAGACAAAGGCAGACATACCATTTGAGCTCTCGAAGTGATTGGTGGGCCAAGCAGTTTACCAACTATAGAAGGGGGAGGAAATGGCCTGGATTTCATTTGGACTATAAATACCAATAGGAAGAAAGGGCCATGGGAATGAATGGAAATCAATGACATTTCTCTAGACATGATGGTTGACACAGGGTCATCATATACAATCGTGGATGTCTTCATATGTATGTGTGTAAATTGGGGAACACATGGATGATCAGAGATCTATGAACATACGAGCCAAAGGTTGTGGGAAAGCCTGATCACCATCCGGAGCTACAAGTGGGTCCATCTGAAGTTCAAGTACAGACGCACGTTCTGCCAGTTGTTTGTAGGTGGAAATTGGTTATCCATCATTGGATGGGAGGAACAAGCAGCCTTACAGATTAAAACACATCCTGGTGAAGAAAGCCTGATACAGTGCATCGCCACCCAAGACTTAATCCAGGGAAGGTCTAGTTAAAGCGTTCCCAAATGTTTACAACAACAAGAATGGGAAACGCAATGGCTTCAAACATCATTTTGTTGTAAAAAGGGGGGCCAAGGCTATTGTGCATAAGGTGAGGAATATACCAATGGGAACTAAAAGGTGCTTGGCAAGAACAGCTACAAAAACTGTACGGGTGAGATCATAGAACCCATTGAGTCGTCCGAGTAGCTCGCACCAATACTGATAGTTTGCAAAGCTGACAATGCCATCAGAATGTGTGTAGACCTTAGTGACTTAAATGCTCACATGATCGATTGGCCTCCCCTACCTAAAATTATTGAGAGGTTGACAACCATGAAGCCCGAAAGATTTTTCACGAACCTAGACATCAAATCGCATTAGCTGAAGATTAGAGGCATGGGATGTCGTATGTGGCACCATTAGGAGTGTCCAGATTTAAATGCATACCTTTTGGACTAACGCCCACAGCTGCAGTCTTCCAAAGGTTGATGCAACAACTGTGTGGTGGGTTGGATGGTGTTTACTACTTCCAAGACGACATCCTCATAGCTACAATTACTGAGCTGGGCACCGATCCATAAAATGTTCAAAACCACAGCAATCAATGTAATCACTGTGGATTCCAGCAATGGGAGTATGAGGGAGGGGGAGGGTCCTTAACCAGATTCAATATAGTAGGGAAGTGACCATTGCATTTGCTTCCTGGGTTTTGCACCAGTCTGAACGGAACTACGCAACGATTGAAAAAGAAGCGTTAGGGGTACAATGGATCCTCAGATATTTGAGGACTACCAATAATAATAATTAAGACATACCACCCATCTCTAGTTCACATAATGAGCTCTGCAAATACAATTTCTACTTCAAGAATTCACAGGTGGATAATTAACATTATGCAGTACAATGTGTAAGTTACTTACACCCCAGGGAAGAACGACGTGGTAGCGGATTGCTTTGAGATTTCCCTGGAAAAGAGGTGAAGACGCAATATCAACAAAGGAGGAGACGGTAGAGGAGCTTATGGATTTTATAATAGCAAGCATACAGTCTGTGCTATCCAGGAACGAATGGGTCAGAGCACCCATATAAGAACCAGAGATGAATAGGTTTTGACAGATGCTCCAGAGAGGGTGGGAGGCAGAGAAGGATACTCACAAGAGTACAATGAGATTGCGGAAAGCTCGGGGTGTTTACTAAGAGGAGATCATCTAATACCACCACAATGCTTACAAAACAGAATTCTCCAACTAGCTCATGAGGGCCATCTAGGAAGTAATCTCACAAAATGATGCATGAGGGAAGGGTGTGTGGCTAAATAGCCATGGTGTAGGACGTGCCTTGCTGAGCAGCTCCTGTGGATCCGATGTTGATCCGAAAAATCACGCTGAAAAATGATCCACGTACCTCAAAAATAAATGCAAAGATGTCGGAAAAGGTGCCCCACAACATCTGAAGGAAGCAAGTAAATCGAGTGACGTATTACAGAGAAAAATAACTTATGAATGCGGCTCCGTGGACACGAAGGCATACAAGATGGCGGACAACAAAGGGACCGAAACCGGGACCGCAGAAGTAACTGAACCGTGTTGTGGAGATTAAGGAAGAGGACTGGCATTCAACACCCGAGCGGCGCTTTGTCTTTGTATCCGCTCGCTCCTAATGTTATGAGCAACATTTGCCCATAGAACACAGCGCCCTGTTATAGCGAGGCCAATTACAGGACTCGGAGCGGCGGAGTGAATTGTGCAGCGGATACAGTAGCCGCGTTCAGTGAACTTTGGCTACAATAGCAGTGGGCATCCAGACATGAACGGAACGTTCCGAGCGGCCGCATATTGTGTAGAGCCGACAGAAAAGACACACTGCTACTCTAAACAAACAGCGAACGAGCCGC
Source organism: Ambystoma mexicanum (assembly GCF_040938575.1). NCBI lineage: Eukaryota > Metazoa > Chordata > Amphibia > Caudata > Ambystomatidae > Ambystoma > Ambystoma mexicanum. Next base: position 926,943,044 of record NC_090933.1, read on the forward strand.
GCTGTATGAGAGGAGCTGACGCTGCTAGCACGATACATCCCTGCCCGTAATTGTATGCGGAAGCTGGGATAAGACATTGAATATAACGGCTCCCTGCCATTGCATTGAAAGGAATAAATGCCCTGCACAAACGGAAGGCCATATTAATGCCCAAAGGATACGGACACCAGATGCCAGATATTTACTAAGGACCTTCCCACTCTGCTGGGGCATTTCTGGTTATGCCGCCACATAGGGAAAATGGGCACATGTCACTATGTACCATATGAGCCTGAGGCGTAACGATGGTGGAGAAGGGGGTACATTAAAGCAATGAGGGTGCCTGCAGGACCTGTGTGACACCAACACGGGCACACAGAGTACAGAACGTGCAGAATACGGATGGCTCTGCCAGGAGTCAGAGGAGGTCTATAGGAAGAAGTAACAACGGTTGAAGACCTAGGAGGACACAACCCACTCCAAACACAACTCAATGCATATTAACACATACTGCAGTCCTCTGAGGTTAACGCTTCCAGGCCTCGACTATCCCTGTGGCGTCACAGAAGAACGAAGAAGCGGAATTTGCACGCTACGAAAGAGCTGGAAGTAGACACACAGTTAGGATTGCATGATGTCGATGAGAGGAGCTAAGGCCAAGAGTAAACAACCCACGATGGATATCTTTGCCAAGACACAACAGACTCCTACTGCACCGGCACAAAGTGCAGCAGCTGCATCTGTAGAAGGTACCCCGGCAAAAGAAAACCATCCGATCCTAGCAGCTATAATGGAGTTGAAAACCTCATGGGGGATAGCAATGGCGGACCTACGAACTGCCTTGGAGACCAAAATAGATGCAGTAGGAATAGAGGTCACCCTGCTGCGACAAGATTTCAGGGCGCTGGCAGAAAGAACGAGTGGCCTAGAGAGTGCGGTGGAAACCAACACAGAAACCAGCACCAGGAACACAAAATAGGTCCGTATACTAAAGCAGCAGGTGGCTAACCTCGAGAACCGAGCGGAAGAAGCTGAAGGAAGGGCGAGACGAAACATCCGCGTGGTCGGCCTGCCGGAGGGGAAAGAAGGCCAGGACCCCACGGACTATGTGGAGAATATGATCCGGCAAGAAAAAGGGGCCGACAAGCTCTCACAAGGATTTACAGTTGAGCGAGCACACAGGACCTTGATGAGGAAACCACAGCCCGGGGCCCCCCCTCGGGCAATAATTGCAAAGATTCTGAACTATAAAGATAGAGAGAAGATCTTGGAGTACTTTTGTAAAGGTGGAACGATAGAAAGAGCATCTGCGACCGCCACGGCGTATCCCGGTTACAAAATGCTAGTGCAGAGACAGGTTACAGCTATGTGGCGATCAAGAGAAGACTGCACACGGCTGGAATCAAATACATGCTTTTGTATCCTGCAAAGCTAAAAGTCCTGCATAAAAGTAGAGCGTTTATTTTTGATACCCCAGAGGAAGCGGCGGCATGGCTGGACTTGCAGGTTTGTCCGGAACGAGAGGAGGAGCAGGACCTTGAGGAGCACGATAAGTGATAGGGATATTTCATGCATAATGAAACGATAAATGGGTGGGGGGGGGGCTAATTCCAGTAGAGACTGTGGCACAGATAACAGGGGAAGGGCACAGACGGCTAACGTTGAAATTGCATTATGATACTCTTGGACTTGTTGAACTTGTTGGACTGGAATACAGAGTAAACAGGGTAGCATTACACGTGGTGAATTTGAAGCAAACAGGAGCAGCAGGATGAAGGCACCCTACCCCCAGGAAGTAGTAGTAAGACAGCCAATAGGGCAACTTTACCCTGCTGAGCTGCGAGTACAGGCTATTGCCAGAAAGGGCTAGATGCGGGGGTGCCTCAGATCTAGGGATGGAGCTGGGCAACAGTTGGGGAGGGTATTGTTGGGGCAGGGAAGGGAGGTGGGAGGTTGGGGTGTTTGATGTGTTTTTGGTTAAGGGGTGTTCAAGTTGGGAAATGAGCCTATATAGAAGGGGAATACACTTGGATTTGGACTGCACTGGTGGGGGGAGTGGTGGGACTCTGACATGCCATGGGGGATCTTAAAATAATCACTTCGAATGTCAGAGGGCTTAATGGCCATTTAAAGAGGAATAAGGCTATGCTATACCTACGCAGACAGAAGATAGACATAGCCCTGCTGCAGGAGACTCTCCTGACGCGGGATAAGATGGAGATGATCGGGAAGAAATGGAAGGGAACTGTGGTGGGCTCATCATATTCGGCTTATGCTAGGGGAGTAATCATCTGGGTGGCGCCACATTTCCCGTTTCAGTTGTTACAGACTATAGTGGAAACTGACGGGAGGATGGTCATAATGAGGGGATTGGTGGAAAACAGGGAGATAAGCATTATAAATACGTATGCTCCGAATCAAAACACAGCAGCATATTTTAGCACTCTGTTTAACAATCCCAGCACGTGTGTAGGCAGAGCGGTGATTTGGGGAGGAGACTTAAATTGTGTACTAAATCCGAAGTTAGATAGATCAGATGGGAAAATGGATAAACCTGCCCCAGCCGCCAAAGCATTGCAGACACTGCTGGTTGATTTTGGGCTCGGGGATGTATGGAGGTCATATCACCCCCAAGAGAGGCAATATTCGCACTATCCTGCTCCTCAGCAGCTACATACTAGGTTGGACTATATTTTTGCCACGCAAGAGATAATGACAGAGATCACGCAGACAGAATATAAAGCGAGGGTCCTCTCAGACCACTCGACATTAATCCTAAAATGGCAATACCGACCCCCGAGAGCGAGGATCCCGACATGGCGCCCCAGAGCAGAGGCGCTGAAAGACCCTGTTTTTAGAGAAGGCATGAGGGAGGAGATCATTAACTATTTTGAGATCAACACTGGCAGTGTGGACTTGGCGGGTACGCCTTGGGAGGCTTTTAAAGTTGTGAAGAGAGGGGTAGCCATAGCAAAGTCCAAAGGGCTGCAAGGTGGGATCCTGGCTGAGCTACTGGAAACAGAGGAAGAATTAGAGAGGGCGTTGAGGGGAGAAGATATTACCAAGGAAGACACTGAATTAATACACAGACTGCAACAGAAATGTGCTGGGCATTGGGAGAGACTGTGTAACCTTAACTATAAAAAATACATAGAGAGACAGCATGCAGGAGGAGATAAACCAGAAAGGATCTTGGCACGGCTATATAAGAGTGAGACCCCCAGGCCCATGATTAGAACAATAACAAGGGAAGATGGGAACATAGTTGACACCCAAGAAGGAGTTAACCAGGAGTTTGCAGAGTATTACAGGCTACTGTATGGAGATGAGGAGTAATCACACGAAGATAGTAGAAACATTGGAGGATATAGGACTGCCGCAGATCAGTGCGGAGGAGCAAGAGGAGTTGGACGCACTGATTCCTTTAGAAGAGTTAGAAGAGGTGGTACGGCAGTTGCCCACCAGCAAGACCCTGGGGGCTGATGGACTCCCGAGTGAATTCTACAAGATATTTAAGGGAGAGGTGCTCCCCCCACTTTTAGAGATGTTGAATGAGGCATATGAGATAGGTAGACTGCCAGAGTCCCTCAGAGAAGCGATTATAATGCCGCTTTCCAAACCCAACAAGCCTGGACATAGATGTGGTTTGTATAGACCCCTATCATAAATACTGACTGCCGTTTTGGCAAATAGACTGAGGAGGGTTATTGGTAAATTAATACATCCCGACCAGACTGGGCATGTTCCGAATAGGAACATATCCAATAATCTCAGACGACTCCATCGAGTTATTGAGCATGGAAACGAGAATGAAGGCGAACTGGCAATTGTATCACTGGACACAATAAAGGCCTTTGACTCGGTCAAATGGCGGTGGCTGATGGCGGCCCTGGCTGGTTATGGAATAGGGCCTTGATACCTACAGTGGGCAAAAATGTTATATAGTGACCGCTGGATAGAGTTAAAATGGGGGCAGTGATATCAGAAAGATGGCAACTCTGTAGGGGTACTAGACAGGGATGTACATGGTCTCCTATGCTTTATATACTGGCCCTGGAACCCCTAGCGATATACCTGAGGCAGCAGTATGACATGATAGGCATTGCCGTGGGAGGGGAACAGCACTTTATTTCCTTGTATGCGGACGATATGTTGTTGTATTTGCGACACCCGGAGGAAAACCTCCAATACATCCTGGAGATGATGAGAGATATCTGGTTGTCTGGTATAGCTGTGAACCCCCAGAAATCTAGCATGTTCCCACTGGGTAGATATAAAACAACTACCGGTGTTACAGATACCATGGGAGGTTAGCACATTTCGATATCTTGGGATAGATATATATCATACGGTGGAAGAGGAGCATAAGTATAATACAGAAGTAGCGATTAAGAAAATTGAAAATTGCATGAAGTTCTGGGTGAAGCTGCCTTTAGCAATGATGGGGCGTGGGGTAATGTTGAAGATGGTGGTCCTACCCAGGCTCTTACACTACTTTGGGAATATACCACATTTGATAGCGAAGAAATTCTTCATTAGATTAGATGGTATGTGCAGGGATTTCCTTTGGCATGGAACACGAAATAGAGTGGCCCTCTGGAAGCTACAGAATCCATATGAGAAAGGGGGTGTAAAACTGCCTAACTATGAAGTTTATTATATAGCATGCCAGCTGCAATATGTAGCTAAGTGGCTCTCAGAGGTGACCTCTGAGTCCAGGCTGTTGCGACAGGATTGTGCTCCATTCTACTTAAAGGAAATTATGTGGCTGCCCAAGGCAGAAATGGAAGGGCGTCCTAAAATGATGATACTTGGGTGGAAGATGTGGCGCAAGGCATGCCAGATGATGGAGAACCCATTCCTGTGTTCCCCACAGGTACCACTAGTGTCGTTAGCAGGTGAAGAAAGGCAACTGAGGATGATGATCAGGAATCACTGGGAACCAGTGGGGATAGCAACAATGGGCGATATATGGCAAGAGGGGACTATAATGGACTTCGAGGTGTTGAGGGAGGAAACCGGGTTACACACGGGCCAGTATATTACATATCATAGAATGGTGCGGACAATCAGGATGACATGGTCCGAATTGGTACTAGGGGAGGAGCCGGACGCCACCATAGATATGATATACGACATAGCGGAAGGGGGACACGAGATTGCCAGAATATATGAGTTGATGATGTCCAAAGTGGGAAAAGAGGTAGTACAACTGAGACAAGATTGGGAGGCGGAAGTGGGAGCCCCGATGGGTGATGAGATGTGGGAAAGGGCCCAAGGGTATCACAAAAAGGTGTCAAGGAACGCAAGACTACAGCAGATGCAACTATATATTACACATAGGGTGTATATGACACCTCAGAGGATAGCTAGATTTAAAAATGCAAGACGGCAAGCATGCCCCAAATGTGATGAGGAAAATGCTGGAATGGTGCATATGTTTTGTTCATGTCCAATCATTGAGCATTTCTGGGGTGAAGTGGCACACAGACTAGAAGAAAAGGCTATTAAGATCATGGTGGATATGGTGTGGGCCTGCTTGATAGGTGGGTTTCCTAGACCACGTAAGTTTAAACATGTGAGCAAACTTAAAGACTTGGCACATGCACTTGCGAAGAGAATAATTGCTATGGGGTGGAAGACATGCCACAGACCAAGTATGGTGGAAAGATTTACAGAAATGGGCGGAGGTAGAAACCATGGTATGGCAAGAAACGAGTAGTGCCGGGGGGGGGGGAAGAAACGGAGACCCCGATGGCCTGGAAATTACTAAGAGTTATTTGGGCCAATGCAAGACCCAATGGAACTCACGGAAGAGGAATCCCTACCGCAGGATGCAGAAACAGAATATGAGAGAAAGTAGACTCGAAAGGGGGGGTGGGATAGATGAGTCGATGGACATAATGAAGTGATGCATAATTGAAATGTTATCACATGCACTGCAAGTTTGGTTTGTATTGTTTGTTTGAATCAACTAACAAAAATGTTTTTTAAAAAAAATGCTTAAGGGAAAGATACTGGTGGCCTCCTGCTGAGTGAGGCAGAGGAGCTAGTAAGGGAGTGTCAAGCTTGCGCCAATAGTGATAAGTCCAAAAAGCCTGGTACAACTCCCTTGCAACCAGTACAAATGCCAAGCTCAGTATGGAAATAAAGTAGCAATGGACATTTTAGGGCCTTTTGAAACAGTGGAGTTTGAGAGATTATACATTCTAGTGCTTATGGGTTACACATTCAAATGGGTGGATTGGGGGATAGTCCAGGATACAGCAACCACGAGGAAATACATTTTTAGAGACAGTATTTAGCAGAGAGGGCAACCCCGAGGAGATAATCGCAGACAACGGTGTACAATTTGTGTCTGAGGAGATGCAAAGGTTTCTAAGGGATGAAGGTATTGAACACAAACTCACATCTTTGTACCATCCTATGGCAAACTGCCTAGTTGGGTGCGTGAATGGATTTATCAAAGATACCATCCAAATGGCAATGGCAAATACATTCTCTGCTGTGGGGGGGGTATGCTGAAGGAGACATTGAATGCATACAGGGTTACTCATTTTGTTACAGATGTGGAACCTTTTGTGATGAGGAGCAGGGCAGTCTGCAACTGCTTAAATCCCACATTGCCTATGGCGAAACAAGTAAAGAAAGTAGACATGGATATGGCGAAACATGTAAAGAATGTTGACATGGAAGAAGTGTTCAGAAGAGTGAATGACAAGCTAAATATAAAGAGTATTATGACAGCGCTAAAGCAACCTCAGATACAATCCTGAGGAAAGGAGATTGGGTTAGAGTGAATAACTCTCGCAGGGGTGCAAAAGGACTATCAAAATACAAAGAACAACCAAGAGTGGAAGGTGTGGGGAAGAAGGATGTTACCCTAGAGTGTGGAGAAAAATGGTAATTTGATGATGTGTACCAGACAATAAAGGAGCTGCCATAGTTGGGACATTGTGCGACGATGTAGACTGTCTGGATCGCAGGAACAAGATGAATGAGAATTGTGTGATTATTAACAGCAGTGTTCCATCCTTGTGCTCTTAATGTTTATTTATTTGTCTTTCTATTTTCCCCTCCCTTTCCTTTACTTTCTTTATCTTTCCTTATATGCCCTGTAAGGGGAGATTATGTGATATATATCGCGGTCCTGTTATGGAACTCACCATCTAGACTTCCAGAACATGACAGATCTAGATCGTTTTGGTTGGGGAGACTTGGCGAAAGCAGCAGCTGCGCTGCAGTGGCTTGCTGGGGTCCCAAATAAACATAACGCAGACACGATTGTGCGCCCATTGCTGTCAGCCACAACATAAGGTATGCATTAGTAAAGAGTGACCATTCCCTATCCCATGGTCTCAAAAGATTATTTTCTGTCCCTGTAATAAAAGTGGGTTTTAGACATGCCGACTGGGGATTCTTGAGGAGTGGAAGTTGAAGGGATTCCTGGCTTGCTGCTCACTTCATTGAATGTGATGAAGGTTTTGGGCAATGTAAAGATTGAAGTGGGCACATGGTCACAGGGAGAGATGCACAGGGGTTCTTGGCAGGGACTGGGATGTCAAGACTGATCCCTTGTGCTGTTGCCCAAGACCTTTGGGAGGTCACCCTTGCCTAGTGGACTGGTGCTATTAACAGCCAACATGTTTTTTAATATATCCCTCTTCAGATTAGTCCACCGAGGTAGTTGCAGTGTGATCACTGTGCCCTTAAGCGCTTTTCCGGGTCATATATGTTGAAGCTGAGTTTCCTTGTCGCAAGTTAGGTTCTATGGCAATCAGTGGCTGGTTGTCAGCTCCATGGCCTATTCCATTCTCATGTTTCAAAAACACCTGGCATAATGGTTTCTGAGTCTCAGCAAAGCATCCTGGAGTTTACGGCATAGAGGGAATGGCGCTGTTCCCCTTGACCAATAGAAAGATCTTGGAACTCCTTACTGAGCAGCAAATGATGCCAGATCTCTCCCCCATACAGCCACATTCCAAGGGCTACCTCACAGTCAATGTTGAGCTGTGAACTGGGATCAGAGGGCAAACCCGTTTCGAAAGGGGACTTAGCTCCCATATCCCAGAAAAAAATCGTCAAATTGACTATGGCCCGAGACAATTTCATCTGGAACCTGACTAGGAACCAGGCCATCAGAATCCTCATCCGCCTCTGAAATATATTCAGGTGGCGAAAAGAAGGCACCCGAGAATACTTGCTCTTAACCAGAGCCTTCCTAGGGGGTTCCCCCGTGCCACGGGGTACCTCCGACACGAAAGGCGTCGAGCGATTTGGCACCGACGTCAAGAGAACAGGCATCGGCGCCGAGAGGATCGGCGTCGACATCGAGGAAATTGGTGTCGACGTCAGATGCAGCGCCGCCAGCATCGGCGGCGTCGACACAGCCCTCGAAGCCAGAGCCCCGAGCGTGTCCCTCGACGACCTGAGCGTCGACGGCTTTGACGACTTCCTCGGAACCTCGAGAAAGCCTGTCGACGCCTCAGACGTCGATGTCTTCCTCGAAGACCTCACAGGTGCACACGGTCTCGAACGCGTCGAGGACCGGGACCTGGAACGGGTACGTCGAGAACGAGTCTCCTTGTCCGAACGGGACCTCTCCCGTGACTCGTGCCGACCACTCTTGCGAGCGGTGTCTCTCGACCTCTCACGACCGACCCCACTCGGGGGCGCAGACGGCTTAGTACCCTGCGACTCAAGAATCGCCAGCATTTTCTTCCCGAAGGAAGCCCATTCCTCCGGCGACGCACGGCTGGTGGGGTAAGCGACGTGCCGGGCAGAGTCCTCCGAAGAGGACCTGGAAGACGACCGGTGTCGGCGCTTCCGAGAATGCCTCGAAGAGGCTGAGGAGTGGCGAGACCGACTCCTAGAAGGAGACCCACGAGACTTTCGACGATGACGCGGAGAGTCACCCCTCGAATCATCCGTCGAAAGCCCCGCAGACTTCGACTTCCGGGGCTTGGACACCCGACCTACCGACAACTTCTTGTTACGTTCGCGTAAGGCTTTGGACGTGAGCGACTGGCAGTCGATACAGTCATCCGTGTCGTGGGCCTCCCCGAGACACCAGAGGCAGGCGTCGTGCGAGTCTGTCACCGACATCTTGGACCCACACCCCCCGCACTTCTTGAAACCCGGACGCGGGGTCGAAGACGAAGTAGAAGACATCTTCACACAAAGGATTTTCAGAAAACGAACAGGTTCGAAGAACCGAGAAGAACAGAACTCCAAAGAGTCGAGGCGTTAACCGAGATTCACGAAGCAACACGTTCGCGGAAAAAACGGAACTGAGGCTACGGGCGTCGTGCGTCCTACTTATCACATCGGATGACGTCGGAGGAGGTCCTCGACGACGGCGCATCGACGTCATCGATGCAGGACGCAGAAAAAAAGTTTCCGAAGCAGCACAGCTGTGGTGATTACATGTCATAGATATGGAATACGTCGGAGGACCCAATCCCCTCGAAATAGTATTCAATTAATATTCTAGTTTGGGAGAAGTAACAGATTCACCAAGTCTGGGTGCATGCCAATATTTGGTTCTTTGAGCCCCAAAGTCCCTATTTCCGGCATGTGGGGTACCTTCTAACAGGTGGGCTTCTCTTTAAGGATGGGTCAGATGAAAGCTCTGGTTGAGAAGATGAGCCCTGAATTATAGGTTGGGAATCCACTCCACACATCTGCGTACAAAAGCAGATCCAGGCCATGTAGACTGTTTGCTGCAATCATTTACTGAGCGTCCATTTGTCATGGATTGAAATTAACCACCACAATGCAGCAAAACAGTCAATACCCAAAAGCAAATGCGGCAAATCGGCTATGGGGAAACCTTTCCTTAAAGTGAACGTATGCACCAATAAACCTGTGCAGCTATGCTGTTTTTATGTTCAAAGATTAGGGAATTTATGTAATAAAATGCTGGACAAAAAAAACAACAAAAAAAAGAAATCGGCATGAAGGGTGAAAGACCATTGAAACAATTCTCTAACAAGTCACCCGAGCAAAGGGGAACTATTCTCATTGTGCAGGTATGGATATTACATATACCAGCAAACATTTCAAGTCTGCATATTTGTATTTTGAAGTTGCTTCGTTTTATGGACAGTTGGGGGAAAAAGAAAAGGACAGAAGCGTATTTTTCTAAAATCAGCAAGGAAGGAAGAAAAACTTTGTTTGATGCATTCATTATTTTCAAATATGATATCCGGTGTATCAATTTAAGAGAATCTTCTAGCCTAGTCGGGTCATTAAACAACTTTCCTGTAGTTTAAGCGCATTACAACTTCACAAGCAACTTCTCCCACCCAACTGATAGGACCCTATTATGATATGGGTTACTACGCAGTACTACCACTGCAGGGGGGGGGGGTAATATCAAAGGAAACAGATTTACAAACATACCCTGGATTTAAGCACCATTTGTATGCTTTTCGGTGCAGCAGGCTTCAAATGCTCTCTGAATAGGGATAGGTACCACGAAATAAAACAATTGAGCCACTGGAGCGCAGAGACATGCAAAGACATGTAAGCAAATGGGAGAGTCCCTCCACAAAACCATTCTCACTCAGGTTATGTTCGGTTAACCTGTTTTTTTAGATTGTGCCAAAATACCTCCGCAGTAGTAGTTTTAAATCCCATAACCTTGAGAGTAAAGTAGCATATTGTGTCTTCAGCTAGGGAATTATTATTTTTTTTCCACACAAATTTTTATTAGCATTCTCTTACTATTGTGTAACTCCTCCCACCATGGTTCCCCCCCCGTTAGGGAGAATTCTCCAGAATGGCTAATTTCCCTTACCAACCGAGTCCCTCAGGAGCTTTGCTGGATTTCTAGGATTTTATTTTCACCTGGTAAGAGTGCGAGCCTTTTTTACTCACTCTTACATGCGTTTTGCTGTGTGTTTTACATTTTTGATTTCATAGACTGTGGAGCCTCACCTACTCCATAGGCATTTTTACTGTGCGTCACACAGCACCTTTAGTGGAGTGACACAGGGTTGCCTTTTGCAGACTTCCCACTTTAAACTCAATTTTCTGGGACCGACTACTGTCTCCCAGAGCATGTAAAGTTGCCATTGACTTTATTAGTCTTTTTAAAAACACAGACCTAGTACAACCTATCTTCCAGAGTACTGGATAGGGTTAATAGTTATCCCTTTTTGGTTGTCTCTCACGGAACATTATTTTGTTCCCCTTTCAGTAAAATTTGGCTGGTGGCAGTGGTATCTACCATATTTTTCCTACCACGGTCTATGTAAATAGCCTTGGTACTGTTTAAGGCTATCTTAGTAGCCTCGAACTTAAATCCGCTGGACCCCATTTACTTTTATTTGGTTCCGGCTGGGTTTATTCGCCATTTCTTTTTGTAAAAGTCTTGCTCGTATTTTACTCTGCGCGCCAAATCAGGTTTGGTTCCTTTGTTCACCGTCCTTTGGCGGGCCTCTGCACAGAAGCCCTCCTTTGGCGCCTGACTGTCTGGGTAGGCAGGATGTGAGGGAGGGATTTTAGGACCCCTGCCACAGGTTCCCTTGGAAACCCAAGTCGCACTCCTGTTTCATTGCCTAGGTGACTGTCCTGCCAGGACAGCCACCCTGCTGTGTGAATGGGGGTAAACTGCATAAAAAACAGGTCTGTGGGACTAGGAAGGCAGAGTCGCCACTGGATCGAGAGAACTGAAGAGAAGCTGAAAGAAGATGACCACGACTGAACCTCCCGGTGAAGCTCTGCAGCGGGTCCGAATCTCCAAACATTGACGACAGAGAAGATCTGCAAGGAAACTTCTTCCTTTGAGCTGGTGGGACCAACCAGTTCACCAAACACCAAGCAAGGCCTCCCTCTCCTAGTCGAATTTGCTGTGCACAGCTGCAGTGAACCGGATAGCCAGGAGGCTCAGACCCGGTTTGGGTTTTAAGGAACGCACCTTTTATTTGTTGCTTTGCTCTGCTGCTGGTTTCTTCCCTGGGCAGTGCAGGACCGTCCAGTCTTCCTCCTTCGTGTCAGTCTGACAGTCGCTTCAGGAACCGTGAGCCTGCAGGATCTGCCAGGAACTTCTGCCACAGCTACAGCCTTCTTCATTTAAGGTACTGTTCAAATCCAGTTGTTCATTCCGTCCGACCGCAGTAAAAGTATTTGAAATCTTTTGACAATCCGAGGGCTTGTCCTTCTCTACACTTTTAAGTAACTTTTCTGCCGACCAACTTCGTTTCGAACTCTTGGCAAAGACTTAACCGCAAACTACTCTGAACTGTGTGATCCTGAGCAAAGACTGTGACCCATTAACAATGGCCCAGGCCTATTGATTTGAATCCTCATTGTAGAAAGCCTTTTCTAGATTGCCCTGCCTACTTACTCGTTGGTGCTGCTTAATTTTGTATAACCGTGTCTTTCCCTCCCTTTTTAAATTGCTGGAGTGCCATTTTGCTCACACTTCATTTTGAGCTCAACTTGTCCAGAATTGATTGGGTGTTGTGTAGTATATTGAGAATGTGATTTTTCTGCTGCTTTACTTAGTGAATTGTTTTTACAACTGATGTGTAAATAAATGTATATTCTTTTACTCAGAAACCTTGAGTCAGTGTTTGCTTGAACCATAGTCATTGCTGTCCTTTGTGTAACTTCTGATACTGATCACTTTACTCTTGAGAGAAGTCTGGCTGCTCAGCCATCGCTACCACTTTACTGTGTAGTACAGGCTTGTACCAAAGGTGAATTTGTACTTGCACTTGTAGTCTTAATTGTATGTGGTGTTCCCAAAGGGTACTGCATATGATTCTGCCCAACACCCCCTTTCGTCCCAAACGAAGACCATTGTGTTCTTCATTTCCCCCTTGAGGGCATAAAGTCCAAATGTCCATATAATTCAAAGTCCATTCCCAATGTTGCTATTCTCCCTCTTCCCCTACGAGGCCCCCTTCCGTGGTTTTGGTCCCCTGTCGTATCAGGCCTAATAGGTTAGTCTTTCTCAGACACCATACTCTTCTTGATTCTTTCTGTAGGAATTTCATTACCAGGCCCAATCAGCCACAAATCCCTGACAGTTCCATTGCAGGGAGTAGGACACTCATAAGGCTACAAACTGCCAGACCTTTCCCACCCATTCATGTTCAGTAGCCGAATCATTAGATTTCCATTCCTGCGCAATCACCAGTGCCCCCGCTATCATTAAAATCACATACACCTTTTGTTGTGCTTTAGATGGAAGCTCCTCTATTGTGCCTCCTACCCCTAGGCCTGCTAGGCCAACATTACGCTTCTGCTTGATCCACACCATCTCCTCCATTGCTTCCATAATCTTACCCCAATACCGTTGGACCCTCAGGAATTCCCACCAGACATGACTCCACGTCCCCTCCTCTCTGCATTCCCTCCAACATTCCTTGGACACCCTCAGAAAGATCTTGTGCAGTTTAACCAGGGTAAGGTGCAACTGATACATCAGTTTCACCCATATTTCCTGCAGTGGGAGTGATCTTGTCAGTTTGGGGATGATATACTATAATTGTGCCCACTCTGTCTCCTCAATCTGTTGTCCGAATGCCTCATACCGTCTGGGCCCTACCTCTGTTTTGTTTGATGAATTTGTAGACGTCCCACAATATTCTTGTCCCCAGAGTCTGCTAATAGTAATTTTTCAATGGATGTTGGGGCTTTAGTGCTGCTTCTTTGATAGATGGGTTCAGTAACCAGTATCTCATTTGTGTGTAAGGAAATATCTCCCCTTGGCCTATTGTGAAGTCTAGTTTGCACCGATTAAAAGATTTGATCTCTCCCTTTCAAACATGTCACCTAATTTTAGTCATCCGCCCTTTTCCCATATGCTGAACACTGATCTTCCTATTCCCGGAGTGAATTGTGGATTATGAAATATGGGGGTAAATGGTGATGGAAAGGTGGTGAGACCCGCTCTGGTCACTAATTCGTCCAATGAGTCCCCCACTGAAGAGCTAACCATGCTTCGATAGAGATTCTGTGGCCTATCCCTCTTAGGTTTCCACAGGACTGTTTCAAGATGACCTCCTACAACTGCCTCGTCCATTTGTCTCCACACCTTTTGCCTATCGTCTTTCCACCAGGCTCTTATTGCCCTGATCTGTGCTGCCAGATAGTATGCTTGCATATCTGTTACTCCCTTCCCTGTTTCTCGGCATATTCATTACCCGTCTCGCCACCCTGAGTTTTTTATTGTTCCAAATAAATCTTGCTATGTGCCTTTGGACAGCTCGGAAGAAAGACCTGGGTACTTTCGTTGGTAGTGTTATAAACTAATATAAGATTTTCGGGAGAATTGCCATTTTTATCACATTAATCCCATCCAGGATATCCGCAGTGGGCTCCATTCTTGTAGCAATTGTTCAATATGCCTCAATAGGGGAGTGTAGTTTGCTGCTGATAGTGAGTCGATATCTTTAGTGATATTGACCCCCTGGCACTTTATTGCCTTGCCTGCCCAACTTTATGGAAATAGATTTTTAAGCTCCTGTTCTTTCCCTTTCAGTAACCTCAGACTCCTAGCCTCCGATTTATGGGTGTTGATTTTTAACCCAGCTACTGTCCCAAAATTGACCAGTTCCCTATCTAAGGTCCTAATAGACCTTTCTGGGTCTGTGAGTGTTAACAGCATGTTATCTGCAAATGCGGCTACTTTATGCATCTTTCCTCCAAATGGGATAACTACTATGTCTGCAGTTTCCCTAATTGTGGCCCAAAAAAGCAGTTCCAAATGAATTGCGTATAACAATGGGGATAGAGGACGCCCCTGCTTTGTTCCTCTCGTAACCTCAATTGGACCCAATAGTTTATCAGCAAGCAGAGCATGGGGTGAGAATAGTTTGCTTTGATCATTGAGCGGATTTTAGTCCCAAACCCCATTTTCTCCATAGTGGCAAAGAGGAATTGCCACTCCACTCTATCGAATGCTTTCTCTGCATCTAATGCTATCAGGAGAGCTGGAGCATCCTTAATATCAACCTTTTCTATTAAGTGTGCTATTCTTCTGGTATCATCTTCCATCCGTCTACCCTGTACAAACCCAGATTGATCCGCACCAATGAGTCTCAGAAGGAGATGGTCCATCCGAGAGGCCAATATTTGAGTGTAGATCTTTGCATCTGTGTCAGAGTGATTGGTCTGTAGGATTTATAACATGCCAGGTCCTTTCCTGGTTTCGGGAGCAAAATAACCTTAGCTTCTTCCATAGTTGGTGTTATTTTCCCTGCCCCCACAAAATTATTAAACATACAGACCAGGTGGGCAGTTAACGGTTCCTTGTATGTTTTATAAAAGTCAGATGTAAATCCATCTGGGCCTGGAACTTTATTATTTGGTAATGAAGCTATTGCCCTGTGAACTTCCCCAGCTGTGATGTCTTGGTCTAGGTCTTGGGTATCCTGCTCTGACAATTTCAGAGCCTTTATATTTCCAAATATTCATTTTGCTTCTATTCTAGGGGTTTGTCAGATTTATATAGTTCTGAGTAGTATTCTGTATATTCTCTGGTTATCTCAGATAAGACTGTATTCTCCCATCCTCTCTTTAATGGAATTTGTGTTATGGTTCTAGCTTTTTCTTCCTTCGTTAAGAACTTAGCCAGCAAACTATCCACCTGGTTTGCCTTAACATAATATTTCTGTCTAAAGGTATAGCAGAGCACGGTCTGCTTCCCTCGTTTGCAATATTTCCAATTGTCCCCTTATGGCCCTTAATTCCCTTCAGGTTTCTCCACTAGCTCCAAACCCCATCTTGGACATGACTTGTTTCAATTTTTCTTCCAATTCTCTCTCCAAAAGTCTCCTCACTGTCTCTGCGGGCTTTCACCGCTATAATCTTGCCTCCGATTGTGGTTTTAAATGTATCCCACCTCGTATTTTAGTCCGTGTCTCCCAGTTTATTGTCTTGGAAGAATTCCTCTATGCTTGTTCTTACTTCCTCCCGCACTGTCTCGTCCTTAAATATATAAGTTGGGTATTTCCATTGCCATACCCCGGGGAAGATGTCCTTTCTCTTCACTGTCCTTGTAATGGGTGCGTGATCTGATAGCACTATTGCCCCGGTCTCGATCTCTGTTACCATACCCAGCATACTCATTGATACCCACACATAATCTATCCTAGATGAAGTCCTATGCACATGGGAGAAAAATGTGTACCCCTTAGTGTCTCCCCTCTTTTCCCTCCAGGTATCCACCAATGATAGTTTATCTATTTTTTCACACAATTATCTTGAGCGTTTGCCCTGGGTGCCGGGTCTACCCCCACTGCTGTACGCTTTTGGTTCCCACGCTATATTAAAGTCTGTTAGTATAATTTGTCTTTGGCAAACCTTTCCAATTTAAATAACTTTTGTCGGATGAACCCGTCTTACCTGCATTCGATGCATACATAGCGGCTAGAGTATATAGTTCTCCCCTGGCCTGTAATATCACTGCCAGGTATCTACCACTGGAATATTTTTCCCAGTCTGTCACTGTGAAGTCGAGGTTGGTTCGTAAGGCTATCAACACCCCTCCTTTTTTCTTCCCCTTGTTTGCCTGAAATATTTAAGTTTGTGCTATTCAGTCATTTGCACGTGTGTTTCCTGCAGGGTCAAGAGGTCTGGTTTTTCCCTCTGCAGAAATCCTTCAAATTTTTTCCTTTCAGTGGGGAGCTCAGACCATTGACATTTAGTGACATAACGTTCAGATTATTGGTTCTAGCCATCTCCTTGACTATTAAATGTACCATTTCCATGCCCTTTTACTTCTCAATTGGGACTCCTCCCCCCTTTATCTCCCCGACACATTCTTCACCCACCACACAGGGTGGGCTCATTCAGTCTCTAGCCCCTCCCAATTTCCCAAATCTCTCAGCCCCCCCACCAACATTTACACCACTAATACAATTGCCCTTCCTGCGCTAACTTAACAAGTCCATCTCCACCTTCATCTGGTTTCCCATCTTCCTTTTATGTAGCTGTAGGGTACTTCAGGGCCCTCTTAAAAGTTATTTCGCTCGACTGTGGAGATTCCAAGATTTTCTTGGATTCCTGCAATTTCATCCTGGGTTTGCCTGATCTTGCTTCTTCCTCTTCCAGCCCAAGTATACCTGCACCTTTGTTTCAGGATGAGAATCGTTGTCGGCCCTCCCATTCGAATAACAGTCCAAAGGGAAATGTTCAACGATATCTAATATCCTTTTCACGAAGAAAACTCACTAACGGGGTCATTTTCCTCCTTTTAAGCAATGCTATTTGGGACAGGTCCTGAAAGAGTTGTAGCTCAGAGTGTTTGTATTTTAGCTTCTTTATTTTTCCTGCTACCAACAGTATCTTTTCTTTCTGACCATGGTCATGCAGGGCTGCCAGGACGTCTCTGGGTCTAGCTCACGGTTCTCTCCTAAGCGGGCCCACTCTGTTGACGCTGTCCAGTTTCAACTTGGTGTCCCCTTCCAGTTCTATTAGATCTACAAATATTTGCCAGATCTCTGCCTTGAGGTCTTTGTCTTGTACATCGTCGGTCAGGCCCTTTACCCTTACATTCGTCCTCCTTGACCCGTTTTAAGATCCTCAGTTTTCAGTTCGAAGTTGTGGGTGGCAGTCGCCAACCTTTCCACCAATTAATCAGTTTTCCAGGCATCATTTACCAAGTCCTGAAGCACCGTCTCATTCATTGCCACTCTTTCTTCCAATTTGGTCACCTCTCCTTTTACCTCATGGAGTGCTGACACCAGGTCCTCTCACATCTTGTCCAGCTGTGCCTGTACTGTTCCTGCAATTGTGGCCCCAAAGTCTTGAACATACCTTTTAAGAATATGATGCGTGATCGCCTGTTCTCTTTGAGACCCCCTAGATTTGTTGATTTATTTATTGCATTTGATTACACGCCCAAACCCACGGGTATCACGGCGTAGGTTACATATATCTTCGTTTTCATGTCAGGGTTACATACATTTTGATTTGCAAAGAATGGTACAGGCATATATTCAAGTTGGCTATCATATGACAATGCAATTATCTGGTGAAACTTGGAGGGTTACAGCTCAGAGGGAGTACTTGTGCTAGGGTTTCAGTATTTATTGAACAACTAAGTTTTTAGTTGTTTTTTTAACTTTGGTAGTGAGGTTTCATTGGACAGATGGGGTGGGAGGGAGTTCCAGATGCGGTGGGCTGTAATGGGGAAACTGGCGTTACCTGCTCTTGTGGTGGTGAAGCGTGAGATGTGCAGCTGAGTATTGGCATTGGATCTGAGAGCTCTAAGCGAGGCTTTGCGTGCAATGCATCTATTGAGGTAAGTGGGGGCTGTGTCATATAGGCACTTGTGGGTGATGTTTAGAGTTTTGTGGAGGATTCTTGCGTGAACTGTGAGCCAGTGTGCATCTCTTTTGTATTGTGTGATATGTGCTCTTCTATTGATGCCCAGTGCTGCTCTGAGGGATTTATTTTGTAGGAGTTGGAGTTTAGTTCGTTTTTTTTCTCGAGGTACCTAGCAGTAGAATATTGCAATAGTCTATTTTTGTTAGGATGATGGCTCTAGCAAGTGTCAAGCAGTTATCAGAGGATAGGAGAGGTCTGCTTAGTGTGATGAGTTTGGCAGTATAAGCCATTGAGGAGGCAAGAGCGCTGATGTGGTTGTTCATGGTGAGATTGGAGTCGAGGTATACTCCTAGTGTTTTGACTTTGTGGGAAATGGTGATGGGCGTGCCGTCAAACATTATGGAGGTGTAGTCTGGGTGGAGTTTACTAGTCCGGTAGGGGAACCAACTATGTGTCACGACCCTTAACCAAAACCCCGACTGCCATGTCCACATGCCAGGTAAGGTCAGGGCTCCATTATGGCCTTGGAGGCCTTGCACCACCTTCTAAGACTCTCTTGGAGTCAGTCCTGGCGCCTTTGGCGCCAGGCTCATATTCAGTATGAGCAACATCTTTGAAGGTGACTACTTTTCCTTGGGCCTGCAGTCAACATGGAGGCACTCACACAGTCTAGTTCCCTAGAACTAGATTATGCGGTATAGTGTTTTGGGTGTGGTAGCCATGGACTACTTTACCTGGACTACTTTGCTGGGAGACTATTTAAACCACACTCAAGCAATAGAACACGCTTCACATTATTCTGCAGCGTAAAGCTCACCGTGTCCAGTGTCCTTGATACCGGCAATCATCGGAGCAACTAGCCTGCAGAGGAGAAAAAGAACATCATTAATAGACTCACCTGCGCACTCAATCCTGTATCCGCCCGACGCTCGTCCATGCTTCTGCTTACTGGCGGTCGCCCATCCAGCAGTCTGCATCTTCTGGACAACGCATACTCACTGGAACGAAGCAACCTGAAAGGAGAGAGAGAAAGACAACGTTAGAAAAGGTTACCTATGGTGTAAGCCTCAGACATCACGAGAACCTCACCTGGTTGGCCACCTCTTGGCCGGCATCGTTCCAGAATACCACGCTCACCGGAGAAGATCATCGCGACCTGTAAGGAGAGAAGAAACACAGGTTAGCTAGTACAAGGCGAAGCAGCGCCGCGCTTAGCACGTTACTTAGCGAATCCTAGTGCGCTTCTTGCGCCATCCATTACCGGCAGGTGCTCAATCCAACCAGCACGACACACCGAATCTCCTGCTCACCGGGGGACAGGGGGGGGGGCGGGAGAAAAGACATTAACCACAAAGAAAGGAAGGCAAGGACAGTAATATACAAAGACTGCTGCAATAAGACCTACCTTAAAGACAACTGAATGGGCTTGCACCAGTGAAGTAACTCGGTCGCCCAAGCCCACTGAAGACTAGGACCCCTGCAAAGAAGACAGGAAGGAGAGCATGCCAAATATTACAATAGGGTGAGGAGAGGGCCAAAGGGTTGAACCCAGGGGAGGGGGGAGAAGACCTTACCTGATCCTGAATCCAGTCCTCCTGTGCTTTCAGGCCCGACTTCCATCGAAGCCACCACCCGGGATCAGGAAGAGGGTTCCAGGCGCAAATCAGTCAATCAAGGCCCAGAGGCGTCCCCGTGGATACCAGGTGAGCATAACACTATGAGAATCTCAGTTTTTTCTCCATTACGGCAGAGGCTGTTATTGGCCATCCAGATTTGAATGTGGGAGTATATTGTGTTGATGATGGCCGTGTCCTGTTCCAAGTTGCCTGTGATGGGAATAAGTATCTGAGTATCATCAGCAAAGTTTGTGTAAATTACTCCCATAGCATCTAGCGCTGCGAAGAGTAATTTAGTGTAGTCGTTGTATAGGGAAGGAGAAAGACAGGATCCTTGCGGTACTCCTAATGGTACCAGGATGCGGGCCGCTGCAACGTCCCCTAGGGTGACTCTTAAGGTGCGATCGGAGAGGAAGGATTTTATCCAGGTGGTGGCCTTCTGGGAGAAGTGGAAGTTTGTGTATAGGGTTTGGCATAGTTTGTCACGGTTGACCAAGTCAAACGCTGATGAAAGGTCTAGGAGTAATCAGATACACAGTTTGCCGGAATCCCCAATAGCGTCCATCTGTTTTTTTTGTTTTTTTTTAAGGTGCAAGAGGGCGGTCTCTGTACTGCGATTGGGGCAGAAGCCCGATTGTCTTTCCCCTAGTAGGTGATTTTGTTCAAGATGGGATTGTACTTGGGGATAGGATATTTTGTCGATGATTTTGAGGAGGAAAGGCACAGTTGTCATTGGCCTGTAGTTAGTGGGAATTGTTGGGTCTAACAAAGGTTTTTTTAAGTAGGGGTGTGACCCAAGCTACTTTGATGGATGCTGGTATTTCACTGGAATTGAAGGACTCATTCACAAAGCGAGTGATGGTGGGTGCTAGCATGGTGGCACAGTCTTTAACTACTTTCGTTGGAGTGCCGTCACCTTTGCAATTAGAAGGCTTGAGTGATGCTATTGTTTTAAGGACCTGAACAGTGGTGACTTGTGTAAAGTAAAGTGGAATTCAGGTGCGTCCGTTCTAGTGGTAGTAGTTGGAGGGTGGGGGGCATGGTGGTGAGATCTAGTAGTTTTTTTGCAAGGCTATTTCATTTTGGAGTGTGGTCACTTTGGAGGATAGAGCGTCCTGAATGGCTGTGCGCCAGGCTTTGCTAGGGATTACGGGGCTGACGGGATGGATGGTTCATTCTAATTCTCTAATAGTAAATAGCTCTTAGTGTTAGAAGTTGCGGCGGCTATACGGTCATTAAGATTTTTTTCCGGGCTTCCCCCACCTCAGACTGGGTTTCTGTGCCTTTCCTCCATAATTTTTGTAAGGTACCTTCTTTTTTTAAAATTTTTATTGCCCTTGGATGTAATCTGCGCCTCTTTTCCCTTGTTTTTCGACATCTTCGTATAATGTCCCCTTATAGAATTGCTCTTCAGGCACCCAGTATGACCTCCCTTTGTTCACTATGCCCCCACGGGGTCTCCTGCGCGGAATATGTTCCTCTGATTTTGTTGTCTCTAATGCCTCAAGCTTCTTTGCCCCTTGTGGAGCCCCCTCCACTAGGCTCACTCTGGGGTATCCAGGCTCTGTCTGGGCTCGTTGCCCTTGTTTTTAAGTGCTCTCAGCCCCCACTGCCCAGGTCCTTGCTTCCTTACTAATCCCTTTTTACTTGCTGAGCAGGCCCATTCCTCCTGTCCACCCGGGTTTAGGGCTCTTCCACCCTATGTAACCGTTCTCCCATCCTCCTTCAGGTGTGGGTTGTCCACTGTTCTCTTTGGGGCCTGTACTCGTGTCTCTGTGTTGCCACCGGCAGGGGTTCATATTCTGGCACGAAAGACGTTTTCCCTAGTGTCCTTTGCTAATGTCCTCAGTTAAAATGTTCTGGTGATTGGGTAAGGGGGTGGAGCCGGGGGCACAGGTTCCTTATTCTACATCTCCCTCACATCCCACTGAGTTCCCCGCTCCCATTCTGCCGCTCACCTCTCCTTGGCTTCGCCTCTTTTCTCTGTTGTAGGACGTCCACTCCTCCAGGGGCCTTCTCCGCTCTCGATTCCTCTCTGGCGGTCCCCCTCTCTCCTCTTCTACTGGGTTCCCAGTTTCCAAGTGTTCCATGGGTACCTTCTTCGGAGGTGCTCTTCAATATGCTTTGTCTCCGGGTGGCTTCTCCCTCTCCTCCGGCTGTGGTTCCTTTCCTGTGGGATTTCTGTGGCTGCTCCGTGACTGTAAGCAGGTCCCACAAGCAGCTTCCTGCCAATCTTAAGCCGCTCGTTTTGCTTGGGGCTGCTCCGCTCCTTTGTTTATTCCCCAGCTACTTCTGATTCTTTCCGCACTGGGGAGGTGAAGGTTACAACCCTTTTAATATATTCACGCCCGGGGAGAGAATAATGCGAAATGTCTTAGGATCTTTGTGGGAGGTGGGGGGGCAGGAGAGCATTGGTTATGGTGCTCTCATGTCGGCGCCCATCTTGGAATCCCTGGGGAATTATTTTGATCAGTGCCACTGCGTCATATCCCCCAAACCTTATGGAGTACCATGTATTAACCTGGACTTGAATTCAAGTTAGGCAGCCACATTGAAGACAAATAGACATCTGAGTGAGTAAATGGGTGGGAAATCTTTCAGAGTGATGGCATGTCTTCCATAACACTCAACCCCGGAATATTAGGGAAGAGTCCATTTCAAAACTGGCTAAAAGAATTTTCTGATGAATAGGTTAAATTAATTACTTGTTTAAATGGATTATTGGTTATTCACCCAGGTTCTGACAAAGGTTATGGATCCTATTGTGTTACAGAATTATACCATAGATGTTTCTGATGGTATATGTTTTGCACATTTTGTATGTGTTTATGCAGAGCCATGAAACTAGTTCCAATGCATGCTTTGCGGTTCATTTATGCTTTCCACTACTCAATGTGTGCCCTCCACAAATTCATAGGGATGGATTACCCATGGCATATCTCCCTAGTTCTGGTGTAGCCTTGAATAGATCAATATGGGCCACCTAGCAACTGACAGCACTGACCTCAGAGTCAGTGAGAACAACCTCACCCACCCTACAAACCTTCCCGACAAACCCTTGGTCGACTAGGACCAGCACCACCAGAAGGTGGGAAAGGGAAGACCCCACAGATGCAAGCCCCAAGCCTTGTTGTCATTGGGAAGGCAGCGGACATTCATGTATGAAAAATAAGATGAAAACTCAGGGTGAAGGTAGGAGAACAGCAGCATTTTGTAAATGCCAAGCTAAAAACATAAAAAAATAGCGCCCATAAGCCAGCCAAATGAGGATGCTAAGAAGCAAGTCCAAGAATAACCGGGTGGCACAAGGATATTGAGAGGTGAAAGGAGCACCAAGAACACGAGTGCCCACGTGGGCAACAGGGACTAGTACACACCCAAGAACCTAGCCCACAAGACACTGGTAAGCAGGAGCAAGCAAGCTATTAACTTAAGGCCCGGGATGTGTTGGTGAATTTCAATGATACACTGAACGGGAACCCACCCCATAGGGGCCCACTGTGATTCTGACAAATACTAAGCTTTTCTTAAGTGGACATGTAGGGGTTTCAGCACCCCAGCCAGCTACCTTTCTTTGTTAGTGTATGTAATACACAGTCCTATACAGACAGGTTTTAGCTTGCTTGCAGCCGATTGCTATGGGGGAGTGAATATGCTTGGAGACTAATGAAGTTCAGTGTGAGGCTCATGTTCTGCACCCTCGATGACGGAAACTCATCCTTTGCAATTACAACAAGAAACGGACTCCATTATACGTTATGCACCATGCAGCATAAAGAGCGACCCCGTCTCTCACCTGTGAATTGTGTACAGGGGGCAAGGCACAAGCAGACAGACCTCAAGCTGCCCTTTGTTTTACAACTCCCCCAGACCATTTCTTTTATTTTTCTTTGCATTTGAATATTTGCAGCTCGACAATTACAGATCTACATTCAGATTGCAAAGAAATATAGCAGTGGATGACATTCTCACCATACATAGGCCAACCTAATCCCCTGCATGCATAAGCTCTAGGAGGATGGCATTCTTAACAAGGGAAAACCGCTTTTTATCTTTTAAAATGAAAGGCAAAGATCAGAATGATTTTTCTAATCTGGCATCAGTGTCATTAAAAACATGGTTTTCGACCAGTGAGGAAGGGTGAAACAAAATGGATGCGTTTCGAGACCTCGTAACCACTGATTAGAACAATGATTAGATCATTGGTTATGTGCTCTGTTGGAGGGTAAAAAAAAACAACCAGTTGTGCCCCAAAAAAATTGTTGGTTTCACAGGTTTCCACTGCCCTTTTGCATTTGAAAACCTTAAAATCTAACAAATTAATGCATATTTGTTTTTCACATATGCAGACAGGTTTTCGAGCTGTTGAAAAGGGGGACTCCCGAGACATCTGTTTGAAATGGACCCCTGTGCATCTTGCACTGGCCCTTCATTAGGCCCACTGCCTAAAACTAGGGAAGAGGATGAGGGCATGTACTCAGGAGAGACACTGTGGGAAACAGATTCTAAAGCAGCAAAGTCCTACAGGAAAACCCACAGCCAAATCAGGACAAACGAGAGGCAGAAATCCAGAGCAATAAAATGAAGCGCAGAAACAGTTCACCGAGCGGCACTAGTACACTGGCGTCTGACCCCCCCATAGTGATGTTTGTGGAAGCACGTCTTGGAGCATATCACCCTATAGAGCAACACAGCGGAATGGACAGCGACTACCTTCATGAAGTTTGCTACCTACATGCCAGGATTTGCCGTTCCCAGGAACATCTTGGGGGATTTCAGGGAAGGGGCACAAAGAAGACACTGAGCAAGGAGGTGTTGCAGAACATCTGTGCGCAGCACCAACTGAGAGAGAAGCGGTTCTCTCTGCTCCACAGTCGTGGGAACTGTAACAGGTCCTGTGTGGCACAGTGCTGACCACATAACTAAGTGTGGCAGGCCCTTTAGCACACAAAAGCTACCCCACCAACTTTAGAACTCTTTTCTGAGCCTCCCCTTAAGCAGCATCCCCAGAACCAGCTGTGTTGCCGGTTGGCCAGCACACCTACGAGTATGTATGGACCCACCGAAGCCGACATGCCATAGGCGATGGCTGCAAGACCCAAGTTTACTGCTTCACTGTTGATGCATTAAAGATATGGATCAATGTATATATTCGAAAAGAAAATATTTGGCGATCTGTACCCTAAATCGGTGCCATGAACTGCCTTTCCTGGGCTCTAGACAGAGGCCCACCAAGGGGCATGACCATACAGGGGCATTTTCTGATCTGGATGAGAGGAGTTTGCCAAGAAAGAAGCCTTTCTGGCCATTCAAAACGGCAAAACTATGGTGTCTCACAGAATGAGGTTGAAAAAGCAGCAGGCATGGTCAGTAGACATACCCGGTTCCAACTTCTCCCAGAGATGCACACGGACATACTCCAGACTACAGGGGCAATTCTGAACATAATGACGTGCTTATTAACTACATAGCTTTCCGATTAGAAATCATTTGACTAGAAACATATTTTAGTGACAAATGTTTGTCACTTCAATTTGCTTAGCGATGAAACAAACAAAAAAAAGTATTAAACAAATAAAGTGTAAACCAAATATTGCCGTGCACACTTTTATGGGCACCACGTGCCCACTGCCGCCCCTGAAGCTGCGCTACAACCATTACATAAATATGCTTGATAAAAAAAAAGGTTTCCGATTTTACCCTGTGCTGAGCAGCCACAATGTTAGTAGCGTAGCGTCTTCTGGAGGGCCAATTATCAGTATTGTAAAAAAGCAAGCTATAGCACTCAGAATCCGCTCGGGAGGTGGGGTGGAGGGACACAAATAAAAGTTCATATCTTTGCAAGTGCCCAGCCCTGCACCCTCAAACTCAGGAAAGATAAATGGAACAAGGACATTGTGCTTGCCTTTTAACATTGAGAGTGGAAGCTGTTACTATGGAGGCGTTTTTTCAAGTGGCCGATCATGGGAACTTGAGATACGCAGCCACCTCCTTCGTTTTGGCCATTTGAAATTTGTTTTTTCCCACATTTTGTTCAGAGTGGACCGCCTTACCTCACCTGGGCCTACCACGCTTCTCTTACACACACAAACAAACGGAGGTTGGAGGTGGGGGAGCTACACATCTTTATTTACCAATATGCAAATGATAACTCGCATCACTTCCCCTTCTACGCTCCTCCCCTTCCCACTGCCGAGTGTCCCTCCCCACGTGACATGAGTGTATGACGACACTGCACATTTGTTAATATTTTTACATATTTTCAGTAGTGCATTTGACTTGTATACTGGTTGTATAGATTTGGTTGAGTTTTATTTTTAGTTTAGGTATGCAGTGTGTGACTGATGTGGTTTATGCGGATTGTGATTTTATTAGATTTGTGTCAGGCTTTCTTAAATTTGTTCACTGTCCTTTTTGCATCGTATTCAATGTCTTTGATGTATGACTAAGCAAGTTTTAACTATTAAAAGTATAAAGAAAATTGAAATAATATTTCTCAGACTATTTTCTGATCACAGCTATGCAATACCAAGCCATTTATAATAGATTTCT
Source organism: Ambystoma mexicanum (assembly GCF_040938575.1). Lineage (NCBI taxonomy): Eukaryota > Metazoa > Chordata > Amphibia > Caudata > Ambystomatidae > Ambystoma > Ambystoma mexicanum. Next base: position 926,969,479 of record NC_090933.1, read on the forward strand.
ATGCTGAATGTTTTTCATATCAGTTTTCCCAGCTGGCCCTACTCTACTTGTACGGCGACCCTACTGCATGGCGAGTGTGGCCAGTCATGTTACTACCATGGCAGTACAACAGAATAACACTTGCTTTTGGGACAAAACGATACGAGAGGTTGCTGAGCCTTAGTAAGGCTGTGTAATGCACAATTAATGCCCCAGCAGGTTGTCAAACATCTGTATATGCTACAAGCTAAACGGATTCATCACCGGATGCAATTTCTACTGCATACAGCGCATGAGATCGGGCAATTTAGAACTAGCTTACAACTGATACATGGATACCAGAATTTTGTACAGGTACGAAACATTTAAACATTGGTTGTATAGTGAATACAGACAATATATAACTTTCTGTAAAAAGTTAAAATTGGAACACAAGCAATGGAGGCATTATCAGGTAGATGAAATGTGGTACTGATGAAAACCATGGCGATTTATGGAGTCAAATAACGTACGACAAAATCCATAGTTCATTCCTTAACTACCCGTACATTAACTCCGATAGTTCCATTGGGGATAAATGGTAGGGTGTCCCATCTTGGTCTTCGACCACCCAATGGGGTTGGGGGGATGAGAATCTGCAACAACTCAATCTAAAATGGGGAGCAGGCAGGTCTTGTCCGGAAATGGGTTGAGTTCGATCTGGTTAGTGCGAGTGGATTTCCAGAATGAGAAACACGGATGGGCTTTTGAAGCTCAGCAAGCTAAACAGCGGATATAGTTTTCAGAGGATGATTGGGTATCGGTTAATATTATCCCCATATATATGGTCGCCGTACATAATATCGCCGGGAAAAGGTTGTGGCGATGGTGTATACTGTCTAAGCAGATGATGGTGGCAGTCATGGTGCCAGTCATTCAGCCAGAGGAGCAGGGAATTGAAGTGGGTTTAGGAGAGAGCAGTTGCATTTTGTTGAAAACGTTTGACCGATTTATTCTTATGCATTTCAGATTTTAAAGATGACACATATAAAGAAAAGACTGTTGTGTCCATCCTGGGGCATGGACAGGGAGCCGCAAAAGTGTGTTAAGATGGAGGGTTTAAACAGGGGAACCTCGTCAGAACTGGGGCACCAGGGTATTGTCTATTAGGAAACCTAGAGATTATGTGCTAGAGAGGCTTGGGGAGATCTTTTCGGCTGCAAAAGAACAGCCAGATCAGAACGAAGTGTATGTATATTGGTCAGTGAAAAAACGCAGGTTAAGGGAGAGTTAAGAGGATCAGATTTAATGCAACAAAATCCCTGACATGCAGCACTAGAATTTCAAGCAAGTTCACCTTAACTTTGTAACCCTCCCCCCCCCTGTTGCGCAGCAAATGACCAGGAAATCGGGTCAATGCTTTGTGCCAAAGAGGTTTATTTGGTACAAATCCTTCCAGCATTTGTTCTGCTACAGCTCCCTACAAATTGCACTTTCTCGATGGGAAAATGAATGCGAGTAGGCCGAAAAAGTCTTTTTTTGTTTTCTTAACAACTTTTTCATTTTTTAGCAAATCTTTCCCAAAATTTCTAGTTGGGGGCGTGACAAACCTTTTGTTTGGAAAATTCCATGCAAATTCGTCCAGCAAGTCAAAAGTTGATAGCAATAGAATTTTAGATGTCCAAGTACAATAAGGTGGCGACTATATATATACATATTCAGTAAAAAAAAAAAACTTTGTTCAAGGGACATTATGGTTCCAAGTAAAACCGAAAACCCCCTGAAATTCACCAGTTATGGTATGCTAAGCAACCAAAACTCGCGCCACCGCCGTGCACTGATAAGACTAACACCCAGGACATCAAAGATGACATCACAAATGTCATTGATGGCATCACATGTCTGGCTCACTCTTTTTTTCTTTTGCTGACACATCTAGGCCGTATGGTTTTCTTCAGCAAAAGTCAGGAACTAAAAATTCAAAAAGTACTATATTTGTAGACTTATATTTCAAATATGTTCTTACAGTAATTCACTTAGGGTCCACTCACACCATATGAAACATATACATAGGGGAAAACACAGACTTGAATGCTTTGTGTCTATGAAGATAATCAGTAAGGTTATAAACACTTTCTTATAGTTCTGTTTTTTTATTACTGTACTTTCCCTTTGTATGTGTTGTCTGTGTTTTGTGTGCAATAATGTAATAATGTACTAAATGGGTTTATTACGTATTTATTAAATGTTTACAGTCTGCAAAACTAATAAGGAATTATTTATAATTTTAGTATTTAACATCGCAAGATTATTAATATTGAATCTCCATCATGTTTGCTGCACACTATGCCTATGTTAATACATGTATACCCTAGTATATTGTAAAAAACTTCATAACGCAATGCTATTTGGATTAATGCATTGCTTAATAGACTACGTACCTCATAATATGTATTCCAATGATCCTTGACACTATTAACATTACAATAAGAATCCCTTGTATAGACTTCATGAAAAGTAAATGCGCATGTGATGTCAGTGATGTCATCAATGACCTTTGTGATGTCATCTTTGATGTCCTGGGTTTTAGTCTTAGCAGTGCACAGCGGTGGCGCGAGTTATGGTTGCTTGGCATACCATAACTGGTGAATTTCAGGGGTTTTTCGGTTTTACTTGGAACCATAACGTCCCTTTAACAACATTTTCTTACTAAATTTCATAGGTTTTTAATAGCGCAACTTAACCATAACCTCCCTTTACCAAAGGGTTTTTTTACTGAATATAGATATACATAATGTGATTTGATAGGTGTTTACTAGGATTCCCTTAGTTTGTATACATGTAACATAGTACATACTGAACCCCCAGCTAGTGATGTTGGTGTCCGCGGACTGTGCGTATGTCCGCGGACAGACACAGTCAACATCAACACTACCCAAAAACTCAGGGGGTATCTTACATTGTTGTATCATGCAATATAAACACTGAACAAGTTCGAAAAGCAGCACATGAACACATTATATGTAATAATAAATAAGAAGTGGAACCTATATATGTAAGACATCAACCGTCCATTTGAATAGCATGTGCACTAACTAGAATGGAATATACCAAAACAAAAAATATATGCCTCCAACATAATTACCTCACAGAAACTGCACAGCAAGAAGCAACAGCAGACCTACACAACAGTAACAACACTTACCAGAAACTAGTAAGTAAACTTAATTTTTCTTATATATTTCTAAACTTTCTGTATTAGGTACACTAAAAGTAATGTATATATATATTTTTCTTTTTTACACAGAAACGTTCAGTACTTTGGAATGGCTTGAAGAAAATTTCCCACGTGATGAAATGAGTGAAGACAGTGATACTAAGGGTAGACTCAACACTTCTCTATATAAGCCAATTAATAACCATTACTTTGTGTACACATTTTTTAACAGACCATACAAAACAGTGAAAATAATATACCAAGAGAGACATTAGAAAATGCTCTGCAGCGAATGGAACAAAAAATGGATATGCTAATGAAAAATGTCAATCTTTTAAAACATTTTGTGAAGGACCACATAAAAGAAAACATTAAATATCATTGTCCCACATGTACCTGGTCCCCCTCTCCATATCCCAGTCAACTATCCCCAAACCCTCACCACCGAGAAAAACATTATGAGACTTCCATCCCTTCATCCCCTCCAATCCATCATCTCCAAACCCCTAATTCCCCTGTATTTGTGTCAGTTTCTGCTTCCCCCTCTCTTTCATACATTTTATATTTGTATATAATTATAAAATATTATGTGTCTTGTTACTTTATTCCTCGGTGTCTTTTTTTTAAAAAAAAGCAGTTAACGTGTCTGCGGACAGCGCATGTGTCCAGGATGTCCGTAATTAACCAAAATGGAGGTGTCCTATGGACACAATACCTGTCCGTACTGTTCATAATTAAAATGGGAGTGTCTGCTCGCATGTACATAATTATTTAAATTGAAGTGTCCTAAGACCATCCCCCTGTTCGCAATGTCCGCAACCAGAATGAATATGTCCGTAGAACACTTAACCCGTCCGCCTGTCCGCAATGTTATGACGCACATTCATTTTATTGGGGGTCTTGCACACTGTCCGTAGAACATCTACGCACATGCGCACCACACCCATAGGTCCTACGAAGATCTTGCCTGTCCGTAACTGTCCGTTGCACATGTGTCACACTTTAAATTAGTTCAGGGACTAGAACACTGTCCGTAGAACACCCGCACACATGCGCACAACTGAACATGCACATTTGGTGTCCTACGGACTGCCTTCCCATTTGCGAACGTGTCCGCAAGGTCATCATGTGACCGCACCCACACTGAATGTGTGTCCTTATTTGTGGACACTGTCCCTGTACCCGAACATTTTAAAAGTAATTTTTGGGACAATCCAAGGTATTTTACAGTAAAAGTTCACCATTGCACATGTCCCAGACAATGTCCCTGGCAATCTACATACTTTTTGGAACTTTTTGAGCCTTTTTCTGGTGTTCGATGTGTCCGCGGACAGCGCGGGTGTCCACGGACCGCGCACCTGCACCCCTATAAAAGGCCACACCCTAGAATTGCTCCTCATTGTGCTTCTGGCTACCTGACAGAGCATTGCTTCTGACTTTCATTCACTGCATTGCTGCCGACCTCTGCCTGCTGTCCTCCAGATGACGACCATGGTTGCTTCAGCTTCATCACCACCACCACCTCCCCAAGGGCCTGCGGAGGGGAACAGGCGCAAGGATGCAGAGGAGACGGATGAAGAGAATGAGGTAGTGGAAGTTCCTACTACCCGCACTCGCCGTGGTCTTGGGTGTGGCGGTTATTTACCACTCTTGGAGTGCCAAAAGCTTCTGCAATCAGTGCTGCATGGTGCTGAGTCGCGGAAGGCCTGGTTCGTATAGCTTTGGTACGACATCAATGAAGCGATACCCAAGGTCGTTCCACGGTGGGGCTACTCGCAAGATTGTACCTTGCGATAAACGTAGTAGGTTGAGTTCCTCTGCAGCATCCTCCGTTTCCACTCCTGTGGGACAGCGCATCCCTCCAGCTGCCTCACAGGCCATTCATGATGCTGTTTACCCTTACCTTTCGATGGTCACAATATTGTGTATGTACTGCGACGCAGTACTCTGCAGGGGGAAGAACCTTTGGAGTGCTTTCGAGACTGCGGTCAAGGAGCATGAGAAGGTCTGCTACCTAAATAAGGCCCACCCTACATCTTCCTCTCTCCACCTGCCCTTTCTTATCCCCTTGGTTGGTGTCCCTTCCTCACCCTCCTTTCCCCTCCCTGGTGTGTCATGTTTAAAAAAACCAAAAAAAATATTAAACAAAAACGAAACAAAAAAAGGCTCTTTTCAGAGCCGCCTTTCACAGTTTAAAAATAGAAGAGACAAATAAATAGTGCAGGGTCCTGTGCATTTTTCTGGGAAATCCGGGGACATTAACATTTTTGGGGGTGCTGCCTTATCAGAACCATTGCACTTTTCTATGGGAGGAAGTGGTGGCTCTGAAAAGAGCCTTTTGGTGGTTTTTGTTGTGTTTCAAAAACTTCAATTGATTAATACCTACTGCAAAATGTATTAATGTAATTACAAAAAAGGTTGCAATACATTTTGTATATTTTGCAGAAAAATCTGATTGCCAGCATAAGTAAGATGTACTCCATCTCCACAAAAAATGTATGTGCTACGAAACATAATATTTTCATTGTGAAAAGAGGACATGCCAACATCTCTTAAAAAGGCACAAACAGCCTCATTAACATTGTGCCTCGCTTTATCCATTTGTGGACCAAATGAAGAAGAACGCAGCTACATTTGTCTCTGTGCAATACGAGAAAGAAATTACTTGAGAATTTAGAAACATGTCCATGACCTTCCCAAGTCCTTCTTTCATTGCAAATTGCAAAGAAATTCCAGACACACGTCCTAAACTGTTCCCTCCACAATGAATAATAATTATGTCTGGATGATGCTGCGTCACCAAAGTAGCACAGAGAGGTACCAAATACAGCCACTTCATTCCACGCACTCCATGCCAGTGCACTTCCACATGAGGGAATCCAAGATGTGCAACCACTCCTCAGCGTTCGGCATGCACCTCCAACCAATTTATCCATGAGTCTCCCTAAATCCAGATAATCTGTTTTCTGAAACACACAGCGCTAGCTAGCTGTTCTTCTCTCAGGAAAAAGACTCTGACAAACTCTCTCCTTACACAACACTCCCAGTAAACCTCATTGACCAATCCCTTGCTCTACTCATTCTCATTTGCATGCCTCTCAACCCCAAAATCCCTGTATGTAATACGTATTTTCGGCGGACAACCACAGTGTCCGTGGATAAATCGAACAATCTGAGCATGATGAATGTAAATTTAAATAGTGTGCCTCATTTCCTCTTTGAGGTTGGCTCTGAAAAGAGCCTTTTTTTGGGGTTTTTTGCAGATGCTCGAGAGACACCTTTTATGTTGTATTTGTTTTTCTTATTTTACTCCTAAAATCTTCACATAAGCTTCTCCAAAGCAACCCTTATGTTCCAAAACAGCATGGCATTTCCCATAAAAGATAAATAAATGCCATCTTCTTTAAAATAAACAGCATTACCAGAATTAATGTTCTCATTATTACAAAAGAACATGTGAGCTCTAAGCATGAAGCAAACATGCCTCAGTTGATTGCAGACCTAGCAATGTTTTTCTGAAGACAAAAAACAGAACTATTGTCCCATATTGCCTAAATACTAAACCAGAATAAATAACTTTGGCATTTGGAAGGACTTTCATTACTGCTTGAACCAAGTGTTCCAAATCTGCCAACAATGTAGGGGCACTGACATAGCCCAAATACAAAGCACCACAGTGCAAAACTACCACATGGGGACTGTTCATCCTGCCCATATCTTTACAAACTTGTACAATTCCCTGCACATTGAAATCAAGCACAGTGCTCCACCCCACCTCCACTCCTTTAACATCAAAATAGTTTGCCACTTTCCTGTATTTAGCATACTGCTCCAAACCATGCTCAAACATATCTCCAACCACCAACACCCTGACTTTCTCCACCTCTGCCATCTTCACTACACAGCCTCTTTCAACACAAATCCACAACCTCAACACCTGATTGGCTGATCCCTTCAGTCCTATTTCCATGCCAGATTTGTTGTGAAGTCCTGCATGTGGCACGCTCTATCCGCAGACAGCCGCAGTGTCCGCGGAGCGCGTAACTCTTGGGCAGCCCTTCTACCCTTTCCACTTCACTCTCTGTACCATTCCCTCATTGGCTAAAGCTAAGCAGTCACACAACCATCCACCAATCACATCCAAGAACTCTACATCTAACTCCATCATCATAGTTCAGCACTTCAGATGTAGTGTTGATCACTCGGAGTACAAGTCTCATGTCATTGGAAAGCACCTACTACAAAAACTACTGTACAAGTCTCCAAGATTTCTACTTGCAGCTTCATCCATATCCACATGCATATATACAAACAACAGGTATGCGTATTTTCTGCACAGTGCATGTACAGCTCTTGTATAAATGCATATAAACAGGGTAGCTGCCACTTATCCTGTATAACCGACAAACTAAACTTACTGTCATTTTTCCCCATCTGCTATTCTGCTATAATGAACTGTCACTTGCAAACCTGTCTGCTCTCCAAACTTTTTTCTCCTTTATTTTTACACACACAGCCATCTAAAAAAGTGAAATTTTATATTAAAAGATGTGAGAATTAACAGTATAATTGTAGAAAAGCACGTACTAGTGTATTACAAAATTACACACTGCCAAGATAAGTTTATGCATCTTTATACACTCACACAGATAGACACTATCATTAAAAAGGCTCCCAGCTGAAACACCACCACTGCCTCTACATCACATTCTTCTGTTTTATTACCCACACCTTCACAAATGCATGCATTCCATGCTTTTCCATACAGTTTCTACCATTTACCCTATAAAAATAGCAAAATAAGTATATGATTATTTCTTCTATCTTCTATAAGAAGCCAAGTGAGTTTCATACGGTTAGTATTATAATCATTTGCAAAGCATGTTCAACTAACAGATTATAAGTAAAATATACAGGCTGCACATAGGCAAAGGAAACTGCATGTACCCACCATGTTCAGTTATCAAAAACACTACTACTACAAAAACATAAAAATCAACATCTAAATTAACAACAGTGCTATAAACACAAACATTTACTAACTTATTTATTTTACAATTGCAGTGAAGACCACTCTCCTGAAAAGCAGCAGCATCTGAAGTACGAACAACAACTCAGAAGAAACCTACTCTTTCCATACACAAAAGTAAGTACAATACTACCATAATGTTCTGTTACTCAAACACACTAGAATGTTAGTAACTGTTTGAATTCTATACCATTAGATTTAGTATTAGTGCTTCCCCTCACCACTAGCTTACTTTGTATTGTTATCTGAACCCCAGTATAGTAACACACAAATACAAGAATAGCCTTCCCAACTGGCCATTGCACAATCACACACCTCCACATACATCCTTCCCATCATACTCAGACACTCATGCACAAAGCACACATACATTGCACAGCAGCCCAAACCACACTTTCTTTTTTTTTCAACAGACCCCAAGGAATGCCTACCAAAAAGCAACTCTGAAGAAAGCCAATGGAGAAGTAGAGCAAATGAAAATAAAAGTGTCCAAAATAAGCATCCATCTCTAGCAGAATTTGTACAAAAGGTTCAAACAAAACAGCTAATACAGTCATTAAGCGAAACAAAACAAGCTTCCAGTACAGAAACTTTGCCTTCTCTTTCAAAATGTAAATCGAAACAGAAAGTGATTAACAAGAATTCAGCTACCACTACTGCCAACACTGCTCCTATAAATATTGATGTAGTGGCAAGTAACCATACCAAAAAAAGTATTTTACAAAAAATGTTCCGCCACAGAGTCCTTCAGAATCTTATAAACACAGGAGAGAAATCATGCACAACCCTTAAAACCTACCGTAGAAAATTAATCTTAGAAGCTCTCAGACAGTGCAATCCTTCACAAAAGGAAGTTATTTTAGTTTTATACAGAATGAAACCACTAACAAAACGAACTACTAAACGACAAAAAAAAGACTTCTCAATAAACGGAATGTCGACAAAAATAACTTCTTAAATATCTGTGGAGGTGAATGGAGTCACACCACGAGCACAGAAGAACACTTTCTTACCTGGTAACGTTCTTTCGATGGGATGGTCCGACGACGTATTCCATATCTATGACAGGTAATCTCCACAGCTGTGCTGCTTCGGAAAATCTTTGGCGTCTGCGTCCTGTGTCGATGACGTTGATGCACCGTCCCCGAGGGCCTCCTCCGACGGCCGACGTCACCCGATGTGATAAGTAGGACGCACGACGCCCATAGCCTCAGTTATAGTTTTTTCCCAGAAAGTGTGCCACCAGTTTTCTGCCAGTCAGACACACAAGGCTTTGCGGAACGCAAGCTGCAATTGCAAAAGAAATTCTGCAGCGGGGAAGGCAGGGAGGGAGCGATATGGAATACGTCGTCGGACCATCCCATCGAAAGAACGTTACCAGGTAAGAAAGTAACTTGTTCTTTGAGGGGATTGGGTCCTCAGACGTATTCCATATCTATGACAGACTCCCAAAGCAGTACCAAGCAAGGAGGTGGGAAAGAATTTAGAATACAAATTTAGCATGCCCAATCAAATTGCGGAATAGAGAACTGCCTTGCCAAAGGTCAAATCTTGCCCTCTGATGGAATCGAGGGAATAGTGATGTACAAAAGTATGTACTGAAGCCCAGGTGGCTGCATCACAGATGTGACGAATAGGAACTCCCCTCTGCAGGGCAGTAGACGCAGCCACTCCTCTGGTAGAATGGGCCCGCAAGCCAGCCGGAGGGTCCTTACCCGCCAAGCGGTAACACTCGGAGATAGCTAAAATAATCCAACGAGACATAGTCTGTTTCGTCACAGCTTGTCCCAAACGCTTTCCAGCGTAACCAATGAAAAGTTGATCGTCCACTCTGACCCGGGACATGCGCGAAATATAAAAGCTCAACGCTCTCCGAGGATCAAGCCTATGGAGCCTCTCCTCTTCCTTACCAGGATGTGGAGGAGCATAGAACGCCGGAAGAACCACCTTCTGGCTCAAACGATATTCCGAAACCACCTTCGGAAGAAAAGAAGGACGAACTCTAAGGACAACCCTGTCCTTGTGAAACACACTGAAGGGTGGCTGTAACTCACTCACTCTGCAAGCGGAAGTAACCGCAACCAAAAACACAGTTTTCAGAGTTAACAGCCTCAAAGGGCAAGAATGTAAAGGCTCAAACGGAGCACCCATAAGAAACTTAAGAACAAGGTTCAAATCCCAACCTGGCACCAGAAAAGTTGACGGAGGGAACACTTTAGTGAGCCCTTTCAAAAACTGCAAAATCAAAGGAATTTTAAAATAGGAACACTCAGACGAGCGCTTAAATATGGACAGCGCCGCCAGGTAACCTTTAATGGTCCCCACTTGCAAGCCCCTGTGGGCCAAAGAAAGCAAAAAAAGACAGAACCATGGGAATGTCACATTCAAAAGGATCCACATTCTGAACCCTGCACCAGTCGCAGATTTCTCCAACGGCAACGGTACAGAGACTTAGTTGCCGGCCGCCTGGCCGAGAGCAACACCTCCATTACGTCTTCAGGGAGGTCCCAATCCTTATACCTCAACCTTTCAGATTCCAAGCGTGAAGATTGAGGGATCTGACCTCTGGATGGAGAACCTAACCCCCCCCTCCCGTGAGAGCAGATCGTCTCGGTAGGGAAGACGACGTGGAGGGCAGATGGACAAGTCTAGAAGGTCCTGGTACCACGTCCTCCGGGCCCACGCCGGAGCAATGAGGATCATCCGGGAACCGAACCTCCGTAACCTCCGCAGCACTTGCGGGATGACAGGGACTGGAAGAAATGCGTAAAGCAGTGGGAATGCCCACTCCACCACGAACACGTCTCCTAAGGCTCCTTTTGGAGGAAATATCCACGAGCAAAACCTTTCGCACTTCCGGTTGACACTGGACGCGAAGAGATCCACTTGAGGGGTCCCCCAAAGGGCGAAGATCTCCAGGAGAATCTCCTGAGCCAGTTCCCACTCGTGAGAGATCGAACTCTGCCTGCTCAGAGCGTCCGCCGTCTCGTTGTCGTCCCCGGCCAGATGAACAGCCGAGATCAAAACTTCCTGCTGGATGGCCCAGAATTCGAGCTGCATCGCCTCCCTGCACAGCGGAAGTGACCCTGTCCCCCCCCTTTTTGTTGAGGTAGTGCATGGCCACCGTGTTGTCCATTAGAATCAGGACACTCTTTCTGCGCACAGTCGACAGAAAAGCCTTCAGGGCTAGCCTGACGGCCCTCAGCTCATACAGATTGATATGGAGTCTGGACTCCAACAGAGACCAACGACCGCTGACTGGCAACTCGTTGGCATCACAATCGTCACCTCCGGCCAGGGCAGCCAAAATGGGGCCCCCTTCATCATATTGCCCTCGACGGCCCACCACAGAAGGTCCTGGGCCACCGAGGGCGGCACCTGAACAGGATCCGACAGCCTGCCGGAGGACTGAGACCACTGGAGCTTGAGTGCCCACTGCAAAGATTTCATCCGCAGACGAGCCTCTGGAACCAGAAGAATGCAGGATGCCATGAGGCCGAGCAGTCTCAAGAACTCGGACGCTGGGAGATTCTGGGCAAACAAACTTGTGCACCATCTGCTGAATGCCCCAGGGACGTGTCGAGCACTGCTCCGATGTACTCGAGCCGCTGCGTTGGTGTCAAATGGGACTTCTTTAAATTGAGGGAGAAGCCCAGCCTGTGAAGGGAGTGGCAGGTGATGGACAGATGATCCAGGTCTTGCTCGGGAGAGTTCCCCCTGATCAACCAATCGTCCAGGTAGGGGTAGACGTGAATCCCCCCTTTCCTGAGATGCGCTGCAACCACCACCATGAGCTTGGTGAAAACCCTCGGGCGGAGGTCAATCCGAACGGCAGGACCTGAAACTGAAAGTTCGAGTCGCCAACCGCGAACTTCAGGTACTTCTTGTGCTTGGGATGGATCGGCACATGGAAGTAAGCATCCTTGAGGTCGAGAGACACCAAACAGTCCTGAAGTTGAAGGGTCTGGAGGACTTGAGAAAGAGTCACCATCTTGAACTTGTCCTTCCTGAGGAGTTTGTTCAAACCGCACAAGTCCATGATGTGTCTCAATCCCCCGCCTTTCTTCAATATCAAAAAATAAGGGGAATACCATCCCTTGTTCCTCTCTGCTACAGGCACCAGTTCTATGGCACCTTTATCCAGCAGGGCTTGAATTTCCTGTGCAAGGAGCGGCCCGGACTCTTCAAAGAGAGGCTCCCCGGTGGATTGTCGTGAGGCCTCTGCCGAAAAGGAAGACAGTAGCCGTGGTTTATGATCTCCAGAACCCACACATCCGAAGTAATGGCTTGCCACTCTACAAGATGCTGTGCCAGCCTTCCCCCAACCGGCGAACCATGGGACCTGGCCTCATGACTGAGTGGTAGCGGCTGCGGCGTTGCCCGAGGGCAAAGAGGCAACTGCCCGAGCGGCCTTGGCACCTCGAGTACCTTTATTTCCACCTCTGGCACTCTTACGATGGCCTCTTTGATGGCTAGCTCCCCTCGCTTTACTGAAGGACGAGTAATAGCGAAAGGAACCTCCCCTCCATTGCTGTCCCCTAGGACGAAAAGGCAGAGGTTGGCGAACTGCAGCGCCCAACGACTTCGCTGCAGCTTTGGAGGTCTGCAAACTCTCAAGGCTCTCATCAGCCTTGCTGCCAAAAAGGTGTTCACCGTCAAAGGGCATGTTGAGGAGCCGGGACTGCACATCAGGAGCGAACCCAGACTTCCGCAACCAGGCAAACCTGCGCATTACGGTGCTCGCCGCCATGGACCGGCTGACACAATCCGCCAAGTCCAAATCCGACTGAATGGCCTCACACATGGCATCCTTGCCATCCTGAACCATAGCAAGGAAACCATCCCGGTCGCCCCCTTCGGGAATATGTTCAGCCGCTAATGCAACACAGTTCCACAGAGTGTGTGTGAAACGAGACAAGGCACATATGGAGTTGGCCGCCTGAAGCGCCATACCCCCCGAAGAAAACACTTTCCTCGCCCAGCCGTCAAAACGTTTGTCGTCCCTATCCGGAGGGATGGTAGGATACGACACCTGCTTTGCCGGGGCCGTAGCCGCCTGCACCACCAAACTCTCCGGAGTGGGGTGCCTAGACAAGTAGCAGGGGTCGCTACTGGCTGGATGGTATTTTCGCGACAAAGACTTGCCCACTGCCGGGAGACTCTCCGGAGCAGTCCAAGCCACCGCCACCCTTCTCTGGAGAGCCATATGAAAAGGCAAAACCGGGTCAGTGGGTGGACCGAGATCAAGGATGTCCGTGAGATCAATCTTAACGAACTCCCCTGGGGAAGCTGACCAACCCAAGTACGTCTGTAACCCGATACATAAGGTGCCGATATGAAGAATCGGCATGAGTGCCAGGCTCCGGCCTACAAAACTCCACCTCCGGAGAGGTGTCCAGTCCACTGGCATCATGCAGCGACTGCCGCAGGTCATCAAACTGGCTATGGCGCGAGATAAGTTCATCGGGAACCGTAACCGGAACCAAGCCGCCATCAGAGCCTTCATCACCCTCCGAAATGTACTCCAGGCGGGGAGAGGAAGACCTCTGGGGACCAAAGCAGTGCCTGACCTTAGCCAGAGCCTTTCTAGGGGCAAACCCCGTGCCACGGGGCCCCTCCGACACCACCGCCTCGAAAGGCGTTGAGGGCGCCGAACGAGTCGGCGCCGACAGAAAAGGCGTCGAGAGAATCTGCGTCGACGTCAGCTGCAGCGCCGCCAGCGTCGACACAGGCCTCGAAGCCGGAGCTCCGAGCTTGTCTCTCGACGACCTAGGCGCCGACGACCTCCTCGGAGGCGGAGCCTTGAGAGAAATCGTCGACGACCTCGGTGCCACAGGCATCGATGTCTTCTTCGAAGACGGCACAGGATCACGCGGTCTCGAGCGCGCCGAGGACCGGGACCTGGAACGGGCATGGTGAGAACGGCTACCCTTGTCCGAGCGGGACCTCTCCCGCGAGCCGTGCCGACCACCCGAGCCCGAAGGCGTACGAGCGGTGTCTCTCGACCGGTGCCGACCGACCCCACTCAGAGGTGCGGACGGACCGGTGCCCTGCGATTCAAGAATCGCTAGCATCTGCTTCCCGAAGGAAGCCCATTCCTCCGGTGTCGCTTGCATGGAGGGATAAGCGACCCGTCGACGGGCGGAGTCCTCGGAAGAGGACGGGGAAGGCGACCTATACCGGCGCTTCCGGGAATGCCTCGAAGAGGCGGAGGAGTGGCGAGACCGACTCCTGGAAGGAGACCCACTGCACTTCCGACGATGACGCAAAGAGTCGCCCCTCGAGTCATCCGTCGAAAACCCCGAAGACCTCGACTTCCGGGGCTTAGACACCCGGCCTACCGACAGCTTCTTCTTGCGTTCCCGCAAGGCCTTTGCCTTGAGCGACTGGCAGTCGACACAGTCATCCGTATCGTGGGCCTCCCCGAGGCACCAGAGGCAGGCATCGTGCGAGTCCGTGACTGACATCTTGGACCCACAGTCCCTGCATTTCTTGAAGCCCGGATGCGGGGTTGAAGACGAAGAAGACATCGCCACGGACAGGTCTTCACAACAAACCGAACAGGTTCAACGAACCGAGAATTGAAAACAGCAAACTCCAACGAGTCGAGGCGTACCGAGATTCACGAAGAGAACACGTTCGCAGAAAAAACGGAACTGAGGCTATGGGCGTCGTGCGTCCTACTTATCACATCGGGTGACGTCGGCCGTCGGAGGAGGTCCTTGGGGACGGCGCATTGATGTCATCGACGCAGGACGCAGACGCCACAGATTTTCCGAAGCAGCACAGCTGTGGACATTACCTGTCATAGATATGGAATACGTCAGAGGACCCAATCCCCTCGAACCATATTTTAATGAAGAAGCATACAAACAAAAGCAAACAAACACAATTGTCATACATAGCAGTGGATGAGAATATCAAAAACCTAATACCATAATGGATCAAGAAATGCTGCTTGCAAAAATATCCCCAGAAAATACTCAGCATCACCTCTCCATTCCACTGAACCAAACCATCCAGTGTACAAATGGCCGTGCACGTCAATGTGTATGTGAAAGGCAAAGACAAATTCAAAATTAAACTACTACAAAATATAGGTACCTGTCCAGTGCGCAAATACACAGGACTACAAGGACATTCATTAGCCTGCATTTCAGGACCTATTTGCAAAAGCACCTTCCATCATATCAAAATGATATCACCACATCATTCAACTATAAGAATCTGGTCCATAAACTCTACTATGCTAAAAGTCCTACTTTAGCACAAGCCAATTTAAATAACAATCTTCTACATGGTACAGCCAAAGAACTACTCGAAGAAATAGAGCATATCCAGTGAAAATATTTTGGAAGTGAAAGCCACTTACAAAATGCAATAGCTTTACAACAGACTATGAACAATTGTACAGATGGCAACCTTCTACTACACACATACAAAAAAGAAATACTAAAATTTAAAAAGTACATCCGCTGAAGTACCAAACCATGTGTGTGTGTGTGTGTGTGCTGCCGCAGAACTTTCTTATAAAAGTAGCACAAAAACTGTAGACATAACATACAAAATAGAAGACAATGGAGATTCCAAATGGTTTGAATTAGCTCTTTACCTTATAGCAGAAAACAAATACGAAATTAATGACCCCTTAATACTTTGCAGTTACTGCACTGCAAAACTTAACAACCAAACTCCTTCACGTGCTATCACAAATAACTTGGAATTATCCCCACTACCAAAACCCCAGCAACAACTCAATTTATATGAGAGCATCACAATTCAAACAGTGCACCCATTTCAAGCAATAATACGCCTTCAACCAAAAACAGCAAAAATACCTCCCTCTGAATTAGTGAAAGACCTTCGTGGCAAAGTAGTTTATTTACCATTAGATCTGAAAGAAAATGTACATACTCTGGGAGTGCAACGTCCAATAGATCAATCTATAATTGTCTTAGTAAATGGTGTACCTACAAAAGGCGAAAAAATTTGGCAACAACTGGTAGACTTACATAAAGTTAGACAAGCCTTGCAATATCTAAAAGACAATAATGAATACTACAAAGAAATTAATATTGAAGAAAACCTGAGGGAAACCATTGAAATAATTCAAGAGTCACCAGAAACTGGTCAATTTCAACTTCTAGATCCTGATACAGTAGCCAATAATTTAGACCATTATACAATTCATCCATTACACTCTAAAGACACCATAGAGGATGCACTGGAAATGTACCAAATGCGACGAACCAAAGGATCCCCAATCAGCACATGGGGAAAAAGTATAGAAGCACGTGCCTTTCGTCTACTCTTTCCTACTGGGAAAGGAGGAAGGTACGATGATAGACCCATTCAGATTAGAATACCGCTCTTTACGAATGTATTCTGAAGATCCACATTTTGTCTAAATCTGGGAATACATATTCCACCTACTCTTTGAAAGTGAAATAGCAACTCTATGCTACGGAGTTGCACACACATTGAAATCAGGTACCCATTTTCAAAATATGTCAGCTATGCAATTACTACAAAAAGTGCAAGAAAAAGATGAGGTTCTACAATCGAGCATTACAAATCTGTTAGCAAACATGCGTGGTACAAAAGAATACTGGTTCCACCGTCACAAAGATGTACGCTGTATGATAAGAAACCTTGGCCCACCCACTTGGTTTGTTACATTAAGTTGTGCAGAATATGCATGGGAAGATTTACATGATTTCCTACGCATAGCAAACAAAAACAAAACAAACAAACAGATATACTAGCACCTGGAGAACTCTGCTCTCTAGATCCTGTTAATGTTTCAAGATATTTCCATCATCACTTCATTGCTATGCTACACTTTATTCGTAATAAAACTGTTCCTCCCCTTGGAGAAGTACAACACTTCTTTTGGAGAAAAGAATACCAAGCCAGAGGAGCACCACATATCCACATGCTTTTATGAATTATAGATGCTCCTAAATTTGATCAAGACAGTGATGCCACTGTTTTACAGTTTATCGAAAAATATGTCACTTGTGAAATTCCTTCACAAACAACAAATGGTGACCTTCATGCACACATTTTACAATTTCAAAGACACAAATGTGGGAAATATTGTCACCGCAAATATAAATACAAAGGGAAATACTACACCAAATGCTGCTTTGGTTTCCCTAGACCAGTTACAACACGTCAAGTAAACAACTTCATGTCCTCAGTTAGACATGGTGTCAAAGGTAAATCACCTAAAAACACATATTACATAAAAAGGACAGAAGAAGCAAAATATATCAATGATTACAATGCAATCATTGCCCTCTTATGGAATGCAAATGGCCATGCACCCAAGACTCTAGGCCCTGGCCACAACCACCGCAGCATAACACACCCATAGAATCCAACATTTTAATTGTGGTATATGGGCTACTTACATGGGATACGAATTACAATCAATGCTCTACTAACAACCCAAAACCAATATACTAAAGTAAAATAGCCAGTAGTGCATTTTTTATGTCTGCGGACAGCCGTGAAGACCGCGGACATGACAAACACATCAGAGGCACCTGCCACCAAAACAAATACAGCATTTGACCCATCTCTTACTCCCCCCACCCTCCCCAAGCACTCTTGCACACTCCCCAAAATAGTATTTTTCCCCGTTTGGCACTGCGCTGTTCGGAGATATCCGCGGATCCAAGATGCTGGGTGCCTCAAGACAATGTGATGCACCTCACGCTTCACCCCAGCCAATCAGCGAACACATTGCATGTCCGCGGACATAACGCAAGCAGATTAGCCAATCGGTGTCCTGTCTGCGGAGCGAACAGGGAAATGTGTCCGCGGAGCGGACATAGATATCACTAATTATTTTACACCTACTTTTTGGTCCTTTTAAAAAAAACTACTGGACGGATTTCCACCAAATTTACAAAAGCACGCTTTCGGGACCAAGCCGCTGCTCCTGCCACAAATTTGGGGCAAATCCGTCCAGCGGTTTGAGCTGTAGGCGTGAGCAAAGTTTTTTCCCCATTCACTCTATAGGAAAAAAATAAATGTTAGGCCCCCCCTTATAACTTTGCCCCCCCTGCACCAAAACTCACTAAATTCAGAGTGGGCCATGTACTTTTTCTGCAAAGTTTGGTGAGAATTCATCCAGGGAGAGCGAAGTTATAAGCCACCCAAAAAGTGCTCTTCCTATGGGATTAGTAAATTAACCATAACTACACGGCCATTACCATGGGCCGTGTAATTAATTATATAATAATTATATAAAGAACTGAACAGGTTTAGATTGCATGTCAATTCATGCAATTTTCAATTACATTTGGTAGCCCAAACAAAACATGGCCACTAGCTATGGTGCGAATTGTGTAAGTTGCCTCTTCTACGTTTTTCACTGTGGTGTGTGGTTTTAAAACGAACTTCCTCATGGGGAGGAGTAACTGAACAAGCCACTAGGTTGTGGCGAAACGCGTCAGGCTGCCGTCTGGCAAACGATTTGACTGAGACAGTTTGACTTTTTTTTAACTTATACAACCTGCGCAATTTCTTCAAATTTCCAAATACCATGTTAACCAGTCTATTGAGCCACCGGATTTCTTCCAGGATCCCAAAAGCTCTGCTGAGGTGAAACTCCACATACTAGATGTGAGGATAGCGGTCCTCTACTACGCAGACAAGACAAGACCGCTAAGGAAAACAGTTCAACTGTTTGTCGCCATAGCTCCAGGCAGAGAAGGAGATTGCGTCTCTAAAAATGCCATCTCCAAGTGGATAGTCAGATGTATCCAACTGTGCTATTCCCTTTCAGACAAAACACTGCCTTTTACGCTAAGGGCCCACTCTACAAGAGGTACTGGAGCCACTCAAGCTTTCATTGGAAATGTTCCATTAGACCCTATTTGCAAAGCAGCTACATGGAGCTCTGTTCACACCTTTACTCAGCACTACTGCATTGACACTCATTCCAAGACAGATACATAAGTGGGACAAGCGGTTCTAAGACATTTGTTTGCTCATGACCCTTCTCACATCCCACCTCCTTCTAACATTGCTTGCTAATCTATGCACAGCATGTGATGTAAGCAGATTCCACAAGCCTCAGAAGGGATACATTACTTGTATTTCTGATGCTTGTATCGGCTTAGATTCACATGCGCCCGCCCTTCATCCCCTCAGAGAAGGTGCATCCATGCATGGATGCCTGTAGTCTTAACTAGGTTATCTGCTTGGATACTCTCTATTCACGCTACTCCTCATGCTACCTCATGTCAGAATAAATAAAATCTGAGGGACCTACACGCGTGAGGGATCATGAGTACAGGGGACATCACAATAGGGATAGTATTACTGGCACGCCCTATTTCAATGCCCATTTTCGAGTTTCAAAAAACAGCTGTAATACTCCGCAGCTTCCACTAGATGTCAGCGTATGCACAGCGTGTGATCTAAGCAGGTTCCACAATGAAGCATTTTGAAAACATCACAGCATTACAGCTTTCATAGCCCCTCCTGCAGATAACCGGTTATCTGTGCCTGTCTGCAACTCCCCCACACATTGCAATCGTCAAGGCCTAAGTGGTACACTGTGTTAAATAGGGCAAATGGTAGAGCAGAGAAAAGAAATGAAAAAACAGCCCACCCTGTTAGTGTGCTCTCAAGAAGGCAGGATGGGTAGGCTAGGTGCCAACCACTGTATGTGCAGCCCAGCTGAAGCTCGGTATGTCAGGCCAGTCCCTTAACAAGATTAGTGGTAGCACAGCCATCAACATATCAGGCTTGTGCCTCAAGAGGTCCCAAAGAGGGATATTCATCCATAACAATAAAAGATGGCCAGCTACAGACCACAGTATATCGCAAACCATAACAGAATGCACCTAAATGGCCATGCCGAAATGTCCTGCCTCATGCTCCAAGCCCCTGGTTTTATGGCCGGTCTCTTGGTGACTGATACATCACACAACCCCAACTAACCACATTTAAGCAGCATGGAAACGGGGAGAAAATGACCAGCTACAAGAATAACATATGCCCAGGTACTTTCTGCACCAATAGCGAAAAATCAAAAGCTGGCACCCATGAATATATGCACAGTACTGCTTAGCTTCAAGTTGAGGAAGGGGCCAGCTCCCTCAGGCCATTTTGCTCTAAGTGGTCTTGTAACATTGCCTAATTTATTAGTCACCATGGCAGGTCAGTCTTGGTTACTGCATGGATGGGAGACCTGGGTCACCAGTGATTTTTCAACCTCAACGTCACTGTAGGTGTAAACATTATCAATTTGTTTTATTATGTATAAAACATTGCAGGCTTTGAGAGCTCACAATGTTTTTAGTTAATGCCCTGTGCAATAACATTATTTGCAAAGGATCACACACTTTGGTTAAGCAGCGTGCTACAATCCCCTTGTTTTATTGGCTGTCTCTTGGTGACTGTGGTGATACATCGCACGACCCCAACTACCCGCATTTAAGCAGCACAGAAAAGGGTAAATAATTATCAGCTGCAAGAATAACATATGCCCAGATACTTTTGCCCCCACAGTGAAAATCGAAAGCTGGCACCCATGAATATACGCACAATAAGTGGCCACATATTTTAAAGTGAAATATCCAAATCTAGTTCAATTGACCTTCTCCTTAGAAGAAAGTGGGCAAGAGAAAATAGCATGGGAGATTAAAAAAAAAGTAATTAACACCAGAAAAATAACCTGAGATAGGAAATCTTTCAATAAATATGCCGGCAAAGAATAAAAGACACCCACCATTTAATCCCAACAATCTGTATTGAAATATTCCATAGAAAAGAAAATCCCAATATAAAACAAGTGCTTGTGGTCTTGTGGGTAAGCGTCTGCGCTGGGAACATGACAACCGGAGCAAAATCCTGGTATCCAAATACTTGAGCAAGTTTACCAACCTAAAAAAAAAAAAAAAAAAAAACAAGGGGTTGCAATCGACCTCAGAAAAAACTGGTGCACTGAAAAGCAACCACAATCAGGGGGCAATAACTGCACCAGTGTCCAGGATTGCAAACTATTTTGCCACATCGTGGGCAAATACTAACGACTTAACCTCTCATCATTTCCCCTCCTCACCCCGATGGCGGTCTTTCAACAATATTCTGCTTTATAAAGCCAACTTCAAAAGTACACATACCATAGTGTCACCCAAATATATAAATCCTTATAGAACTATGTTAGACAAAATGTACAATTGTGGCATTATTACCCCCATCTTGACAGACTACAAATACCAGAATGATAATTCAGCAAACAGTGCACAACTTTCAAGAACTGACAGTAGCCCGGTTTAAAAAAAATAATGCAGATGCCGTGTGTTACGAGATATTTAAAACTTTGAGAACTCAATGTTTTAGGCAATGCGCGGTGAGATAAAATGATTTGCCATGGAGCACACACTTCGGTTAAGCAGCGTTCGGCAAGCAGTACACCCCTTTTCGCCGCCACCATTTTGGCGCAGGCCGATTTGGCAAAGGCATTCAGCAACATCACTTGTTTCGGCGCACCTTTTACAGCACGAAAGTTATTCCGGCGCTGTTATTTTGGCTCGAGGGATGTTTGGACGTGGCTGACTTTGCAGCCATGTCTAAATGCCCTCATGCTAAATAAGATCACGTGACTGCACTGCAACAAACCTCGCCACCTTCCACTTGCGTTGCTTTTCTTTTAATTAAATTAGTTAAATAAAAAAAGAAACATACATCCTTGAAAACTGGTCAGCCCCGACGTCACTATAGTAATAAAAATATCTTTTAAAAAAAGTTACAAAACATACCATCTGTAGTCCTTTGTAACCTCGAATATAGCCGCAAATATTGGCCAAACAGCCGGAAAAAATACTTCCCTGCCCCCCAGACCATCACCAAGTGCCCCCCTCATCTGGGCTAGCACCCACCACTCACCAGAAGTCCTCCTCACCTCCCCTGCCCTCTCCCTTTCACTCCAGAGCACAGGCTGCTTGTGTGACGCAGTTTGCTTTCAGGTGTCAGCTTTCTGCAGCCTCGGCTATAGCCGCGATTGTGCTGCAAACTCGGTCTTGGACCCCCTCCAACTTACAAATTTAATTCTGTGCTTTCTAGCCACCCCCACACCACTACCCCGAAGGCATTTGTTTGTGTTTTGACCTGCAAATAGCTTTATACTGCGTTTCATTTTCCCATAAACTCGGCTGTAGCCTCGAATCTCTCGCATCGAGAGAAAAACAAGATGGAGGTCATTTCTTTTCTGAAAACCATGATCCTGCAATGCACCATGGGAGATATATATATAATTTTTGGGGAACGGGGCACCCCCTTCTCCATCAAATTTAAAATAACCACTGCACAGAATAACCTGAAACCACGCATGGTGTGCGAGTCAACGCTTCGTGCCCAAGTTGTTTCGGACCTGGTCCAAATCTGTCCAGCGGTTTGGGCTGTGCGCTTTGGACAAAATAACGGCACCAGAATGGCTTTCTCACCGAAATGGGCGCTGCAGCAGAATGGGTTTGCCAAATCAGCCTATGCCAAAACTATGGCACCGAAAAGGGGTGTACCGCTGCGAGAACGCTGCTTAACCATGGCAAATAATTTAATCTCACTGCACGTTGGCTAAAACATTGCGAGTTCTCAAAGCCTGCAATCCGAAGGCCATGGCTAGCGGTCTGGTAGCATTTTTTTTTTAAACTTTTCTTTATTGGCATGATGAGAGAACAGACAATCAACAGTGCACGAGATATACACAGATGCAGTTACGTAAATGGATATATGGTATTTGGGGAATACAAATGTAGGTAGACTTTGTTTTTACAGTTCAGTGAGACACAGTTATGGTCTAGTTTACATCCTCCGGGGGGGAGAGACAGTAGTTCTAGGTCCTCCTTGCTGTTCAGATAGCTACAAAATTCAGTCCATACATTCTTGGGGCAGCGGGAGGGTATTGATGTAATCCTCCTCACACGTTTGAGTCCAGGTGAGGGCCCTCAGCCACATCTCGAAAGAAGGGGGGGGGGAGCGGCGCTTCCAACATTGTAATATGCATTTTTTGGCCACCATGGTGGCCACATTCAAAAACCTGAACACTTTTCTCAATTCGAGCACGTCCCATAGGCCGAACAGTACAGCTAATGGCTCAGGAGGGATATGGGACGCTGTTTTTTCAGAGAGAGCGTCTGTTATGGCTTTCCAGTACGGGCCTAGTGCACCGCAAGTCCAAAACATATGTATGTGATCCGCATCTGTAGATTTGCATCTGGGACAAGTGTGAGCCTGGCTGTTTGCGAATCTATCCAGTCTGTGCGGTGTGTATAATATAATCGGTTCAGGAGCTTGTATTGTATACATCTATATCTGGCCTTTAAGGAAGTGGTGCGGGTGTGTATGCACATTTTCCTCCACATTACATCAGTGATGGGCAGGCCTAGCTCACCGCTCCACATATTGCGTGCCTTCTGTGGCACATGTTTAGGATTGGCCATCAGCATTTTGTAGAGCGAGGATATTATCCCTCTGGCCCCGGCCGAGTTGGTTATATAGTGGATCTCAGGCGAATCTGGCTGTTCGTCGGGGTATGAGGGCCACCAGGCACGGACCACTGCTCTCAACCTCAAGTATTGTAATAGTTCCAGCGCAGAGCCAGAGTGACCGGGGCGCCATGCCTACAGGGTGATAAACTTCCCTTCAGGGTATAAGTCAGTCAGGGCTTGGTATCCCAAGTCATACCAGTGTTTCATTAGGAGTTTGTCGTGTGTGGGGCTGAGGCCTGGGAACTGCCAAATGGGCAGCCATTTGTAGTACGGGTGGTGGCCAGGTTGTGTGTCTAGTATTCGTGTCCCCCTCCCCATATTTCACAGCTGCTACGGGACGGGCGTGGTATTGTATCTCCCTCCGGGCATGGGTCTCAAATGTTTCCAATTCCGCTCTAATCTGTGCCAGCGGGGTCGGGGAAGGGGCGGAGGTGTATTCCCTCTCAAGTTATTTTAGCTTCGCTTCAGATCTCTGCAAGCTATTTTTAATGACTTTGAGGACCCCGGCTTCTCTAGAGATGCACATCCCCTTGATGAAGACCTTGAATGCCTCCCAGCGGACCCCATCAGATGTATCTTGTCTGTTGTTGCAGTCAAAGAAGGTGTTTATGTCAGCCAAAATATCAGCTTTGAAAACTATATCTTGGAGGAGAGCTTCTGATTTGAATCTCCAGGAGGAGCGCGGGGGCTGGTCCTGTCCTAGGGTAAGGCACAGTGTTACTGGCAGGGGTGGACCGGCCTACAGGGAACTCCCGGTGGGCCTCTGCATCCTGGGCCTCTTTTGTACGATAGCTCCACATTATCTAATAAGAAAAGCATGAGACTTGCTGAAAATGTGTCATATGGGGCCACTTTGAGCATTAGTTCCAGGGCCTCTTTTGGTCCCCAGTAATTATTTCCAGGGCCTCTTTTAGTTCCCAGTCCACCCCTGGTTACTGGTGAATGATCCGAAAGTGTGCGTGGTAATATCTGAGTCTCTGTGGCCTTGCCCACTATGCCGCCTGATATGAGAAACAGATCTATCCTGGATAGGCTATCATGTACCGATGAGTAAAAGGTATACTCTCGCGCCTGCTGGTTAAGAACTCGCCATACGTCTTTAAGGCCAAGTGTGACCATGTGTGCATGTAATCTATGGGCCGCACGTGATGTGGCTCTGCGGGCAGTCCCGGATCTGTCCAACTCATTGTCCAGAATTAAGCTCACCCCCCCCCCCTATGATGGGAACACAAATATACTTCAAGAGTATGGTGGTGATTGCGTCAAAGAACTCCGGAGCATCAAAATCAGGGGCATACGTGTTCACCAGGAGGCATTCCATATTGGCGAGTGAGCAGTGAATGATTACATATCTGCCCTCGGGGTCTGTGTGACTGGTGCGTAATGAGAACTGGACTGATTTGTGTATTAGGTTGAGTACCCCCCTGGACTGGGTCGAATATTTCGTATAGTATTTATTGTTGCCCCAGGTCGGGATGAGGTATGTCGCTAGGCGCCCCAGGGCATGAGTTTCTTTGAGTAAGAGTATCTTAAATCCATGCCTCTGGGCATAGGCAGTTATCCTGCAGGCTTTGGTGAAGTTACTCAGTCCACGAATATTCCATGTCATGAAATTAAGTGACATAGTGTCGTATTATGGGACATCCTGCAGTAGTATTCATTTCCATTCCATAACTTGCGTTCACTTGCTGTATAGGTACACTGTGCTGCAGTCATGTACCTCCCTGCCATGCCATTTTCCTTTAATTCAACCCCAACAGTGCCACCACCCACCCTCACTGCCCAACCCCAATATACAGTTCAGCCCCCCCACCCCTCAACAAAGGTGCCAACAATTGAACCGACTCCCACCAGGAGGCGGAGGTCAGAGGGCCAGATCCAACGTGGATATGCCCTCATCCCAGCCCAACAGGGGCCAAACATTAGCAACAACCAAATGAAATTAAACATTGCAACTGCGGCGGGGAGAGCTAATGCCGTGCGGCCGGCATTTTAAGCATGATGTAGGGCAGCAGTGCTGTCCCAGATAGGTTACTGCGGAAGACGGATTTTGCAATCAGCCCCTAGAGCTAGAGAGCACTCTCGATCTGGGCAAATCCGCAGGAGAGGGTAGGACACATGGCTAGCTCCTGGCATCAAGAGGGGAGAATGGCCAGTGTATACCATCCAGGAGCCAGCCTGCGACCCAAATGCATGTGATAGGGAGCCATGTTTGCTGAGTAGACAAAGTCAGGTTGCCATCGACACATCATAAGACAAGGATCAGTGGGTACGATACGTCTCCATGAGCCACGCTGTTCCTGATTAGCTGTCGTTGGCTCGGTCGTCTCTTGGGTCGTGTAGCAGTATTTGCAACTCGATAAATTTCACCGCTTCGTCTGGGACAGTGCTGTACCGCCACCGAAAAGTCTGGGAAGATTGTAATAGTGTGGGCCTCAAATCGTAGGTCTCCCTTCTCACGTGACAAACGAAGAATGAGGTCTCTGTCGCGGTAATTGAGTATCTTAGCGATGATGGGCCTGGGGCTGTCGCCCAGCCTAGGGTGTGGTGATAAGGCCCGTTGAGCTCGCTCCACCGTAAAATATGGTGAGAGGTCTGGATTATCCAGCAGGTCTTTGAGCAGTTTTTCCACTGCATCTTCCATCCACCCCTTGAGGGCATTCTCGGGAACTCCGATAATGCGCAGGTTGTTTCTGCGGGAGCGAGACTCGAAGTCATCGCATTTCGCCTTAACACTCTTCATGTAACGCGACAGTGAGGCCACAGTGTCTTGGAGCGTGTGTATTTTGTCCTCATTGGCAGAGATTCTATTTTTGGCCTCAGTGATCCTAGAACCCGTCGGGTCCACCAGAGTTTTTAGTGAGGCAACATTTGCGTTAATGTCGTCTAGTTTTTCATGAAAGGAGGCGAAATTTTTGGCCAGATTCCATCAGCGTGGTGAGATCTGGCGCTACAACCCCATGGTGAGGGTCCGGGTCGGAATCTTCCTGTGATGACATGTGGCCCGGCTCAGCCCGTGGAACCGATTTAGTAAACTTGTCCATGGTACCCCCTCGGGCAGCACCCTTGGATCTACTCGGCATTGCAGCAGAAAGAAGAAGGTATGGTGCGGGCTCACCAGCAGAGAGGATGGGGATGTGGAGGGTAGTAGTAGTAGCGTAAGCAGGGTGCACTGGCCATGGCGGAGGCAGTAAGTTGCGGCGAGGCGGCAGTTTGAGGTATTGGCTGTGGATTGAGGAATACTGCTAAGCGACGTGGCAGTGATGGCCACGGTACGTTGTCACATCACGTGCTTAGATTTCTTGCGTCTGGTCCGCCATGTCGGGCCACAATGGGGGAAACACGTGCATACCTCCCTCCGCTCCTCACCTGGACTGCCGCACGGACAGTGCGAGCCCCAGAGTCCTCCCAACTGGGCGGCAGCCAGTCCATAGTCGCTGGTATGGTGTCCGTTGCAGCAAAAGGCATGGCCTCTAAGTACAGGGGGAGGCGGGCCGCGCTCCAGTGCCGGCCCCGGCCCAGCCGCGCCGCAGCTCGCTCCGCGCGGGCTCCCGCAATAGACAATGTCGGGTCTCCACAGCACCCTCGCTGATGTTACTGAGGGAGGGGACCTGGGGCCGCCTCTGCAGTTGTTACGGTGTCGGCCTCTGGGGAGGGAGCCAGGCGAGGGGAGTCAGAAGTCAGGCGAGCACCAGGCCCTGGTGCGCACACGGTCAGCAGTCGCCAAGGATGTCACATCTAGGCCCTTGAAGGTCGTATCGGGCCCAAACTTACACAACACACGCCCCGCAGTGTAAGCAGCAGCTCAGCCAAGCAGCGACGTTAGATAGCGAAGGGGACCGCAGATGTAGCCGGATCGATGCCTGGGCCGCATTGAGCTGAAAAGTTAGGCAGCCATCTTGGGCTGCTCCACAGCACCACCCCTGGTCTGGTAGCATTTTAAAATAGACAGTGGGCATGGCCAAAGGACATACCCACTGACCATGGCCGAAGACCATGCTAGTGGTATGGAAGCGTTCTAAAATCTATGGAATAACAAAATCCGTGAAATTCAAGGAAAAAAGACTTTAGTTGCAGGGATGTTAGGTTGAGAACTTAATGCAACAAAATCCTAGTAATTTAGCTAAAGCAACCTTGAACTTCGCGCCCCCTGTTGGGCACACTATGAACACAATGATGACATCACTAATTACAGTACAACAGTAACTGGCATTAAGCATTTATTCATTTGCATTTATTTTAAAGCGCACAACTGCCCGGGGGCATCGTGGCACTGTTACAGAAAAATACATCAAGTTGGTTACAGAGGAAGGCAGTGGTTACAGGTCATTTGCATTACAGGAGCATAAAGGGTACAAATACTGGTATTACAGGCACATATTGTTACGGTACGGTTGAGGGTAGGGGTGAGGTTGAGGCAGTGGTGAAGTTTAATTGAACAGTGTGGTTTTAAGCGATTTACAAAAGGAGTTCAGCAAAGGTTCTGCTCTGGGTGAGTTGGGGAGAGCATTCCAAAGCTTGCGTGCTATCCAAGGGAAGCCAATGCCGCCAGCTTTGGCTCTTCTTATAGTGGGAACTCCGAGTTGGTTAGCATGGTGACTTCTTTTGGGGCTGATGGACATATTCTTTGTTATGGTTTCTGATAAGTAAGGGGGTGCTGTGTGATTGATGCATTTATGTTTGAGGGTGAGTATTTTAAAATTGATTCTTTCCTTGACTGGGAGCCAGTGTACGTTCCTTCTGGCCCGAGACACATGGTCAAATTTGGAGATGTGCAGTGCAGTACTGAGGAGAGCGTTATTTTGCACTATTTGGAGCCTGTCTAAGTTTTTGGTAAATGTACCAGCCATGGTCAGTGTGCATGGCCAATTATATTTTAACACATTAATGGGTACTAGTCATGGCCTTCAATTATGGACAGTGGTCACAACTTTCACCTAGGTGCAGTGAATAATTTAAAACACTAACAAGCTACCAACCATACATGTTTGGCCTTTACCAGTGGATGCAGCTTTCAACAGTGTCCACTGTACATTATTATACACTGAACAGGCACAAGCCATGGACTTTAGCACAATACTGAACAGTGGCCACAATCTTTGACTGTGCCCACTATATATTCTAATATATAAATGGGCCAATAGCCATGGCCTTTGACCTTGAGCAATTTGTACATATTTTGGCCATGTCCATTGCAAATTTTAAAATAAAATGCAATAAGCGATGGCCTTCAGCTGTGCCCACTGTGTATTACACAACACTAGCTAGCCACTAGCTATGGCCTTCGACTGTGCCCACTGCATATTATATACACTAACAAGCCGCTAGCCATGGTTTTCAACACAATACTAGCCAGTGGCCACGGCCTTTGGCTGTGCCGACTGTATATTCTGACATATTAATGGGCACTACCTATGGCCTTTAGCCATGGCCACTGACAACAGCTTTCAATGTTACCCACTGTATATTTTAAAACAGTAATGGGCTACTAGGCATGGCTTTTAACCATGCACAGTGGTATTTTTGAACACTAACCGACCACTAGCTATGTATGGCCTTTGGTGCTGGCCAGTGACCCCAGCCTTTGTCATGGCCAAGTCCACTGCCTAAATTGTTATGGTAATCGAAGTTTCCATGAGCTAACTTATAAATTATGTTATGTCTAACTCCATAATTGGTGTAATCAGTTATATACAATGCAATTAGTGTTGTCACCAGTGATGGCATCAGTGATGTGATTTGTAATGTCATCAGTGTTCCCATAAAACACGTAATTAGTGAGGTCATCAGTGATGTGATCTGTGATTTCATCATTGTGGTCATTGTCTGTGCAACAGGGGGAGCAAAGGTAAGGTGGCTTAAGCTGAATTTCCAGGGTTTTGTTTCACTTTCGTCTGAAAGGGTTTCCGCGGTATTAACCATCCTACAGGCATAGGGTATTTTTTCCATTTCTAACATCTAGAGCGGTACCTGGCTACTTGCTCATAGCCCGCATTAGCCACCATGTTGAGCATATACAGCATGGTTCAGGTCCCAAGAAATTCTGCTGCCAATACGATGGGTACTGTTATTAGCTCCTCATTTGTGCGCATTGTCTTGCCTACATTGGTACAACAATGTATGTGAATGCCAACGCAGAAGCCACCAAACATTTATAAAAGTTCGTTCTTTTGCTTAATTCTCTCTTCCTCTAATTAAACAGATATTTGACAGCACTTATGTGATTTAGAGTGCGCCACCATGTGGTGCTTCGATTTCTCTACCACAAATTCTTATAATCAGTTGTTCAAAGTTGCTGACTGCCATATAAAGTGAGTAGTGCATTTCAAGGTTTAGGATTTTGCAGGTTGTCGTCTAAGGTGCCTAGATTTGCAAAGAGATTCGCCGTAAAGTGCATAGTGCATCAGGTTTCATGGTTGTGCGTTTGCCTATAAAGATTATAGGGTCTTGATATAAAGTGCATTAAGTCGGAATTTAAATTTGTTCCCAAGTTAAAAGTATGCAATGGTAACATTTAATAATTATCGCAGATGACCCAATCTTAGAAATAGATATTTGTGCATACCATGGTGATATGCATGGTCTAAAGTGCAAAGTGCAATGTTGCCAAATGTGAATACATTTGGTAAAGTGCATAAAGCATTGGGGAACCCCGAGTGTCTGAGGGTACTTGGGTTATAAAAGGAAGCAACCTAGTGTGCATAGTATATATGTTTGAATTAAAAACTGTATAACCTAAAGTGCATGAGGCCAAATCTGCGGCCAAGGGAATAAGGTATAAAGTGTGTGGTGCATAATTTGGCCCCGAGATAAATGAGAGCAAAGATGCCATAAGTCAAAGGCAATAATCTAAAGTGCAAAATGTTAGATCGCATAAGTGCATAGTTCACATAAATAAATTGGAGAGTAATCAGATGGCTGCAGTTTGCAGAGGTATAATATATATAAAAAAGTTTGTTCTCTCCAGCAGGCACTCACTGTGTGAACGCTGCATTGCTTGATTATCTTCGATGGATGTACACAGTGTTAGAAATGGAAAAAAGTCTACAAACCTGGCCAGTAACATGAACCCAACGTTAAAAACCAACAGAGAAAAATAAAATTCTACTGTGGGAAAAGTGATTGGATAGTGAATCCAGATAACAACAAATCATGCATATGGAACATAAAAAATTTGAAATTTAAAAATTGGACCCATCGGGTCACAAAATGCTGGTTGTAATCAGAATAGAAACGTCACAGAGAAAGGAACAGTGTTTGACAAGATTCATAGATATGTAAACAGATAATTTGTGGGTTTAGATATTTCAGTCCCCCACGAAGGTATAAAGCTCCTCGTCTTTATATTTCGACTCTCTAATTGTCTCATTTTGCACTCTCGATTACCTCCCCTGGGATGTTGAGATACTGTATCAATTCCAAAATATTTTAAAGATGAATTGTCCGCTCTGTGTTTCTCAAAGTGTTTGGCGAGAGGATATGTAGGATCGTGATTGTTGATGGCTCTTAGGTGTTGGAGTATACAAACTTTGACTTCAAGTTTAGTGCTTCCTATATACCATAGATCACAGCTACACTGTATGACATATTACAAATTTGGTTTAACAATTGATATGTTTTGTAATATCAATACTTCGCCCAGTCCGTGGTTGTTTGTATTGTTTTATATTTAAGCCATATCTGCACGCCTTGCATTTTGCACATTTCTGTAAGCCTTTGTGTGTACTTGTGGGCCAATATGAAGGGGAAGATGTGAGATTCGATTGAAAGAGGCTTGATGACAATTCTGACTGTATGGATCTCGCCTTCCTAAAAGTTACACTGACATTTGATTGAATGGATTGCCGGATATCCGGGGCCCTCTGTAAAGGAGGCCAGTGTTTAGCCAAAATGTTCCCGATTTCCTTAGCTCCGTTATTGAAGGTGGTAATGAATCTGATACTTTTGGGTTTATTTTTTGGATTCTGGGTCTTTTTGTTGGCTTTGATGAAGATCTCCTCTCTGGTTTGATTTGTACATTGTATGTATTCTTTGTTTATGATCACCTTTTGATAGCCTCTAGCATGGAATCTTGCTTCTGTGTTTTTTGCTTTTTGTTGGTATGTTGACGGTCACTACAGTTGCGTTTCATCCTTAGAAATTCCCCGTAGGGTATGCTATTTTTCAAGCTCATGGGATGGGCACTTGAAGCGTGTAGGACTGAATTGGTGCTTGTTGGTTTACGATGGACTTCTGTGGTGATTGCTTCATTCACAACTTTAACCTTTTTTTTTTTTTTTATAAACGTTTTTTATTATATTTCAACCAACAAAACAATACAGACCAAATATATAATACAAGATGCATAATACAGTTTCGAATGTTAATTATACAATTTGATCTCCGCTCCCCAAAACCCACCTCCCCCACGAGCCCGTCAAGTCTGTTCACTCTGTGTTCACGCTGCGCGGTGGGGTCCGTTCTCCATTGGAATCCGCCAGGTCTGGCATCGTTCCAAACAATTCCGCTATCAGTGATTTCCAAGCCAGCAGGGTTCCCACCTCTTCTTCCCCTCCCCTTATACTGGACTCCTGCCATACCATTGTCTCTGCTTCCGCCCACTTTTGCAATTCCTTCCACCATATCTCCACCTGCGGTTTATGACAGGCCTTCCACCCCATGGCAATCCTTCTCTTAGCCAGCACATATGCCAAGTCTTTCAATTTGTTCACATGCTTCAGTTTCTGCGATCTAGGGAACCCCCCCCCCCAATAAGCAGGCCCAAGCTGACTCTACAACCAGTGCAACTCCTTTATCTGCCAGTCTCGCCGCTATCTCGCCCCAGAAGCGCCCAACCACAGGGCAGGACCAAAACATGTGTGTCATGTCAGCCTGTTCTTCATCACACTTGGGACATGCTTGTCTACCTGCATTTTTAAACCTTGATATCCTCAGGGGTGTCATGTACGCTCTATGCGTAATATATAATTGTATCTGTTTCAACCTAGCGTTTCTCGACACCTTCTGATGATACCACAAAGCCCGCTCCCACATCCCATCCTCCATTGGGGCTCCCACCTCAGTTTCCCAATCTAATCGAAGTTGCATTGGTTCTTTACCTATCCTAAGCATCACCATATCATACAACCTTGAGATCTCATGCCCTCCCTCTGTTATGTCATATATAGTGTCTACAATACCATCCGGCTCTGCTTCGAGGACAGTTTCGGGCCAAGTCTTTTTAATTTCGCGCGCCAGTCTATGATATGTAATATATTGGCCTGCGTGTAAACCTGTTTCCTCGCCCAACTCCTCGAAACTTATGATGGATCCCTCCCGCCAAACATCTCCAATCGTTGCCAAACCCACTGGCTCCCAGTGGCTTCTGATCCTCTTCCGCAGTTGCTCATCTCCAGTAGCCAGTGCCACCAGCGGTATCTGCAGGGAGCGCGGAGCTGAGGTTTCCATCATCCTGCACGCGCGGCGCCAAATCCTCCACCCTAGCATCAACATATTGGGGCGCCCTTGCATATCTGTTTCGGACAACCAGATCACTTCCTTTAAATAAAATGGGGCACAGTCTGCTCTAAACAATCCGGATTCGGGGGTACTTTCATCCGAGAGCCATTTAGCAACATACTGCAGTTGGCCCGCCACTTAGTAGGCCTCATAGTTGGGGAGCCGTATCCCCCCTTTTTCATAAGAGTTTTGCAGTTTCCACAATGCCATCCTGCATCTAGTCCCCTGCCACAAAAAGTCCCTGCATATGCTATTCAGTTTGGCAAAAAACTTCCCAGGTATGAGGTATGGAATGTTCCCAAAATAATGCAGGAGTCTGGGCAGGACCACCATCTTAAGCATTGCACTACGCCCCATCATAGCTAGTGGCAGCTTTCCCCAAAATTGCATACTGTGCTCTATCTTTCCCACAGCTACCTCCATATTGTGCTTATGTTCTTGTTCAACCGTATGATACACGTCTATCCCAAGGTATCGAAAGGTGTCAACCGCCCAAGGGGCTTGCAATACCGACAACTGCTCTGCAAGGAGTCCCCTATAGTTACCCAACGGGAAAAATTAAGGACTTCTGAGGGTTCACAGCTATTCCAGACAGCTCCGCGTACCGATCCATAACCTCTAAAATATACTGGAGGTTCTCCTCGGGATGCTTCAGATACAATAACATATCATCTGCATATAAAGAGATTAAGTGTCGCTCCCCACCCACTTCAATGCCTATGGTGTCATACTGCTGTCTGAGGTATATAGCAAACGGTTCCAATGCCAATATGTATAACATAGGGGACCATGGGCATCCCTGTCTAGTACCTCTGCTTAACCGCCATCTCTCTGAAATAACTGCACCCGTCTTAACTCTAGCGAGCGGCGCACTGTATAACATCTTTGCCCATCTGACATATCCGGGCCCCATCCCATATTCCTCTAACGTCGACAGCAACCATGGCCACCTAACAGAATCGAAAGCCTTTACCGCATCCAAGGACACTACTGCCATATCACCTTCATTCCGCCTTTCACAACTTTAACCTTAACGTCCAAGAACACCACTTCTGTGCGGTCATGGTGTGGTGTGGATTTAAGACTCAAATTCCGTGTTTAAGAGTTCTAACCATTCTGTTTCAGTGCCCTCCCAAAGGATGAAAAGGTCGATTTATCAACGCCACAGCATCACCTTGCTGGTATGAATATCGATGCTATCTTCAGAGAAAAGGCTTTATTCCCAGACTCCCATACAGAGGTTTGCATATGATGGAGCTACTGCTGTGCCCTGCCCATGGCCGTCCCACACACTTGGTTAAAGGATTGGCCGTCAAACAAAGGAATTGTGAAGACAAAGACAACATGTCAAGTAGCATCAGAGTGTTCTCTGAAGCTCAATGATCTTGTTGACAGATATCCAACTGCTTCAATGCCTTCTTCGTGGGTGATGCAGGTATAGCGGGAGCCCACATTAAGCGTGACTAATAGGTAGCTGGACTTCCATGGAATTTGATCAATTTGTTGAAGGAAATCCGTTGTATCTTTTGTGTAGGAGGGTAATGTTTCTACAAATGGTAAAAGGAATTTATCTAAATATTTAGACGTATTTTCAAGTAGGGGGTCAATAGAAGCAACTATCGGTATTTTTGATGGCATTGTGAATTTTAGGTATGAAGTAAATAGGCATAGAGAGGAAATCTTACCAAATATCTCTTTTCCTGCCAGGTCAATAGTGCTGATTCATACCAGTTTAGTAGTTTGAGATCATACCCTATTTTGTAAGTAGGGTATGGATCACTTGCCAATTTTTCACAGTTATGCACTTCTTTTATGTGTCGCATAGCTTCATTGTTTTAATCCCTGGCATTGAGGACTACCATGTTTCCCCCTTTGTCCAAAGATGTAATTACTATCGAGTTGTGATTGGACATGGGCATATTCGAGGCTCATTTTTTAAGATCTTCAATTATAAGGTCCTCAAATAGATATGTGGCGTATTATGAGCCGGTGGAATACATTTGGATTTTCCTAGCTCACTGGGAGCTATCTTAGATTTATAGAGGTTGCAAGGCAGCATTAGATTCCACTCATTTTGATCCAGGTTTTGTTGTACATCCTCTTCATTGTCGTTACACAGTGATTCAAGAGTGCATAGTTTTGGTATTTCTCCAATAGTTAATTTGGAAGGTATTTCTTTGTCATTGCCATTTCTTGGTTTAGAAAAATTTGAGTTGGCAAAGTATTTGGCTAGTCTGATTTTTCTTATATGATCACTCCAAGATTGTGCATAGTCAAATTTGGATGTTCGATAAAAAGACAAACCTTCCACGAGTACCTTGTTCTCTGTATCTGTTAGAATTCGGTCTGATAAATTCACGACTTGAGGTGTTTTGTCTGATATTGCCCTTTCTTGGTCTTGCCACAGCGTGTCGGACAGCCTCACGATTTCCGTCTTCTTTTTGCTTTTCCTTTGTCCTCTATATCCCCGTCTGTTCTTCCTCTTGCTGGGGTTATGGAGCTTTGTTTCTCCTCCAATTCCTTCCTTGCAACGTTTTTCCTACTTGATGTAACAGTCTCATTTCCTCTACAAAATTGATGTTTAAAGGAACATTGTCATTATTGCTGGAAATGGAGGTGTCTGTTGATGAACCTGTACTACTTTCCATTTCTGAATCTGTATCTGTAACAGTGGATGCTGGTATCTTATTTTCAATTTGTATGCCTTTTCCGATAGTGTTGTATTTCCTGGTTAATGTGTATATTCTGCCTGTGGCATAGACTTCTTTATCTCACAGAAATGTTCTTTGTTTTCGGTCTTTGATTTCATCCTCATATTTACTTCTGTTCTTATCCTTATTAGATCTTGGGCCGTCCTAGATTCTGTTCCCGTGTTGACCGTTGTCTCCAAGTCCTCAATGTCCTTTAATTCCTTCAGCCTGTCACTTTTTGCATATTTCACCAGTGTGGCTAGCATCTTAAAAGAGCATTCATTGGTGGCATATCCCCACTCTTGCAGCCTTTCAGGGTCCGGATCTTCATATGTGGGGATGGTTAAAATTCTCAAACCCTGTGGAATCCGTTTGTCAATATAATTTTGTAATGACTTAATTTCCCACCACTTATTTTTTCCTTTTTTTGTAACTTTTCATATGTGAACATAAGTTGCTGAATGGGCTTTGTCTGGCCAGTTTGTATCTGTTTCGTGGCCCTTAGGTCAATGGTTTCACTAAACAAAGCGGAAGCTTCCGTATCCCTGCTACTTTACTTGTCCACCATGTTAGCGTTTGAAAGTTCGGTCTGTTCGATGTGAAAACGGTGTTAGGTCACTGATGGCAGTGAAAAGACTCCTGTGTGTGATGATTTTATATTATATATTACACACACACATACACCCTTGGTCACTCATCCTCAAAGAACGAATCTTGTAACACCAGAGGGTAAACAGTTAAATTTAGGTATGCCAGCTCGCAGTAGCGCTCGAGCGAAAGAGCCCAAAGTTGAAATAGTAATACCACTTGCTGCTGCAGGGTAGTGGAACTAGTAGGAACCTCAAGCCTACTACACATTGATAACAGGAAACAGGGAGGGGTTTAGTTCCACTGGTTGATTGCGCTGCTAGATCCAGAATACAGAACAAACAACAAATATATTACAATGTTGGTGTCAATAAATCAACTGGCAGAACAAAGATAGTTGTCAAATGATTCTTGTATTGGAATATTTCTGTTTAAGGTGCCAGAGAAGTTTGCCGACACGTGTTTCGACCTTAAACGGTCTTTCTCAAGGAAAAACTCGTGTCACTAGCAACAAATAATATGAACCGCAATCATATTGTACAAAACAATTTGTCAAAAGTGGCATTCAATGAATAACACAGGAGTACATTGAAAAAGGACACCATGCATGTGAGGTCAAGGGCATAGATACCAGAGGTGACATCCAACACATTTAAAGAACCAGTATTGAATCAATACATTACTAAGACGCAAGAAACAGTGCGAATGAATGCGTTCAGAAATAGGTCATCATATGATCACCTGTTAAATGCCCAAGCGCGAAACAAAGACAAAAACAAAAGAAAAATACAAGAGGCACAATGAGCCTCATTATGTAATAACATCAACATTCAAATACAGTTTGAGAACTAGTATTGCAAATGGCCAATACTTATTTGTGTTATGCCAAGCGATCTATATATCACCAATTGGTGCATTTCAAATGTAGCATACAAGCGGTATTATTGCATGTGCAGCCAAAGCCCTGTGCCACCGCCTGCCGTGCAGCCAACTACGCCTGTTCGTAAACCTTTGTAAAGTGGAAAGACCCAATATCAGTTTCACTATGTGGTGCAATGAAATGACCCTTGAATTCAGCATCTAAATCTTGATTCGAAAATTTGTTAGTGAATCAATCACAACAAGTCTATACAGCTGGTGAATAAAAATTATATTACCGAGCTAATTGTCCCATCGTCCAGTTCTTTGTGGTGAACTAATGCTGATTTAAGCAGTAGAAATATATGATGAAATTAGCCTGTATCGAATATTGGAGAGAAAATACGTAAGCCTAGAAGGTTAGAGAACCCAACAGCCAATCGTAAATACTTGGTACACAATGATGTTATTACCTGTTCCTTTTCCTGTTATTACTAGTACGGATGGATGTTAAACGTTGAATCAATATGAAGCATCAGTTTTGATTCCCAAAAATAGTATCCATAAATGGAGTGGTCTGGGGAGTAAACGAAAAGAAAAGAAAAGCCAAAGTGTGAAGGTTGAAGTGGTATGTGATTCCACTTCCCAGAACATCTCTCCTCAGTAAAGAACATTGCAAGGGCTCTGAAAGAGAGTCCTAATCACGCATGCAAGTATTTCATACCTGAAATATTCTGTCGTCGGTGCTACAGTGTCAGGTGTCTGCTACATCTCGAACAGTGCAAACCCGTACCGGTGGAGAAAAGCACCTAATACGTGCCTAGTGCGTGACGTGTCATTTTGCGATCACTTGACTGCCGGTTCGAAAAGAAATGCTAATAAGAGAAAAGGTTTTTGCGTGCATCCTCTGGAATGTATGGTACTCAAACTTGTTGTATTTAAACTCAAACATAAGGAATCGCACGACATTTTGCTTATTTGGAATGGTACCACAGAATCTTTGAGAATTCTCTGAGTATTTGAACGACAATACATTTGGTATTGAATTCTCTGGACATGCTAGTCCTAACCAAATAGAATTCTTGGATCTAATAATTAGTATTTCCAATCAGACAATACATACTCAGACTTTCAGAAAATCCACGGCTGTGAACTCCATTTTGAATGCTTCAAGCTGTCACAAACGTTCAGTTATAAACAACATTCCATTTGGTGAATTTTATGGAGCCCACAGAAATTGCATTCCGCAAATTGCCTATGAAAATGAATGTGCATTGATTAAGCAGCGGTTTCTGAAACGAGGCTATTCAATCCAATGCATTAAGAAAGGAATGAAACATATCACGTGAAGCAATTCTTTCTGTTCCCAATACAAAAAAAATCTACTGTCTATCCAGAAGTCCAGATCATCACTAAATATATTCAAAATACTGATGTGTTGTTTCAATTGCTCGACAAACATTGGTACATCCTAAAATTAGATGCAGACCTGCGTTCATAAACGACCGAAGTTTCTTTACGCGCAACCAGACACTCGGAGGCCATCTTTGTCCTTCCTTTCTTGCACCAAAGCCTGTGCAGGCTGAACAATTATCTTGGTTGCCACCTAAACCCAAGGGCTTCTTTAACTGTGGAATGTGCAATTTTTGCAAGTTCACACTGTGCGCCGATTCTTTTACATGTCACAATGGTCTCACGATTCAAATACGTGACTTCATGAATTGTAAATCGAAATATGTCGTTTACGCGATTGTATGTGTATGCGGGAAAGTATACGTTGGCTCCACAATCAGGGAATTGCGAACCCGCATTAGAGAAAATGTTTCTAATTTGAATAGCCTTGACCCCAAACTGCCCATTGTTATCCACTGGCAGGAACATCACCAAATGGATGATGTTAAAGATATACGCTTCATTGGCCTAATGCAAGCACGTGTTCACCCCAGGGGAGGTGACCGTCAAGCATTATTGTGCCAGCTGGAAGCACGTACTATTTGCCGTCTCAGATGCACCACTATGGGTCTCAATAAGGATACAGAACCACACGTCTTTCTTTAGATGGCTGATGTGAGTTGGTATTATACTCTATATGCATGGCAATGTAATCTCTATTCACTGGTGGTACATTACTCTTGTATTCACCTCCATGAAAATTTGTGTGGCAATGTTGGAGCCCGGTGCTGGCCGTGTTGCCAGTCCTGCGCCTGTTCGTAAAGTACATATAACCATTTTTCAGAGCTCAGTATTCGACATCTTGACACGGTTCTTAGGACTGTTTCTATATTCTCAGCACACAACGCAGTGGTTGTTTTTTCAACCACTGTACGCCGATACTTTTTACTTTTACTTACATTTTTATTTTTACTTTTGTACTTGGGTCTGTTCCATGCACTTGCAGTGCTATTCCTTATGTTCGAGTTTCAATACAACAAGTTCGAGTACCATGCATTCCAGAGGATGCACGCAAAAATCTTTT
This sequence comes from Ambystoma mexicanum, assembly GCF_040938575.1. NCBI lineage: Eukaryota > Metazoa > Chordata > Amphibia > Caudata > Ambystomatidae > Ambystoma > Ambystoma mexicanum. The sequence goes on from NC_090933.1 coordinate 927,009,305, forward strand.
CTCTTATTAGCATTTCTTTTCGAACCGGCAGTCACGTGATCGCAAAATAGCATGTGACAAGTCACGCACTAGGCACGTATTAGGTGCTTTTCTCCACCGGCACGGGTTTGCACTATTCGTGCGTAGTCAGATGTAGCAGACACCCGATGCTTTAGCACCGAAGACAAAATATTTCAGGTATGAAATACTTGCGTGCGGGATTAGGACTCGCTTTCAGAGCGAGCATCCTTTGCAATGTACTTTACTGAGGAGAGATGTTCTGGGAAGTGGAATCGCATACCACTTCACCCTTCACACTTTGGATTTTCTTCTCTTTTCATTTACTCCCCAGACCACTCCATTTATGGATACTATTTTTGGGAATCAAAACTGATGCTTCATATTGATTCAACATTTATCATCCATCCGTACTAGTAATAACAGGAAAAGGAACAGGTAATAACATCATTGTGTACCGAGTATTTACGATTGGCTTTTGGGTTCTCTAACCTTCTAGGTTTACATATTTTCTCTCCAATATTCGATACAGGCTAATTTGATCATATATTTCTACTGCTTAAATCAGCAGTAGTTCACCACGAAGAACTGGACGATGGGATAATTAGCTCGGTAATATACTTTTTATTCACCAGCTGTATAGACTTGTTGCGATTGATTCACTAATGTATTTTCGAATCAAGACTTACACGCTGAATTCAAGGGTCATTTCATTGCACCACATAGTGAAACTGATATTAGGTCTTTACACTTTACAAAAGGTTTACGAACAGGTGTAGTTGGCTGCACGGCAGGCGGTGGCACGGGGCTTTGGCTGTTGCTGCACATGCAATAATACTGCTTGCATGCTACATTTGAAATACACCAATTGGTGATATATTGATCGCTTGGCAGAACACAAATAAGTATTGGCCATTTGCAATACTAGTTCTCAAGCTGTATTTGAATGTTGATGGTATTACATAATGAGGCTCATTGTGCCTCTTGTATTTTTCTTTTGTTTTTGTCTTTGTTTCGCGCTTCGGCATTTAACACATGATCATATGATGACATGTTCCTGACCACATTCATTCGCACTGTTTCTTGAGTCATGGTAATTGTATTGATTCAATACTGGTTCTTTAAATGTGTTGGATGTCACCTCTGGTATCTATGCCCTTGGCCTCACATGCATGGTGACCGTTTTCAATGTACTCCTGTGTTATTCAATGAATGCCACTTTTGACAAATGTTTTGTACAATATGATTGCGGTTCATATTATTTGTTGCTTGTGACAAACAGTTTTGCCTTGAGAAAGACCGTTGAAGGTCGAAACACGTGCCGGTAAACTTCTCTGGCACCTTAAACAGAAATATTCCAATACAAGAATCATTTGACAACTATCTTTGTTCTGCCAGTTGATTTATTGACACCAACTTTGTAATATATTTGTTGTTTGTTCTGTATTCTGGATCTATCAGCGTAATAAACCAGTGGAACTAAACCCCTCCATGTTTTCTGTTGTAACACTGGCGGTATGGACTGATTAATGCGCAATATGTTGTGTATATTTGCGATCGGAGTAGCCATATGACTGAAATGTTTGTTAGGGGTGAAGAAAGGGGAGGTGCGAGCGGCTTAGCCTACCTGTCAAACGCCATCCGGATCCTCCAACTCGAGCAGTGTGGCTGTAGACTGGCCTGCGCATCCTCAAATGTTTCACCCGTAGTACATGGGTCCACTTAGATTGCAGAAATATCACAGACGGGCAGCTGCGTTGTTGTAGATCCTTGTTGGGTAGTTGAGTTTACCGACTCAGTTACAACGCGCTCAGCTTGACAGAAAATGTCAGCTTGAAAATTTACTTTGCATGGGTGCCTGCCATATATGCAGTAGGATGCATTAATATTGGGAAAAGAACCTGAACATTGTCAGAAAACGGCGGCACTCATCCATCGATATCAAAAGATTCACATTGACATCAGTAGCCTTTGTATTACGTCTGTTATTTAGTACATAATGGACAGTGTAGAGCAGAGAAAAACAACAACGCGTTTCACCATGGCGGGCTTCGTCAGATTGTTTGATTGAAAAGGTTTCCGGGGTTTGAATCATCCTACAGGCATAGGGTACTTTTTCCATTTCTAACATCTAGAGCGGTACCTGGATACTTGTTTATAGTCCGCATTGGCTGACATGTTGAGAATATACAGCATTGTTCAGGACCCATGAAATTATATTATATATAGCGCAAGGCATAGTTAAGTTTAGGACAAAGTCTCTATGGTGTTTCAGAAAATTATTTTGAACACTTGTTTATGAAGAATTTAAAATATTCTAGCCGCCTTTGCATGCAAAAGTTCAGATTTCTACATCATAAGCTTCATAGTTTTAAAAATGGCTACTTTGATCGCGTTTTGAAGAGCTTTTAACATGAGGTTTTGAATATGACATTTATTTTATCCGCCCAAATATCTCAAAAATTCTCGCTTCGATTTTCAAATTTCTTTGCAGGCACCTACATTTTATAAGGAATTGCTGCACTAAAGAACAATTTTGAAAATCGACTTGACCAATTCTGAATTAACGTTTCAAATGTATCTGTTATTGTTGCATGCTCAGAATGTATGCGTCTTTTTCATACGAACTGTACACAGAGCGCATGAGTTTCACAGTACATACATTACACAATTAACATCCACAAACTCACATCAAAAGGCTCGCAGCTGACTGATATACATTTTAAGGTGATGGCATAAACGTACACTTTCAATATGAACTGTCCACTGAGTGTATGAGTTTTACAATAGTATATTACGCAATTAACATCTCCTAAAAACTCTCATTAAAGGCTAGTCTGGGCTGACTAATGTGATGGAATTGTACACTTTGAATATGAACTGTCGATGGAGCTTATGAGTTCACTGATGTCAGTTTTAAAAGGTATTGGAATAAATGTACATTTTTCAAATCAACTGTACACAGAGCGTGCACTTATGACATGCTCCTACGACACATGCTCCTATAACACACCCTTAAGACACACACCTAGAACACACAATGACACTTCTGTAACACATGCTCCTGTGACATGCGCTGCTATAACAAGCGCTCCTACAACACACACTCCTATGATATATGTTCCTATAACATGTGGATGTACAACAAGAGGGACACATGCACCTACGATACACGCAACACACGCTTACGACACAGTCTTACAACACAAACTTACAAAACATGCACTTACGCCACACGCTTTTATGCAACATGCTATTATGCCACACATACTTCTACTATATGCTCTTCCAACACAGGCTAGCATTACAACAAACACTTACAACCAATAATTATGTAACAGTAAAAAGGAAAGGTAAAATGATTTGAAAGAAAAACTTATTTTTTACAAAACATATATACTGTTAAACCAGCAACTGCTTACTCTACAAAGATAAGAAATAAAGTTAAGGTAACATTATAAACTTTATTAATATATATCATTGCCTGCGGTAGCAATCATGTAGTTCTGGTTAAGTTGCTAAACCCATAGGAAGAGCACTTTTTTGAGCGGCTTATAACTTCGCTCCCCCTGGATGAATCCTCACCAAACATTGCAAAGAAAGTATATAGCCCACTCTCTCTAAATTTCTTTGCAAAGTTTGGTGAGGTTTGGTCCAGGGGATCCCAACATTTATTTTTTTCACATAGACTGAATGGAGAAAACATTTCTGTGGCACCTACAGCCCAAACCGCTGGACTGATTTTCACCAAATGTGCGGTAGAAGCAGCGGCTTAGTCCCGAAAGCGCGCTTTTGTAAATTTGGTGAAAATCCATCCACACACTTCCCTGTTCGCTCCGCGGACAGGACACCGATTGGACAATTGTCTTACGTCATGTCCGCGGACATGCGACATGCTTGCTGATTGGTTGGAGTGAAGAGTGAGGTACGTCACATTTTCTCGATGCGCCCTCCATCTTGGATTCGCAGACAGCGACCATCGCAGTAAAAACATTAAAAAAAAACACAATTTAGATACACTGGGAGAATGGCTGTGGGTCCCCTTACCTGTAATGACGAGACGAATCAAAGAGCACCCAGTCTTAAAAGTGCTATGGTCTCTGTAGCACCCATCTCGAGTCATGCAGGGAGTCTCAACGTGCCCCCCCCTCAGCTGCATCTGGTCCCCTCCTATTCGAGATCTGATAAATGAAGTTCCCACTTTCCAGTCCTGGTATGAGGCGGGGCTTGCAAGAGCGGGGCAGATGTGGAAGAAGGGTACTTTGATCTCTGTAGGGAACTTGAAGGAAGCTCTGTAAGGCACCGATGTTCCCCCCCGCCCCCATGCAATTCCTCCAACTGAGGAGTGTCCTGAATGATGCCCGCTGGGGCGATTCATTAAAGCGCCCTCTCACCTCATTCGAACAAATACTTAGCTCTCCCCAGATAACAAAAGGTCTTATTGCACGGATGTATAAGTACTTGTTCACTAGAGGTCACCTTGAATGCCCATCATCTGAAATCAGGTGGGAAACGGAACTAGGGCTGGAAGACAAACCAGAGGTCTGGAAGGCAATACACAGAGCGGTCTGGACATCATCAATTTCCGTTCATTATAAAATGCATAACGCGCGCCTAGTGGTCAAATAGCACTACACTCCCTTGAGACTGTCAAAAATGTTCACAAGTGTGTCCCCCAACTGTTGGAGGGGGTGTGGCAAGAGGTGCGATTATTGGCACCAATGGGGGCAATGCCGTGAGGTGCCAACGTACTGGAAGGAGGTTCTGGGGTGGATTTGGGCCATAGATGGAATAGCCAGGGTACTATCACCTGTATTAGTCCTGTTTGGGGTCGAGGAAGACTTATGTATCGCTTACACACATGCCGCATAACCTGCTCTTAGCGGCGAGGGTGCGTCTCACTGTCAAATGGAAGTCGACCTCCCTCCCCACAAAGAGAGAATGGCTGATCAAAGCACACAAAATGTATGAAATGGAGAGCCTAACAGCAGCAGTCCAGGAATCTCGCAAGAACAGACATGATATGGCTGCCTTTTCTGGAATTCTACATAGCATATTGGGATTCTATAAAAACCAATTGACTAGATCCTACAAAGAGAGCAACAAGTATAATCTCCATAAGCACCCCATTCCATCCATTGACTTTCAATCCAGTATCAAAAACATGTGATGTAGTCTAGGTGCTGTGCACTAGGTACAATGAGTGGAGCAGTGTGAAGTTCTGTCCAGTGTTCTTTAATTGCAATTGAGATTACGATGAGTGAGGGTGCAGGGGAGGCGGTGGTAAGGAAGAGAGGGGGGGTTTCATAAAACGTTTTGTTTTCTCTTCTCGAATTTCGCGCAGAAGTTGTAATCTCAATGTTCTGCTGACCTATACTGTGAAGTCGGCAAATATAATGTCAAACGTGTTTAAAAAATTCAAGTCATTTGAAGAAAAAAAAAAAAAAAAACCAAAAAAAAAAAAAAAAAAAAAAAACAACTTTGCACTTGTCAAACTTATCAAATAATCTCCGGAGAGGTGAGGGGTGATGAGGATGGGATGGGAAATAACTGCAAGAAGCAAAAAAAGCAGGCGTTTTTTGCCGCAAAAGTCTGCAAACAGTTAGGATGTTCACGAACAGTCCTGCGAGGCTCGCCGACATCGCTGCATTACAGGGTTGGTGAAAAGCAGTTCTTGGGTGGCTTATAACTTTGGCGCCGCTTAATTAAACTGCATGAAATTCTGCACTTCTATTCTTGACCGGATTCCGAATGTGTCTGCAATGTTTGGTGGTATTCTGTCAAGAGGGGGCGAAATTAGAGAGGGGGTCCCAAAATATTGTAAAGGCTTATAAATGTGGTGTAATTTGACGAATCTACACAAGGTTTTGTAAATAGATTAGAGAGCTAGATTTAAATGTATTTGCAAAATTTGGTGGGATTCTGTCAAGAGGGGGCAAAATTAGAGGGGGGTTCCAAATTATTTTAAAGGCTTAGAAATGGGGTGCCATTTAACGAATCTACTAAAAGGTGTGCAAAAACATTAAAGATCTAGATATACATGTTTTTGCAATGATTGGTGGGATTTTGTCAGGAGGGGGCAAAATTAGGGGGGTCCCAAAATATTGTAAAGGCTTATAAATGTGGTGTAATTTGATGAATCTACACAAAAATTTTCAAAAAGATTTTAGATCTAGATATAAATGTTTTCATAAAGTCTATATGGATTTTGTCACGCGTGGGCTAGGTTATATGACCATTGCATATGCACTCATTTGAAACTTTTGAAAAAATAAAACAGGTCTGGATTTCCAGCAAACTTGTGGAAGGAGTGTCATAATGTAGGTACAAAAAATAGTGATATAGCTTTTTGGGGACTGAGGTATAGCCGGTAGCCATGGGCAGTGGCCAGATTGTTTGGGTCATGGAATAAGGTCACGATCCGGACAATCTGGCTACTGGCCATGACGACTAGGGACAACACATGGGGTTAAAGTGGCCATGTCCACCTGGGAACGGAATTGGGCTAGGTTTGAAAGGGAAGAAAAATGGGCTCGTAGTGATACAAGCATAAGGTTTTCTCTTCGCCTTCTGCAGGCTGCCATGGAAAGCAAAGAGGGGCCCTGTATGGAACCCCACCTTCCATTTCCATGGTGGCCATCTTGGAAAATCCTTTTTGGCACCCTGAGTTCCCGCTTTGGGAACCTATGGTGCTAATGGCCTTCATCCCTCATTACAGGGGCTGGAATGGGGGGGATAATGGTCCGGAGACCTAGTTATCCACCCTGCTTCGCTTGGCTGATAACTTGGGCTGCTGGGGCAGTATCCACCATTCCAGGCCACAATATTCCCCTTGGCATAACACAAAATGCAAATGGAAATGTTGGAAAATCTTATTGAGTCTATGTACTTTACTGAGAAATGCAAAGTAGATTTTAATTCTATTTTTTAACTGTGAACGGTGGTTCCTAAAGGAACATTTGTTTTGTTGTTTTTGGATGTATTTTCTTTTTTGGCAGGAGAGCTAAGAACGAAAAGGGGGGAGGGAAAGGAGGGAAGAGGCACCAAACACTAATATGGAAGGGCAGGTGGACAGGGGAAAATGTTGCGCGTGTGTTATTTCTAAGTTAGGGGGCAGTGTTTCTTATGCTCCTTGATTACAGCAGTGGTGGTGGCTCTTTGGGAGGAGGGATGGCAATAGCTGATGCCATTTTAAGATAAATAGCAGTTTTGCTAAAAGTATGTACTGTGTACTAGATTGTTAATGGATAATCAGTAGGAATAGGTGTTGGAGCTGTGCAAGGGAAATTTTGAAGTTGAAAGTTCCTAGATCAGTAGAAAATGCAGTTCCGAACGCGAAGCACAGATCTTATCATGAAGTGTGCACGGGTTCTCGGACACGTCACATTACCGCGCGCCAGCGCATGGTCATGTGGCACTGTCCGGAAGGTCTGCAGATATTCGTACTATGTCTACAGATGCAAAACTAGTTGAAATAGTTGCAATAAGTGTATAGAAATGTTAAAAATGATTCTAGAAGGTAGGAAATGGCAGAGCTTTAAGGTGACACTTTGTAAATTGGACGCAAATATTGTTATATTTGGTAAGTATGATATTAGCAAGTTGTAGGAAAATAGCATGCACTGGTAAAAACCTATGACATTCACTGAAAAAACGTTTTTAAAAAGGGACGTTATGGAGAAGTTGCCCTAATAAAAACATATGAAATTCAGTTAAAAAAAGTTGTTAAAAAGGACGTTACGGTTACAAGTAAAATCAAAAACCCCCTGAAATTCACCAGTTATGGTACGCTAAGCAACCATAACACGCGCCACCACCGTGCACTGCTAAGACTAACACCCAGGACATTAAAGATGATATCACAAATATCATTGAGGACTTCACATGTGCATTTACTGTTCATACAAGGGGTTGTGTATGTAATGTTGGCAAAAAAGTATCAGGGATTATCGGGAGATGTGTAATAAACTACATACTTCATTACGCAATGTAGTGTTCTAAAGAACATTCCATTGCAGTTTTCTTTCTAGTACAGGAACCTACTCATACAGAAATGTAGGTATTGGCTGCAGCATACACCACGGAGGTGCAATATTTGTCATTTTCCAAAGTTTTATTACATAATAAAATTGTGAAAGCTTCTGTATCAGACTTTCCCGTACTGTGAAACATGTACTAAGTAGCTAATAATGCATCACTTACTATATATTTCTACTAATACACACAAAACATAAATAGACTACATCGCATACAAATATGGGGCTTTTATATGGCGTTTAAGATAAGCAAACAAGAGGCAGTATCATTAGCAACTGTGTATAATCTACATGATTGTATTCACGCACAAAAATGATTGCTGTGTTTCAGGCCTGCTTCTTCCCCTATATATGTACATCATAAGATGCGATTAGATTCTAAGGAAAGTAGTTTAAGAACATGTGAGAATAGCAATATCTATAAATGTAATACCTTTTGAAAGTTAAGTTTCTGACTGACAGTAAATAAAACCAACTGGCCTAGATATGGCAGTGAACAAAAAGAAGGGCCTAGACATGCGATGTCAATGATATTTGTGATTAGCACAAGAGAGGGGGGGGGGGGTTCACGTGAATCAAACCATAGAACGAATCAACGGGATAAATTGCTCGCTGTGCAGGTGCCGAATGAGGGGATAGACCAGGTGAAGGAGAGTAAAAAAATCAATCAACCTTTAATAGACACATATTCAATGACATTATACATAGTGCTGAAATCACGATAAAAATGCACAATCAATACTGAACATTTCCAGTTAGAGTGCATATTAGTCCAATAAACGTCCTAAAGTGTAGGGTGGACACACTGTGCATAAGATGATTCGAAAACATATTGCATCAGAGGACAGAAAATAGAAAAAGGTAAAAAGGAATAAACAAAAAGTTACTATATATATTTTTATATTAATTACATGGCCACGGTAGTGGCCATGTAGTTATGGTTAAGTTGGGGTTTCCATAGGAAGAGCACTTTTTGGGCGGCTTATAACTTCATTCTCCGTGGACGGATCCTCACCAAACTTTGCAAAAAAGTATTTGGGTCACTCCGAATTTTTTTGCTAAGTTTGGTGAGGATTCGTCCAGGGGGGGGCAAAGTTATAGGGGGGGGGTCCCAAAACTTTTTTTTCCCCATAGACTGAATGGGAAAACATTTTCGCTCGCGTCTACAGCTCAAACCGCTGGACGGATTTTCACCAGCAGCTTGGTCCCGAAAGCGTGCTTTTGCAAATTTGGTGAAAATCCGTCCAGTAGTTTTTTTTTAAAATGACCAAAAAGTAGGTAAAAAAAATTAGTGATATCTGTGTTCGGTCCGCAGACATACTTCCCTCTTCGCTCCGCGGACAGTGTCCTGATTGGCCAATCGGCTTGCGTGATGTTCGCAGACATGCAACGTGTTCACTGATTGGACGGCGTGGAGCGTGAAGTGCGTCAGATTTTCGGTAGCGCCCGCCATCTTGGATTCGCGGTCGTCCGCGGACAGCGCAGTGAAACTTTGTTCAAAATTTGTATTTAGTACAGTGTGTTGGTGTGTAGGAGTGTTTGGGGAGGGTGGGAGTGTATGAGATAGGATGAAAGTTGAGTTTTTTATGTGTTAGACGTTCTTTTTGTGTTCGATTTGTCTGCGGACATCACAGGTGTTCTGAAATGTTCTAAATAAACTGAATGGGGGGTGTTCTGAGGACTCAATGTGTGTCCGTTTTGTTCGCAAGTAAACTGAAACTGTTCTAAGAACACTTGCAGTGTTCTGAAATGTTCGCAAATATAAATGGGGGTTGTGGCTGACAAGATGAATGTGTTCTAAGAACACTCGCAGTGTCCTGAAATGTTCACAAATATAAATGGGGGTTGTGGTTGACAAGATGAATGTGTTCCAAGAACACTCGCGGTGTCCGGGGAATGTTCGTAGGGGGTGTCCTGAAGACGCTGTCCGTATTGTTCTCTGTCAAGTTGAATGTGTTCCAAGAACACTCAGGGTGTCCTGAAATGTTCGCAAATAAACAAAATGGGGGTGTTCTGAAGACGTTTCTAAGAACACTCCCGGTGTCCTGGAATGTTCGTAGGGGGTGTACTGAAGGCATAGTCCGTATTGTTTGCTGGCAAGTTGAATGTGTTTTAAGAACACTCGCAGTGTTCTGAAATGTTCGCAAATAAACAAAATGGGGGTGTCCTGAGGACGCTGGCCGTATTGTTCTCTGTCAAGTTGAAAGTGTTCTAAGAACACTCGCAGTGTCCTGAAATGTTCGTAGGGGGTGTCCTGAAGGCGTAGTCCGTATTGTTCGCTGGCAAGTTGAATGTGTCCTAAGAACACTTGCAGTGTCCTGAAATGTTTGCAAATAAATAAAATGGGGGTGTTTTGAGGACACTGTCCATATTGTTCGTTGTCAAGTTGAAAGTGTTCTAAGAAACTATCGCGTTGTTCTGAAATGTTCGTAGGGGGTGTCCTGAAAACGCTGTCCGTATTGTTCGCTGGCAAGTTGAAAGTGTTCTAAGAACACTCATAATGTCCGCGGACATTAAAGGTTTCCATAGACCATAGTTGGATGTGATATGCTGCGGTGGTTGTTGCCAGGGCATAGTCTCTTGGGTGCATTTGCTTATAACTTTGGGTGAAAAACAAATGTATAAGGAACAAAGGTATTAGATACTATGGATGTGATATGCTGCTATGGTTCTCCTTATTATTGTATACTTACTGTTTGGTCTAGTAACGGGAGTCCATGTTTTTCTTGTTCATTTCTGTGATAAAAGAAAATAGCATGTTAGCATTAGTATTTTGTAATGAATTACATTGTATAATCAATATACTTTTTTTAGGAGCTTCATATTTAGTAGATTACAAATCAGAGTACTGTGCAATTTGCTCAGTTTCTGTATTTGTTGCTAAAATCATTGGGTCTGAGGGAGAAAAAAAATCCATGTTGGATTAAAAAAAAAACTTTCTGTTATGCTACAGTTTATTTGTTTGTTTTCAGTGTTCACTTGTCGTTTCTGGCTAATGCTTTATACTTTGGCTTGTTGTATTATTTTGGAGCAGTAACATTATTTATTTGTTTTGATATTATAAAATTTTGGAGCAGTTAGATACCAATTGGCGTATTCTAACTGTCTATTTTTTTGATAAATGTTAGTGATATTGATTTATCCATTTGGATATTGTTACATTTTGGGACAGTTAGATACCAATTGGCGTATTCTAACTGTGTATTTTTTTGGTCTAATTTAGTGGTATTCATTTATCTGATTAGTTGTTGTAGAATCTTTGAGCAGTTAGATAGCTTTTGGAGTATTCTAAGAATTTATATTTTTTTAACACAAGTTTACCTAGGGTTTAAATACAGTTTAGTTATCAAATTTTGGTTTTAAGAACATCAAATAAGCGTTTGTAAGATTTCCTGGTAATCTCTGCTTTAGAGTAATGGTACTATCATTACATTCAAACCATCCACATTTCTTTTTTATATATGCATTGTAGTGTCCTGAATTGGTTGTGGCTCCTGCGTGGTAGATTATACCTATTGTTGTGAAGGTTTTCTTACCAAGTGATATTTGACCATGTGTGAATCCAGTCAGCTTGTTGTTGTTTTTGGTACCATCTGCATTGTAACGTAGAAGCATTAGTATTATGTATTTACTATGGGTTTGTATTACTAACGTGGAGCGATTATCTGAATTGCAGGTAGAGCATAATCTATCATGGTTTGCATTTTGTAAAAGTCGCTGAAATGGAATCGATTCACAATTTGGTATTGATTTATATATGAAGCGTTCATTGGGGATTTCTTGGGGATTGTTGCAGAGAGTGCATGTATGTTTCCACATGTATGACATCTGAAATATTTCATTTATAGGTATGTTTTTGTTTTCCAGTACTTGTAGTAAGTACATTAGAAATTCTTGTGGATCTTCCTGTGAATTTATAGTGAATTTCACCATTCCAGCACAGTAGTCCAATTGTTGTCTTATTCCAAAAACACTATACGTGTTGTCAGGATTGTTTGCTGCATTTCTGTGAAGTACTAACATTTGCAAACACAATGGGTCTGTACTGTGTAAGTAAATGTTGTCAACAATTGTGGTAATTGAAATAGAATATTCATTGCTACATTTGCATAGCAACTTACACCAACTATATTTGAGTATTTAAATGGTCCAGGTAGTTCTGTATCTGCTTTTTTTGGAGTTTGTCTTCCTTCTTTAAAGAAGTACTTGGTTTACTTTCCCCAATTGATTCTTTTTTGCTTGTAGTACTTGATGAAGTATTAGTTTCTTTTACTCTCTTTGGAGGATTTGCAGTGACATCCTGTTGCATTTCTGTTTGATTTATTTTTCTTTTATAACGTTTTACTTTTTGTGGAACAGAATATGTGTTTAGGTGGGGGGTGTATAGTGAGCGAAGTCTATTGTATTCTAAAATGCAAGGAATATCAGCGTTTATTTTACTTGCATCAAAGTTGATTAGAAATAGGCCGTCAAGTGTACGTAAGCATGATAGTGCTACATAGCTCATGCCTTCTTTAAAGACTGTTACCAATATCTATCATTGCTTTGTCTAGGGTAAGACCTTGTGATTTATGAATCGTGACTGCGTATGCAAGAGTTAGAGAAAATTGTTCTCTGCGTACATACATATCTTTGAAGAGAAGGAATCTAGCTGTTGAGCGTCCTATCCTTTTTACTTCTGAAAGTTTGTCAAAGAGTATATTGACAAACTGAATTTTGTTGTCGCGTGGGTATGTTTGAAAGCCAACAACTGTACCCAGTGCCCCATTAACTAGTCCTTGGTCCACGTCAAGGTTACGTTTAAGCATTACTCTGCAATTTAAGGATAATTTTAATATCTTTTCTAAGCCTGCTGTGTTTGAGATTGATTTTTCTAAACTATTTTGTCTTGTTGTGGCTTGGTCACACATGGGTAGTGTCATACCATGTACATCTAGTTTGTCTGTGGTGCTAATTTCCATGATTGGTTGCATTTCTTTACTTAGCATGATTTCATTGAATTTGAAACAGCTTGCAAGAGTTGGCATTAAGGCCATACAATTGACATTTTTGTGGGCTAATTGTTCCATAACATCTGTAGCACCTGCATTATCACCATAAAGTGCATTAATGTGCCAGGTTTTCAATATTGCTTCTGCTTCTTTAGAAAGTATACCAACTCTGATACTTTTTAAAATGTTGGCATAAGTGAGATCTGCAGATTGCTGCATGTTTTCTGTTAATTCTCTGTATTGGAAATGTTGACATTTCCAATGCTGCCAACAGTTTTACGGCAGAGTTTGTGTCCTAATGTTTTAAAAATAGGCTCACATTTTACTGGTGTTAATTGAAGCAGATCTCCAAAAACAATGTGTTTTCCTGCAAAGAGCTCTTCATAGTCTGTTTTGAGTACTTCTTGTAATCTGAGGTGAATCAAAGCTAACATCAGGTTGGAGACCATGCTCACTTCATCTATTAGTAGCATTTTCATTTGTTTCAATACTCTGCGTAATTCCATTGCAGCTTCTGCAGAAAGTTTGTAATAGTCTAATTTGTTCTGGTGTTCTACTGGTAATAGTAGTAATCGGTGTAATGTAACACCACCTATGTTGTAGGCAGCTAAACCTGTGGGGGCAGTGACAACAGCTGACAGTTTGTTGTTTGTCAATTGTTTAAGGAACTTACTAATGATTTTGATTAGGAATGTTTTGCCAGAACCAGCTTCACCACTGACGTACAGTAGTATAGGTTTATAATTATGGCAGGAACATTCTTTATTTTCATGTTTTACACCATGTGCAATTTGTTTTGTTACTTCTTGAAAAATGCTACTTTGCTCATTGTTTAGTTTTGATTGTAGTATAGTCAAGTCTTCCTTATCGTCATACTGACACATGGTGTTTTCTACTTCTATCATAGCTAATTCTGCCTCATTTATTATTCGTGGTTCTCCCAGTGGTTCTTGGCTTCCTGTTACAGAAGGTTGACTACTGTCAGGAGTGTCCTTATCTAGTTGGACTTGGAGCTCTTCTTCATGTTGCTGTTCATTGTGCAACATTGTTTTGTACTGTGTAAAGTTTACATAAGTTATAGTGCTTTCATTTGCTTTGAAAGCATCCTCATATGAGTCATAGTTATCTAGTAATTGTTCTTCTTTTCCCCATGGTTTGAAGAGTTGTAGCAGGGACATGTAATATACTGCTTTATGTTGAGGAGTCTTTAATGACAATTTGATATGATTAATTACATTTGGTTTAGTGAGTTTAACTAAGCTGCCTTCACAGTTTGGCACTCTATATTTATCTTTTTTTCATCAGGTTTCATATTATTTTTGTATGTGTGGTTTTGGGCTATGTGGTATAGACACATGTTTTCCAAAGTATTACTTCTGTTTGGGTAGTATGTGTCCAATAAATAGTTTTTTTAAAATGTCTTGGCTGTTGGGATCATGTTTGGCTATTGTTTCTATATCTTCATATGATTTTAGAACTATTTTTCTAGATTTAGCTGGACCAAGACTTAGCCATACTATATTTTCAGATTTACCATACAATGCAGTACCAGTTAAACAATCAGCTGCTTCATATGATCCACATTCTCTATGGGTGAGCATTTTTATGCCCAAGCTGTATAATTTCTGAGATACTGTTTTATCTGATGACAGGTTATTCCAGAGGTCTTGGAGCTCTGTCTTTTCTGCTTTAGTTAAGTATGCTGTGACATATCGTGCAACTGCAGTAGAATTGTCTGCAATGTACTGCACATCTATGTTTGCATTCCATAAGTGGGCAATGACTACATTATAATCATTGATATATTTTTCTTCTTTTCTTTTTATGTATTATGTATTTTTAGGTAACTTACCTTTAACACTATGTCTAACTGAAGACATGAGGTTGTTCACTTGACCTGTATTTGTAACTGGTCTAGGGAAACCAAAATCAGCATTTGGTGTAGTATTTCCCTTTGTTTTTGTATTTGCGACAATATTTTCCACATTTGTGTCTTTGAAATTGTAAAATTTGTGCATGAAGATCACTATTTGTGGCTTCTGATGGAAATTCACAAGTGACATATTTTTCAATAAACCGTAAAACAGTGGCATCACTGTCTTGACCAAATTTAGGAGCATCTTTAATCCATAAAAGCATGTGGATATGTGGTGCTCCTCTGGCTTGGTATTCTTTTCTCCAAAAGAAGTGTTGCACTTCTCCAAGGGGAGGAACAGTTTTATTACAAATAAAATGTAGCATAGCAATGAAGCGATGGTGAAAATATCTTGAAACATTAACAGGATCCAAAGAACAAAGTTCTCCAGGTGTTAGTATATCTATGTTTGTTTTGTTTTTATTTGATATGCGTAGGAAATCATGTAAATCTTCCCATGCATATTCTGCACAACTTAATGTAACAAACCAAGTGGGTGGGCCAAGGTTTCTGATCATACAACGTACATCTCCATGATGTCGAAACCAGTACTCTTTAGTACCACGCATATTTGCTAATAGATTTGTAATATTTGATTGTAAAACCTCATCCTTTTGTTGCACTTTTTCTAATAATTGTGTAGCTGTCATATTTTGAAAGTGTGATCCTGATTTTAATATGTGTGCAACTCCGTAACATAAAGTTGCTGGTTCAATTTCAAAGAGTAGGTGGAATAGGTATTCCACATTTTGTCTAAATCTGGGATCTTCAGAATACATCCGAAATAAGCGGTATTCTGAAGCTGATATTTGAATAGGTCTATCATCATACCTTCCTCCTTTGCCAGTAGGAAAGAGTAGAGGAAAAGCACGTGCTTCTATACTTTTTTCCCATATGCTGATTGGCGATCCTTTTGTTTGACGCATTTGGTAAGTTTCCAGTACATCTTCTACGGTGTCATTACAGTGCAAAGGATGAATTGTATAATGGTCTAAAGTATTTGTAGCAGGATCTAGTAGCTCAAATTGACCAGCTTCTTGTGTTTCTAGAATTATTTCAGTTGTATCTTTCAAGTTTTCTTCAATATTAATTTCTTTGTAATACTCATTATCCTCTTTAAGATATTGGAAGGCTTGTCTAACTTTATATAAATTACCAGCTGTTGCCATATTTTTTTGTCTTTTGTAGGTACTCCATTTACTAAGATAATTAAAGATTGCTGCATTGGACGTTGCACTCCTAGAGTATGCACATTTTCCTTTAGATCTAATGGTAAATAAACTACTTTTCCACAAATGCCTTTTACCAATTCAGAGGGAGGTAATTTTGCTGTTTTTGGTTGAAGGCGTATTATTGCTTGAAATGGGTGTACTGTTTGAATTATGATGCTCTCATATAAATTAAGTTGTTGTAGGGGTTTTGGTACTGGGTATAATTCCAAATTATTTGTGATAGCACGTGAAGGAGTTTGGTTGTTGTCAAGTTTTGTAGTGCAGTAACTGCAAAGTATTAAGGGCTCAGTTATTTCGTATTTTTTTTCTGCTACAAGGTAGAGAGCTAATTCAAACCATTTAGAATCTTCATTGTCTTTTGTATTTTGTATGATAGGTCTACAGTTTTTGTGTTACTTTTATAAAAAGTTCTACGGCAACATACACATACATGGTTTGGTACTTCAGCTGATGTACTTTTAAATTTTAGTATTTCTTTTTTGTATGTGTTTAGCAAAAGGTTGCCATATGTAGAATTGTTGATTAATTGGTTTAAAGCTATTTCATTCTGTAAATGGCTTTCACTTCCAAAATATTTTTTCTGGATATAGTGAATTTCTTCAAGTAGGTCTTTTGCTGTACCATGTAGAAGGATGTTATTTACTTTGCTAGTGCTAAAGCAGGACTTTTAGCATAGTACAGTTCATAGACTAGATTTCTTATAGTTGAATGATGTGTTGATATCCTTTTGATATCATGGAAAGTGGTTTTACAAGTAGGTCCTGTAATACAGGCCAATAAATGTCCTTGTAGTCCTGTGTACTTGTGCACTGGACAGGTATCCATATTTTGCAGTAATTTAATTTTGTCTTTGCTTTTTACATATTTATTGCGGAATTGGCGTAAAGATTTGAAACATTGTTTGGGAATGTTACACATTGACGTGCATGGCCATTTGTACACTAGACGTTCTGATTCAGTTGAATGGAGGGGTAATTCTAAGTTTTCAGGGCATATTTTTGTAAGGACTACTTCTTGTTCCATTATGGTATTATTCACTTTTTCATAACCTCGACCACTGCTATGTATATTTGTTTGCTTTTGTTTGTACGCTTCATTAAAATATGGTTCTGTGCTCGTAGTGTGATTCCATTCACCTCCGCAGATACTTAAGAAGTTCGTTCTGTTGACATTTCGCTTATTGAGAAGTCTTTTTTGTAATTTAGTTATTAGTTTTGTTAGTGGTTTCATTTTGTTTAACAGTAAAATAAATAACTTTCTTTTCAGAAGAATTGCACTGTCCATCAACGCTTCTAAGATTAATTTCCTACGATAGGTTTTAAGCATTGAACCCGATTTCTCTCCTGTTTTTATAAGATTTTGAAGGACTTTGTGACGGTACATTTTGGCTAAAATACTTTCTTGGTATGCTTTGCACTATATTAAAATTTGAAGAAGTAGTTTTATCTGTAGTGATAGCTGATTTTCTGTTAATTGTTTTTTGGTTTGTTTTACATTTTGATAGAGGAGGCAAAGTTTTTGTACTTGAAACTTCTTGTGTTTCACTAAATGACTGTATTAGCTGTTTTGTTTCAACTTTTTTTTTTACAAATTCTGCTAGAGATGGATGCTTATGTTGGACACTTATTTTCATTTGCTCTACTTTTGCGTTGCTTTCTACAGACATGACTTTTGGTAGGCATTCTTTAGGGTCTGTTGAAAAAAATAAAGAAGATATGGGTTGGGGTGTTCTGGAATGTATGTGTGCTGTGTGCATGAGTGTTTGAGTAAGATGATAAAGATGTATGTAATGGTGTGCGATTGTGCATTGGGAACTACAACTAGTAGGGATAGGTATTCTTGAATTTATGTGTTACTAAACTGGGGTTCAGATGACAAAAAAAGTAAGCTAGTGGTGTGGAAAAGTACAAATAGTAAATCTAATGTATACAATTAAAACAGTTGTTTGTTCTATAATATGAAAATTGTAGCGGTTCAGTTGGGTAATTTGTGTGCCCAAAAATAGAAATTTGTGGGCCATTCTGGCTGTAAATCGCTGTTTAAGACATGGAGATTTTTGGACAAAATGGTACACAATCTCTATTTTTAGGCACCAAAATAGCTTGTATTAACGGTATAGTATGTTTGATTAATAATACAAATATTAGGGTGATATTCTACTTACTTTTTTTCTTAAATTAACAGGTAACTTCTTAGTTCTTCTTTGTTCTTCGAATTCGGCTGCTTCTTTTCAGGAGACTGGTCTTCACTGCAATTGTAAAAGCTTCAAATTAGTAACTTTGTTTGTATATAGTGCTGTTTTTAATTTAGATATTGATTTTTTAAATTGAAATCCTCAGTGCCTTCTTTAAAACCATTAAACTAATTTATTTACATAAGATACATTGCATCAGTTCAGTACATATGATATGTTCTTAATGAACAAATTGTATTGAATTTATTATTATTGTATTTATAAATGTATTAAATTTGTATTGAACTGTAGCAAAAAAAAATATCTTTACTATGTCTTGTGAAATTGATAATATACCACTATTTCTGAAAGTAAGCTGTTCTAGGTAATAGCACCTCAATGTCATGTCTAAATTAAAGTAATTAAGAAAATAAATAAATAAAAACAAAAAATATGAAATTGTATTTTTTTTAAGATTTAAACAGATTGTGCTTGCATGCAATTTTGTTTGAATATATGTAGTCTATATATTTCATTTAAAAAATGTTAATTTAACATGATTTCAGTGTGTGTGTATAAAGAAAGTAAATAGTATAAAGGTTTATAAGTGATAGTTGATTTTAGGAAATTGAAAAAAATACAGTAAATTCATTTTACAGATTACACAAGCTAAAAATCTGTTTGAAAATGTGTTCATCTACTGTACAGAAAATATGCATACCTGAAGTTTGTGGTCATGCATATGGATATGCATGGAGCTGCAAGTAGAAATCTTGGAGACTTGTACAGTATTTCTGGTAGATGGTGCTTGCCAACGATATGACACTTGTACTCAGAGAGATTCACAGTACATTTGCAGTGCTGATCTATGATGATGCAGTTAGATCTAGAAGTATTGAATGTGACTGGTGCATGGTCATGTGATTTTTTTTAGCTACATCCAATGAGGGAATAGCAGAGAGAGTGACGTGGAAATGGTAGAAGGGCTGTTCATGTTACGATATGTCCGCGGACATGGCGGTAGTTCGCGGACATTGGGAGTTACATCCGGGGATTTTTGGGTTCAGAAGTCATGCAAATGAGAATAAGCACTGAAAAGGATTGGTCAGGAAAGTTTAGTGGGTGTGTTGTGCCAGGAGAGAGTTTCTCAGATACTCTTTTTGCTGAGAGAACAAAAGATAGCTATGCTGTGTGTTTCAGAAAACAGATTGTTTGGATTTTGGGAGATTCGTGGATACATTGGTTGAAGGTGCATGCAGAAAGCTGTGGAGTAGCTGTAGATCTTGGATTCCCACATGTGGAAGTACACTGGCATGGAGTATGTGGAATGAAGTGGTTGGACTTGCTACCTCTCTGTGCTACTTTGGAGACAGAGCAACATCCAGACATAATTGTAATTCATTGTGGAGGGAACAGTTTAGGACATGTGACTGGAATTTGTTTGCAATTTGCTATGAAAGAAGGACTTGGGAAGGTTATGGACATGTTTCCTAATTCTCAAGTGATATTTTCACGGATTGCGCAGAGACAAATGTGGCTTCGTTCTTCTTCATTTGGTCCACAAATGGAAAAAGCAAGGCGCAATGTTAATAAGGCTGTTTGTGCCTTTCTAAGAGATTTTGGCATGTCCTCTTTTCACAATGAAAATATTATGTTTCGTAGTAAATACATTTTTCGCAGAGATGGAGTCCATCTTACTTATGCTGGCAATCAGATTTTTCTGAGAAATGTACAAAATGCATTGTGACCTTTTTTGGAATTACAACAACCATTTTGAAGTAGGTGTTAAGCATTTATAATTTCTGACTTACAAACACCACCCAAAGGCTCTTTTCAGAGCCACCACTTCTTCCCAGAGAAAATTGCAATGTTTGTGATGGGGTAGCAACCCAATTTTTTAAATGTTCGCGAACTGTCCGCGGACTTCTAAAAAATACAAAGGGCCCTGCTCCATTTATTTTCACTTCTATTTTTTAACTGTGAAAGGTGGCTCTGAAAAGAGCCTTATTTTTTTTTTTGATATTTTGTATTTTTTTGGGTTTTTTATACACGACACACTAGGCGAGGAGGGGAAAGGAAGGTAAAGGGGGGGACACCAACCACAGGGATAAGAAAGGGCGAGCTGAGAGAGGAAGATGTAAAGTGGGTTTTATTTGGGTAGTGAGCAGATCTTCTCGTGCTCTGAGATGATAGTCTCAAAAGCACTACGAAGTCGCTCCCCCCCTGCAGAGTACTGTGTCACAGTACATACATACATACAACTGTGACCCTCGAAAGGTAAGGGTCATGAGCATTCTGTATGGCCTGTGAGGCAGCTTGAGGAAGATGCTGTCCCACAGAGGTGGTCCTTGTGGTGACAGGATCAGAAACAGAGGATGAAGTAGAGGAAATCAACCTGCTACGTTCTTCGCAAGGTACAACCCTGCGAATAGCCCCAGAATGAAATGACCTCAGGTGTCGCTTCATAGTAGTGGTCCCAAAGCTGTACTTACCGTGCTTCCCGCGACTGAGTATCATTTTGCACTCAATTGCAGGTAACAGTTCGCACAAGCCTTAGGAACATTACCATGAATGGTAAATAACCGCCACACCCAAGACTCACGCCTAGTGCTGGTAGTAGGGTTTTCCTCTACCTCATCATCCTCTTCTTCCTCCGCATCCTCACTCCTGTTCCCCTCTTCAGGCCCTTGGGGAGGTGGTGGTGGTGGAGGGGGTGGGGGTGGTGCTGAAGCAGGTGCAGCACCAGGTGGCAGTTCTGCAGCCAGGCATGCCATCTCGATGGTGTAATCAGCAAGTTGCTGGAGAAATAGCTGTGCTCTGAAGAATAGCCAGAAACACAATGAGAATAAGCTCTAGGGCGTGGTCTTTTATAGGGGTGCTTGTGCGCGGTTCGCGGACATGCACGCTGTCCGCGGACAGATCGAACACAAAAAAAAGTTTGAAAAGTTTCAAAAGGTGTGTAGAAACTCAGGATTACTATGTGGGACTTATGCCATGGTGAGATTTTATTGAAAAATATTATGGATTAATTGAAAATGTACTTTTAATTTGTTCGGGGACCCGAACAGTGTCCTCATTCAGAACACGCGATCAGCGTGGGCGCGGTCATATGATCCGTTCGCGAACAAGTCCGCGAAGGAAGCGCATGTCCGCAGGACACCAAATGCACGGAGATTGGCTAGCGCATGCGCGTTGATGTTCTACGGACACTGTTCGGGTCCTGAACTAATAAAAATTGCGTCACACGTGAAACGAACATTTCAGGACACTGCGTGTGTTCTTAGAACAGTTTAAATTTGCTGGCGAACAGCAAGGACAGATATAGTGTTCTTCAGGACACGTTCAATTTCGTTTATGTTTGAACATGTCAGGACACCAATTGTGTTCTTAAAACATTTTCAACTTGCTAGCGAACAGTACGGACAGGTATAGTGTTCTTTGCACCTCCATTTTCATTTAATTACGAACAATTCAGGACACCGCATGTGTTCTTAGAATAGTTTCATCTTGCTAGTGAACAGTACAAACAGGTATAGTGTTCTTCAGGACACTTCCATTTTGGTTCATTTACGAACATTTCAGAACACCTGCACTGTCCGCGGACACCTACATTGTTTTTTTTAAAAAAAAAACGAAACTATTTACAACACAATATAAAAATTAAACTTTATTTAACATATATTAATAATTTATGGCAGAGAAGGTGAGGCAGAAAAACAAAAACAGGAGAATTAGGGGTTTCATCATGATTGTTATTAGGTGAAGAAGGGATGAAGTCTCATCAAAACGTTTTGGGTTATGGAGAGGGTTTGGGGATAATTGACTGGGATATGGTGAGGAGGGACAAGTACATGTGGGGCAATGGTACGAGGTTTTTGGTTTAAAATGATCTTCCACAAAAGTTTTCAAATTATTAAAATTAGTCAACAATAAATCAATTTTTTCTTCTATACTGTGAAAAGTGTTATCCATAACAGGTTTTTCTGAAGTATTTTCTATTTTGGTATGCTCTGTACAAAAAAAATATATATATGTTAAATGTATACAAAATAATAATAATTAAATGGTTTATATAATAAAGTGTTTACCATTAGTTTCACTATCTTGTGACATTTCTTCATGTGGGAAATGTTCCTCTAGCCATTCCAGAGTACTAGACATTTCTGTGAGAGAAAAAAAAAAATATAATATATTTTTTTATCTAATGCAGAAAGTTTATAAATATATGAATAAAATTAAATACACTTACTATTTCAGGTAAGATATGTCCTATGTACAGTTCTGTTGTGTTTGTGAGGTAATTATGTTGGAAGCCAATTTATTTTCGTGTGGTATATTCCATTTTAGAACATAGTGCATTTAAATGAATGGTTAGTGTGTTGTATATATGGGTTACATTTCTTATGTATTAGTACATATAATGTGTTTGCATGCTTTTTTTTTAATTTGTTAAATGTTCCTATGTTATGATATAACAATCAAACATACCCCCCCAGAGTTTTTTAGGTAGTGGTACTGTTCTGCGAACATTAAATGAGTTTGTGGACATCAAGTACAGTAGAAGAGATTCAGTCAGGTCCATATGATATTTATAAAGTCAAAGTCATTATTGTTAAGTTGCACTACTAAAAACCTACGAAATTCAATGAAAAAACTTTGTTAAAAGGGACATTATGGTTCCAAGTAAAACTGAAAAACCCTTGAAATTCGCCAGTTATGATAAGCTAAGCAACCATAACTCGCGCTACCACCATGCACTGCTAAGACTAACACCCAGGACATCAAAGATGACATCACAAATGTCATTGATGACATCACTGATGGCATCACATGTCTGGCTCACTCTTTTCTTTTGCTGATATATCTAGGCCACATGGTTTTCTTCAGCAACAGTCAGAAACTAAACATTTTATTTTATTTGTAGACGTATCCTTCAAGTAGGTTCTTACAGTAATTCCCTTAGAGTCCAGTCACATCATATGAAACAACATATACATACGGGAAGACAAGCTTGAAATACAGCTATCCTTTTTGTGCATAAAGATAATCAATAGACTTATGAGCACTTTGATAGTTCTATTTTTTTTTATGGCTGTACTTTCCCTGTATATGGTCATATTTGTATACATTGTACTCACACTACTTTCCTCAGGGTCCAATCACATCAAGTGATACAAACACATAGGGTAAATAGCAGCTTTGAAACAGAGCAATCATTTATTTGCATGAAAATAATCAGTTAAGTTATGAATTGTTTCTGCTACTACTTGTGCTTTTTTGCTAACTTCACTTTCCCTGTATATACCCATATTGGTATGTGTTCTTGTGTTTTGTCTATAGTAATGCAATTATGTAATACATGTGTTTTATTAGCTACTTATTACATATTTCACAGTACACAAAAATCCATTAAGAAATCAATTATTTCATTATTCAACATATTAACATTACGAATATTATACCTGCATCTTGTACGCTGCACAAAATGTTATGTTTCTGTATGAGTAGCTTAATATACTAGATAGAACCCCATAATAGAATGCTATTTATATCAATGCATCATTCAATGCACTAATTAGGGTATGATATTTATTGCAATGATCCTTGACACATTTTTTGCAACATTATAATAAGAATCCCTTGTACACATATTTCATGAAAACTACATACACATGTGATGTCAACAGTGATGTCATCAATGACATTTGTGATGTCATCTTTGATGTCCTGGGTGTTAGTCTTAGCAGTGCACGGTGGTGGCGCGAGTTATGGTTGCTTAGCTTACCATAACTGGTGAATTTCAAGGGTTTTTTCGGTTTTACTTGGAACCATAATGTCCCTTTAACAAAGTTTTTTCACTGAATATATATATATGGCACCATCCCACGCGGGTCAAGACAGTCAATTTTACCCGCGAAGTAAATAGGTTATCCCCAATCAAAAAGTCAAAAAGTCAATTTTATTGTAAACAGACGAATGCATCAGTATACACTAACATGGATGCAATACTTGTCTCCAGTCAAGTCAAATTGACTTTTTGATTGGGGACAACCCATTTACCTCGCGGGTATCATTGACTGTCTTGACCCACGTGGGATGGTGCCCTCTCTATATATATATATATATTAACTTTTTGTTTATTCCTTTTACCCTTTTTCCATTTTATATTTGCCTCTTTTTTTGCCTTATTTTGGTTATATAATTTTGATTTCAAATATAGATTGGGCATTAATTTGAGATTTAAGCTGTCCTCTAATGCAATATGTTTTCGAATCATCTTATGCACAATGTGTCCACCCTACACTTTAGGACGTTTATTGGACTAATATGCACTCTAAGTGGAAATGTTCAGTATTGATTGTGTGTTTTTAGGCTGTTTTATCGTGATTTCAGCACTATGCATAATGTCATTGAATATGGGTCTATTAAAGATTGATTTTATACTCTCCTTGACCTGTCTATCTCCTCATTCGGCTCCTGCACAGCGAGCAATTTATCCCGTTGATTCGTTGTATGGTTTGATTCACGTGAACCCCCCCCCCCTCTCTCTCTTGTGCCAATTACTTTGTTTCTCCCCTGGGTTCATGCTGTTGCGGACGCCTATCCAGGATAACACAATGATATTTGTGATGTCATCTTTGATATCCTGGGTGTTAGTCTTAGCAGTGCACGGTGGTGGCGCGAGTTAAGGTTGCTTAACTTACCATAACTGGTGAATTTCAGGGGTTTATCGATTTTACTTGTAACCATAACGTCCTTTTAACAACTTTTTTTACTGAATTTCATAGGTTTTTATTAGTGCAACTTAACCATAACATCCCTTTAACAAAGTTGTTTCACTGATATATATATATATATATATATATATTTCAGTGAAACAACTTTGTCATGCTTACGGGCGTCCTGCCTCTGTTATTGCTGCTCTCCCAGCCGTGTCTTTTGTTTATATTTTTTTTGTTTAATTCATTAAACGTACTTTTACAACCTCTTCCCCGTGTGAGCTGCGCATTATATTTGATTGGATCCTGCCATACGATCCGTGGAGTGCGGTCTCTCCCTTTTCCTCTTTTTTTTAATTGAATATATATATATATATACATACATACATCTCAAATAATATCACAATCGCACAAAAATAATTGTATAAAATGTCAAATCATTGAAACATACATTAAATGTACACCTATAATAAATGAAGTATAAAATATTTGTGTAATACAAAATACATAATTACCCTAAATTATAATATACAGAAGCATAATTCCTGCAAAATAATTGCAATAAAAATGCAGAATATTTAAAAATAAATCTACAATATACCCAAGCATTCAAGTCTTATACTTACATATACATAACAATAAATAACGTTATAAATTAATGAAAATATTGTAAACACAATTTAATTAGTAAAATGTAACAAAACTAATAAAAATATATTAAAATATAGTAATAGCTTAGTAGCATTTAGTTATACAAACCTACACAACATGAAGTCATTACACTGTGCATAAACAATGCAAACATTTAATGTGTGTTAAATTAAAAGTAGTAAAAAATGCAAACTGTAAACACTAACAAAAACATCACAAACATAATGCCCATTAAAACAAATACATAAAACAGTTAACATTTTTATTTAAAACAAATATTCATTCAACACAGACTATAAAGCATTTTAGAGCAAAAACAAAATATTTCAAAACAAAAACAGGGCAAGTTCGCATTACCATGATATTTGATTTAAATACAATATTTAGTTTTTACATATTAATACAGTCTGTGACCTTACATTTATTTCCGATGTTTGTAGGCCAAGTTTCTTTTGGTTTAACCTTAATTCTCCCCCCACCCAAAAAATATATATGTATACATACACACATATACAGATTCATACATACAAGTCCCCTTGAGATAAGGCTAGCCATTATAAGTTTATCGGTGGATTTTAAAGTCAGCACTTTGACTGCCCCCTCTACATGTTGAAAAGCAGGAGGATAAGGATTAAGGCAAGGGAGATCCCATAAAGCAATGTCACAGACAAGATTAGTATTTTTGGGCTGTGGTGATATCAGTGTGGAAATGTTATAGGGCCAGCAACAGATTTCGATCTCTACCAACACTGAGAGTCTAAGGTTTGCAAGGAGTTGGAAGACAGATCCAATGGAAAGCTGCAGATACGTCCTACGACAGCAGGTTTACATGCCTTGCCCGAGATACAGAAGGACTCATCCACAACATACAAAGTGACTTTTTCCATGATTAAAAGCCCAACTGATGATCCCAGGCCAGAAATGACTGATCTTGAACAGGGACGTCATTTCACCAGAATGCCAGGGGTAGCCGAAGTGACAACCTGAGAGTGGGAGTGCTGAGCCAAATTGGGACCCCAATAACCGGGCCCAGGTGCTTCACTGCCTGGAAAAGGGATTGGGTAATCCTGGCAGAGTTTTACCAAAAAGAAAAATCGGTTGAGCAGGAAGGATCTCCCTAAGCAGCACAGCCATGGTGAGACGCTGCTGCCTGAAATGCAAAAGCTTCTAAACCTAAATGGTTGAGAATAATGGGGGTGATGGTGGTGGGGCTATGGCAAGTAATGGTTTCCTCAAATTGTTTCAGAAGCTGTCAAATGCCATTAGCAATTTCTTCAACTATGGTACGCTCTGTACAGGTTAATGATGTTCCTGGCTCTTCCCCAGTGGAATGTAACATCTCAAACAAACAAAGTTCCACTCCAAGCCTAACTCAACTATGTGTAGGATGGGGGGGGGGGCGTCGCCAGCATTCGAGCTCGGAAGACTGAGTCCCGTAAGCTCCTCATGCCGCCGACAACATCCTGACAACATTATCCTGTCTGGCGGGTTGTAACGACCTGAATTTTGCAGTATATTTGGGTGAATATGTGAAGCAGCTCTGGGTGAAGTTTCGGCCCGCAAAACCTATGTCTTATGGTTTTAAAGCGAGTAATAGTCTCAGCGCGGGAAGCGGGAAGAGCGCCTCCTAGATGGCCGCCACGACGCGTCTCTGCCAACGGACGGAACCCCTTAGCACCTACAGTAGGGGAGATTGCCTGTGCTGTGTCGCAGTGAAACGGAACGAGCGGCAACTGCTACCTCCGACCGGCGGCTGATGCGCCGCGTGCGGAGCCAACTCCTCCGTGCCTGTCCGCTGGAAGAGAAGCGCGCTGAGGCTGCGACCGGGGCCTCCCTGGATTCGGAAGGCGAGGACCTCCAGTGGCGGCCTGTGGGACCGGAGGAGCAGTGTGCCCGAGGAGCGGAGGCGAAGCCATCCTCGCCGGCTGGGAACCGGTGCTGCCTGTCGGGCCGCGGGGGCCGGCGGTGGTAGCTGTGAAGAGCGGCGTCGGCCGTGATCGTTGTGGACTGCGACCCTGGTGGCTGGAGGGACAGAGGTGGAGACCGGAGGTGAGAAGGATCCTCCTGGCAGAATCCGACTGCGGCGGTCGGTGCTTTCTCCCTTTCCAGCAACAAACCCGCCCGCCTGGGACCCACAAGCCATATGCAAAACAACTGGTACCATTGACTGATTGAGCACCTATAACACGCCGTGGGAATAGAAGGCGCAGAGAAACACACACTGTGAGCCGCTGGCCCACGGGTTGGCGGCCAAGGTCTGGTGACGATCCCGTGGCTAGCCCTACCCTCCTCCCTGCGCTACCACGTGGAGAACGGTTTGGGGGAGAAGATCGCCGAGTACACTGGAGACAACCCAAAGGCGCAGCAAGTAAGTGGGACCTCCTCTCCCCCCTTAGACCCTCTCGAACCTCCTGAAAGATCAATACCCAGTGAAAGGGGGTGTTCTCTCCCTACGTAGGAGGAGGTGTGGGAAGCGGAGGGGCCCTACAGCACAGTAGTAAGGGCTGAGCCCGGCTGAAAGACTAGTGATACGCCACGCCGTCTGGTGCGGGTGTGGACGTCGGACCCATTACAGAGGTCACTTACAATCCCAGATGAGTGGTGTTCCTGTAACACAGACCCCACCTACCGGCTACTCCCGGTGAAAGACAAGTCACAAACACACTGCATAACGAAGGAGAGACCACGGGGTGGAGGCACCAGTGCGGACACCGATCCCAGCTGGAGGCCGGCGACTACGCTGGGACTGTCCATGCGGTATTGATCCCTCCACCGCAACGCCAAACGCACGCTGAGATGGGCAAAGACAGACAAAAGAAAACATCAACCCAAAGCAGCATGGACTAATTTGCGGTCGCCGCCACACCGTCTCAGACGGGAGTGGTTGCACAATCGACCGCCCTGCTAGATGAAGCACCTCTCTCTTTACGAGACGTCATGGCTGCCATCGCTAGCTCCCGCTCTGCCATGGAAATCAAGATGGACAGCATCGCAGCGGATGTCTCCTTCCTGCGACATGACTTACAGAAACTAACATCCAGAACCGTTGAAGCCGAGCACCGTATTTCAGAAGCGGAAGACAACATCAGTGGGATAAACAGACAGCTGTCCCAAGCCATGTCCCGCTTGAAAACTCTGGAAACCAGAGTGGACGAAGGAGAAGGAAGGTCTCGCCGCAACAACGTCCGCATCTTGGGCCTGCCGGAAGGGGAAGAAGGGCCGTGTCTGGAGTTATTTTTTGAACAGTGGTTGACTGACATTTTTGACCCCCACTCTTTCTCGAAGTTTTTCTTTATAGAGAGAGCCCACAGAATGCCATCTGGCAAACCGGCCCCAGGTACCCCGCCTCGGACAATAATAGCTAGGTTTCTAAACTACTGCGACAGAGACGCTCTCCTGCAAATGTCGCGCTCACATGGGTCAGTCACACACAATGGATCACGAATAGCCTTTTTCCCAGACTATACCCGAGAGGTGCAATGCGCAAGACAATCCTTTGAGCCACTGAAGAGGCAATTGGCGCAGATGAAAGTGAAATACGGCCTGCTCTTCCCAGCCCAACTCAAGATCTATCACAAAGGATCGACAGTTCACTTCACAGACCCGCAGGAGGCCTGGAAATGGACCAAGGCCCATATCGAAGGAGCCTGGTCCATAAAACAAAGAACAAGAAGAGGGAGGCCCGTTGTGGTCTGGGTCAAGGAGAAATCCGGAACGAAACGAACAAGAGGCTCCAGACCCTGCTGCGGAACCGGTAGTGCACTGAACAAAGCAACAATCTGCAGTGACGAAACGGAATGCCCCACGAAACTACATAAACGCTCTGTTGCTACACCACGAGCTGTAGCATATGAACCACCTCACTATGCAAAACACTAACATTCGGCGCAAGCAAGAGGTGCTACCCCCCCCTGAAAAGGACCCTCTCCTAAAACTTATTTTGAAGCTAGTTTGAGTTTGAGTTACTATTGGGCGACAGATGCTTCAGTTGGGGGTGAAGTATAGGGAGGGGGGGAGT
Organism: Ambystoma mexicanum; assembly: GCF_040938575.1. Classification (NCBI taxonomy): domain Eukaryota; kingdom Metazoa; phylum Chordata; class Amphibia; order Caudata; family Ambystomatidae; genus Ambystoma; species Ambystoma mexicanum. The sequence goes on from NC_090933.1 coordinate 927,039,037, forward strand.
TGGGTATTTGTTTTTATGTTTGAAGGATGGACAAACTCAATGGAAAATCAAAATACTCAGAACACAGAATGTAGAACGAAACAGACAGTCGCTCTATGTCACGGCACGCATGCACACAAGGATCAGTACCAGCGGAACACCATCGCCACTTATCCACGAACGCTTAAATGAACTCACAAGCCACTAAAACTCGGACTTTAAAACTCCTCACCTGGAACGTAAATGGTCTGGGAAGCAGTCTGAAAAGACGATTAGTGCGGCAATTTCTCAACAGACACAGCCCAGACATAGCTTTAACGGAAACCCACCTAGCTGGCACAACCAATGCTCTATTCAAATGATCCAATTACCGTACGGCAATACAGGCAGGATTCACGATGGGAGCCAGAGGGGTAATAATCCTGATACACAAAAGGCTTCCCCTCACACTCACGAGCACGAATCAAGACACTGGTGGCAGATACACGTATGTCACGGGCACGCTATGGAACAAAACGATCTCCCTACTGGCGATCTATGCCCCACCCGCACTACAAGCCACGCTGATAGCAGACATAACACCACTGCTGACGATGGACATGGCAGACATCCTGATCATGGGAGGAGATTTCAACGACGTAATGGATAATGCTCAAGATCGCACACACTTGCGCAGTAGAGATCCGAATCGCCAGACTAACCTAGCCAGCTTCGTAGAAGCCTTTGGAATCAGAGACGTGTGGCGGGATCTTCACCCGGAAGGCAGGGAATTCTCCTACCACTCTGGGGTACATGCGTCCCTGTCACGCCTGGACTACTTTTTTTATACCAGCATCAATAATTCATACAGCGACGCAGGCAGAATACCTCCCAAGAGGCATCTCGGACCACTCCCCCCTGCTCATGTCCATTGCAACATACAAACCACTCCCACCTCCAGTATGGAGATTGAACAATTACTATCTGGGATCCCCGGAACTGGTGGTACGACTACAGAACGCTAGCACAACATACTTTGAAGTGAATGAAGGCACTGTGGACTACCCATCACTATGTGGGAAGCTTACAAAACTGTGATTCGTGGAGAAATTATCTCCTGGACCTCGGCACAAAAGAAAGCACACTTGCAATCGACAAGGGAAGCAGAAGCAACTGTCATATCAGCGGAAGAAACGCATCTAATCCAGGACAACCCTGGCACGAATAGAGCCCTGACCCTTGCTCAGAAAAAACTGCAGAATATCGCTCTGGACAATGCTAAAGAGGCACACGGAGCGATGAGAGCCAGAATTTACGAAACAGGAGATAAAGCTGGGAAGATGCTAGCGTGGCTTGAGCGAAGGGGCGAGGGCCACAATCAAGTGAGAGCGATCAAAACGCAAAACGCTGAAATAAAGTCAACAGATGCAGACATCGCGGAGGAATTTGCTAAGTATTATGAGAGGTTATACAGCGCACCCCAGCTCCCCAACGAAACTTCTGTGCTGGATGGGATCGTCCTCCCTTCTCTCACTGCAAAACAAACAGCCATGCTGGAAGTGGAAATCACAGAAGACGAGATAGTGGCAGCTATGATGCACCTTCAATCAGGAAAGACACCTGGTCCGAACGGCTTCCCCATTGAAACTTGGAAGAAGATAGGTGCAACTGAGGTGGCCCCACATCTATTTAAATTGTATCTACGGGCCCGAGACGAAGGCAGCTTACCAGAAGATTTAAGGAAGGCGACAATAATTGTTTTACCCAAAGCAGACAAACCTCCGGACGACTGCAGCTCCTATCGGCCAATATCTCTGATAAACAGCGAGACAAAGGTACTAGCAAAGCTGCTGGCCACACGACTGCAGCAGGTCATAACATCCCTAATACACCCAGATCAATGTGGCTTTATGCCTGGCAGATCCACGAGAATGAACATACGCAGACTGCACCTGGCCATTGAACGTGCCCGGACACTGGATGCTCCTGTGGGTGTACTCGCAGTGGACTTTGAGAAGGCCTTCGACTCGGTCCACTGGGAGGCGCTCTGGGCGATCACGCGTAAAATGGGGATTGGCGAACGCTTCATCACCTGGGTCCAACTGCTATATGAGGCACCGATGGCAGAGGTGAGGGTGAATGGTTGGACATCGTGATCCTTTGCACTAGGGCAGGGGACGCTACAAGGCTGTCCACTTTCGGCCCTCCTTTTCGCACTGGCCATGGAACCACTCGCCCAATGGCTACGGGATACGCGAACTTGGGATGGCATCAATGGAGGAACAGAATGGGAAGACAGAGTCTCACTATATGCGGATGACCTACTGATATACTTCCAACATCCTAAAACAGCATGCCCAGTGGTAACTAAGCTACTGCAGGAATATGGAACATTTAGTGGCCTGAAGGTGAACCGATCTAAATCTACATTGTTCGCTTTGAATCATCTTGGAAACGAGACCCCTGAGCCCTGCCCATACAAAATCGTGCATGAACAGTTCCGATATCTGGGTGTCCAGATCACAAGAAATCTTGACGACTACTTTAATTTAATTTATTGTGTTACAGTTCTAATTATTAAACTTTACACAAATATAAATAAAAATATATCAATATTTAGAGAATAAACAAAAAGAGGGAAAAAAAAAAAGAATAAAAACATTCTTATAGAAATATACACAATCAACCTATCACTCAACATTAATAGTCTCTTAAAATCAGATTTCTAATAAAGTATAAGGAGTTGTAATCAGAGAGGATTTTGTATAATCTTAAATCTCGTTGCTTAAATTCACAATAGTCTCCACTTAGCTATAGCAACTCTTATTAGCTATGCTACAACTTTATACCCAATCTTGCTTCCACACTCAGCCAGATTGTATACAATGCTGTCAATAATCGCATACTGTTAGAGTTTACACAATGATGCCAGAATAGATCTTCTTTGATGTAGTTAATATCATGGACAAACGGTCCTAGCAAAATGGAGATTGTTATATTCATTTCAGGGCAGTCAGTTAGGAGATGTTTTGCCGTTTCCTGCTGGTCTTTATTTTTACATAATCGACATTTGCGCAGTTCAGCGGCTATCTTATCTTTGCGCCCAGTATTCGTGAACGTTGGTAATTGCTCTAATCTAAGTAATAAAATAAATCGTCTAAGCCTGACAGATGGACAAATGTTCAGATAGCTCTGAGGTTTCTTAAATTCATAGAGTCTATATTGGACGAATTTATAGGTTTTTAGGTTCCTTAGATGTTCAAGATTCTCCAACCAGTCCCAGAGTTCGATACGCTTCTTAAGGGCCCTAGAAGCTTCCTCTGTATAGGGTCCTTCTCGAGTTTGCCAACCTATTTCCGCATAAAGTCTGGACATCTGATGTATTGTAGCACAAGATGATTTATCCCTGGCCATTTCTTGGTAGACAGCTGTTAGGAGCCCATTCCCTGCATCACGGGTCATCCTTAAATAAATCATGGCCCGCTTCTTCAGAACAGTTGCTTTTAGTGAGATCAGACCAAATTCTAGTCTGATAATGGCCATCGGTATACATGGGGGGAGGCCTAAAACCGCACGCCAGAATTTACCTTCAATTACCTGAAGCCAATTTAATTCTATATCAAGAAGTGCTTCCAGCTCATAGATTATGGCAGGAGCAAAGGCTTGTAGGTATAGTTGGCGTGTTCCCCAAAGGGTGAAACCACCCTGCTGGGCCGTGAACTTATGGAATAGGGCAGTCAATTGTGCCGCTCTGATGTTGCGCGATTGTTTACATAACGCATAGTCTCCAAAAGTTTCAAAATCAATCCCCAGATATCGATAGTGGGGGACATATGAAATATTTTCCAGGCCTACTGTTAATTGTACCCGTGATATCTTCTTTTTGGTAAAGCGCATAAGCTTAGTTTTTCCTAAGTTAATGCTAAGGCCATTGGCTTCTGCATAGTCCCACAATGCAACCGCTGATCTGCGGATCCCACTGATGGTATAGTCAAGGATAACCAAATCGTCTGCATATGCTAATACGGGACAGGTAGATTTACCTATTTTTGGTGGGCAATTGTTTGCTGCAGCTATTGCCATCGGTATATCATAGACTTATAAATTATAGATTAGGGGAGCGGTGACACAGCCTTGTTTTACTCCCCTATTTTGGGATACATTCTTAGTCGTACGACCATCTTGATCAAGTCTCAATCTAGCGAAATTATTTTGATGGAGGAGTCTAAGATAGTATACTAGTCCTTCCGGGCATCCCATTACATGCAATTTATTCCATAGCCGGCTTCTGGGAATCGAATCAAAAGCTGCTGTAAAGTCTATGTATAGAGCATATAATGGTTTTGCCCCCGGTTTGAGAGCTCTCGATCTAAGAATGTCCATGACCATGATATTATAAGAAGTAGAGTAGCCCTGTCTAAACCCACTCTGGAATTTTGATAGGACACCAGAGTTCTCAGCCCATATTTGCAGCTCTTGAAGGAGTAAGGAAGCAAATATCTTCCCAGATGCATCAAGCATAGAAAGCAACCTATAGTTACTAGGGTCAAGTCTACTTCCCTTCTTATATACAGGGATTAATATCGCCTGTTGCCAGGAGAGGGGGATTTTACCAGTGTTTAAGACTTTCTTAAATAATATAGCTAATAATCTTGCCCAGAACTCTGGGTGAGCTTTTATAACAATATTAGCTAAGCCATTGGGACCTGGCGCTCGAGAAGATTTTATCTCTCCAATTTTATTAAGAATAGTTTCAAATGAAACTATAATCGGGGCAATTGTCGGGGGGCTACCTAACAGGTTACTGTTATCATCTTTCAAGTTTCGGTTTTCTAGGAATTTTTCCCAAACCCCAGCCTCAATAGGATTAGTTAAAGCTCCCTTTTGAGTTCCGCTTGCCTCACTTAAAAGAGACCATATTTTACGTGTCTTACCTTCACAAATGGTCTTTACTAATCTTTGCCAGGAGAGTAGCTTATCCGCCCTTCTCTTTGCCTTAATAGCTGACCTGTATCTATTTTTGATTTCCCTTATCTTTACAAAGCAGTTCTCACCAGGTAAATAAGCTCGTTTAACCCAGCGGAGTTCTGCTCGAAGGGTCCGTTTCATGTCTCTGATGATTTTATCATAAGGTACTTTTTTACCCGACTGACTTATCATTGCTCCTATTGGCATCGATGCATGCATACCCACAAAAGCATGAATCAAATTCTCAATGGCCTCAATACTCATTGCACTGAAATTGGGGCCTTTGTGAAATTCAAGTGCCCCCAAAGCCTCGGCTGCAAGTGCTATATTATTATCTGACCAGGAGATCCTGTTGCCTGACTTGCTAATTTTCACCACCCCTAGGTTACCACGTAGTTGTTGTTCTCTACTACTACTGATTACACAATTCAGGACAGCATGATCACTCCACTCATTAGAATTAACAGTCATATCTTCCACTAAATGAAGAATCTTGGGGCAGACAAATATGTAGTCCAACGTGCTGTGGGCTTTGCCATTTGTCCATGTTTGATGGCCCGGGTGGTCACTCATCGTTCTACCATTCATCATTGTCAGATCCCAGGACTCAAACAAATATTCCCAAGCTTCCCCTTCCACCCCTTTTTTATTATGGACCATCTCACTCCGATCTTTCAATTTCACATTTCCCGTTTTACTCTCCCGTCCCTTCATGTGGCAGTTAAAATCCCCAGCAATAATAATCCCTGCGCCAGCAGATGATGTCAGCCATGTGGCCAATATGTCATGAAGGGAATCTTGTAATTGTACACTTAAGGTTGTCCCAGGGGGGTTATAAAGATTTATCAACAGAATTTTGTCCAAGGGGTCCTTGCTGTTCAAAGTTATTTCTACTGCCATCAAGTTACTTTCAAGATTAGAGTCGATCTTTCTTGAAACCAGAGCATTAGTCACCCCTATCGCCATACCACCATACGGTCTGCCTTTTTCACCCCTTCTGGCGAGTGAGTGGTGGAGTACAAAGCCGTCTAAAAGTAAGGGATCGGTGGCCCACGTCTCCTGTAGGCAGAAGCAACTTTGCTTCTCCAATAGCTTTGTTGACCCTTCAGGTGACAAAAGATGCGCGAAGCCCCGACAATTCCAATCTTGACGACTACACATTAAACAACCTGCAACCTATTACAGACAGGTTCACAAGGGACGTGCAACATTGGAAGTGCCTACCCTTGACCCTTTTAGGGCGCGCTGCACTGTTTAAGATGCTAACACTTCCACGGTACTTGTATGTACTACAGGCTGCTCCACTGCACATACCGACCAGGACATTCCAGGAGATAGATTGTGTGCTTAGGCAACTACTGTGGGGAGGCGGACACCCGAGAATAGCCCTTCAAACATTACAAAGGTCGATTTGGGAAGGAGGCATCGGTCTACCAAGGTTGCAGACGTACTATTGGGCCAGCCAGATGGCGATAATAAACGATGCTTTACACGCCAACTCAACACTACCACATGTGAGAGCGTCCCGCCCCATGGAACTGTACGCAGGAACACGTACAACAACCCCTAGAGACATGTCCTCTCATATACCACGTATCTGGGCAGACTCGCATACCTTTATAGGCTGGGGAGACAAAATCACTCCACTGCAGCCATTGTGGAATAATAGGAACCTCTCTGAAGTAATTAAACTACCGAAATGGCCAGCGTGGAAGAGACACGGTATAGAAAAAGTACAGGACATTCTGAAGGAGGGTGTCGTAACACCTTTTGATGAACTAGTCTCGACCTTCGGCCTTCCGGAAACAGAGAGATACCACTACACACAGCTTCGGCATGCTCTACAGCAGTACCTCCCAGCCCTCTCCGACATGGCAGACTCTACCCCGCTGGAGAAGAACATAGTGGTAGACCATATCCCAGCCAAAGTCACTACTGTCATGTATAGTGTCATCACCTCCTTTGCCACGCCAGAACTGGAGCGACTAAAGTTGAGATGGGAGGCCGACGTTGGTGAAATTATGCCTGAAGACTGGGTCCAGATCCTAATGTACCCCAGGGAAGTCACCATATCAACCAGACTACGCCTAGTACAACTGAAGATACTACACAGGATTTATTATCCGAGAGCAGCTCTATACCAGTGGGGCAAATTAGCTGAACCCAACTGTCTACGATGCCGGGAGGAAGGAGGAACCTTCTTTCATATACTGTGGGAATGCCCGGTGATCTGTTAATACTGGCAGCAATGCTGCGATGTGCTGTCAAGGGTACTGCACCAGACGATTCCCAGAGAGCCCAAACTCCTGCTACTGGGAGTAGACAGCGAGATAGACTTGTTGAAATATGAGAAACTCTGTCTCATGACTACAACAGCAATATGCAAAAGGAACATAGCACGCCTATGGGGAGCCGCGGAACCTCCGCAAGTGGAGCAGTGGATAAATGATGTAGAAATCTGCATTGCGATAGAAAGGAGGGTTTACAGGGCCAGGGGCTGTCCTGAAAAAGCAGATAAAGTTTGACAGCGCTGGGAAGACACGATGTAACCTGCTGAACCGCTAATATCATGATATCAGGTATCAGGAGTTGTGGACATTACAGCAAGTAATTGTTACTGTGCCGAAACCCATTACGCTGTGTATCGGAGGTTAAATGTAAGCATGTACTATGTGTTCCCTATGAGAGTTTTTCTTTTTCCATCCAATGTTACTTTTATTTCTATTATCGTTAGAAATGTCATTGTCTAAAGGCTGGCCACAGGGAGCCCAGCGGTTGTATGTTATAAAATCAATAAAAATGTGTTATTAAAACTATGTGTAGGATGATCATGGGTGGGACATCTCCCCCCTCATTCAAGACTGCGAGCAAAATGGGAAGGGTACCTTAAAACATAGGAGGAGGTGGACTGAATCCTTGTACGCACCAAGGGAGGTCGCAATCATTGCCAGAAATCCTTCAAAGGATATATTTATTCATCAGAATGTTTGCAGAGAAAGGGGAGGTGGGATAGCTTGATCTTCCCCAAATGCGTGAAGGAGGTGGGAATCTCTTCACATGATTTGGGCCGTTCCTCGTTTGCAAGATTATTGGCGGAATATCTGGAGAAGAGGAGATTAAGATAGGTTTGTGGCGGGAACTTGAATCCGAGACAAAATTGGCCCTACTGGGAACAGGAGGCAGGAAAGATGTGTTTCCAAAGGGGAGAATCTAACCAACACTAGATTCAATATCCCGTTTATTGCATTGGCTCTGGTTATTGTGAAAGACGACCTTGCCATGAAATAGTGTGGCCGGATGCATCCATGATACAAGGGGGGACTGCACAGAGCCCTGGAATTTGAGAAGTACATATAGACACAATGGGGCTGTACCAAAAAACATGTGAAGATATGGGGCAATGGCAGGCGTTGTAATGAGGGCCAGCTGTGGTTGCACAAGGAGGAGCCAGAGGCCTGGGTGCAGCACATGGTCAAGCAGCAGCACATGGTCAAGTGCTTGTGGTTGTAGACTTATGAAATGTAGCAGTGTCAGTAGGGCTCGTTTATGCACATGGAAAAAAGCAATTACAATTGGTTACAAGAAAAAAGAAAAGCGTCTGATGGAACATAAGGAAAAAAAAAAAAAAAAAAAAAAAAGAATCACTGAACTTGCCATAGTTCGAATTGCATGACAATTCAAGGAATTGGGCCCTTTGCACAAAATTGACCTATCCTGATCCATTTGTGTGGATGAGGATGTTTCATGAGCTCCCTCCATTTCTATTTCCTCAAATTAATGTGAAAATGGCCACTATCCTCTTCTGAGCAGCTGGCGACATTTGCCCTTTCTCGAGTCAATCGCATCACAAGCACAGTGCAGCAGTCTAACAAGAAAAACGTGATATTGTTATTCAGACTTTGGCATTTCCTGCTTGGAGCTACGCAAAAACTCATAAAAGACTGGGTGTAGTATCGTGTGGCTTGCAGCACACCTGGGGTGATACTGCAAAATAGTGAAAACACAATGGGAGCCAACTCATTAAGCACCAGATTTACTATTTGCTCAATAGAAAAACGAGCAAACCCATTCTTGTTGAAATCCAAATGTTGTACATGGACAAGGCATTTCGCATACAGTGCGACAGGTAATTGAGCAAACGGAGGCTTCTCCAAATTGTGCTTGGACACCCCCCGCCCTTTCCAATCACAAATCCACAAACCAAGGCAGAACTACAGAGGGGGATAACGGAGCCATCATTTTATTGGATTGTTCCACAATATATCAAGTGGCAGCGACAACTCTTAACTAACGGATTTAAAAAGTAGATCTGGTTTACCACAGAAATCTGTTTTTCAGTTTGCTGTATGCAATACAAATGAACAGTGGAGGGAATCAAATAGATTCTTCCATTTATGCCCTGCTACATGAACCTGTCCATTTGGTATTGGAACAAAAGCGGCTTACCCCACACTCTCGCTACATAAGCAGCGGACCAGAGAACCCAGGTTTGTGGAGCGACAGCTCGTGTGACACAGGAAAGGGCAACCTCCATCCAGACATTGCCCCATATCCGGTATTGAGGGCAACGTCAAGCAAAGGCTCCTGCCGGGAGAGAAAGCGCACTGTAAGGAGTCTATAAGCGACATCACTGGTGGAAGGGAAGTCGGCGGTCAGTACAAGCACGCTCATGCAACCCTCGCCCTTTTGACCAGCCACCATTTTATGCAGATTGGATAGATTGCATAAAAGACCAAACCATTGCAATTTAGCACTAGTTCATTATGAGTGGTCATGCAGGTCAGAGATCAGTGGCGTGTGGGACACCATACAGCCTCTCTCCCTGCTGGGAAGACAATTTGGTCCAATGGTCCTCTGACCACCAGGCAGGTATGGCCACTTTTGCCCACTTTGAGGCCAGTGATGGGATTAGTTTGTGTACTAGCCTTTGCAACCCCCATGTATACAATCGCAGCATGCTGCGTTTCTTCCATAGTAAGGGACCCTAGGTTTGTGGAATTTAAACATTCTGGACATTAATGATGGTGTGGTAGTGGCAAACAGCAACATCAGTGAATTTGAAATGCGTTGATAAACACGGGCGAAACCAGATTTGAAAGGGAAACCGGGCACGTGAACATACGTGGTGTGGTATTATCTACGGCCACAAGGCTGTGGCAAAACTAATTCTGGTGGAAAATACACCATGCATATTGTTGCTTCCCAACCATCCGAATGGAAATTCATTGCAGAGATTGCTCAAAGCAGACAATTCGAACACATCTGGCAAATAAGGTTGTAAATCACACAATAACAAAAAGCAACTTCAAAGGACTGCTTTCTCACGTTTTTACCCAGAGATCACTTGCTAGAGATGCAACGCCAGAAAGCTAAATAACCACACAAAGAGAGCTGCTTTAACAGAAAATGTAAGTTGGATCCAACCATTTTGATCACAGCACAAGGGCCCGCATTTGGGTCCACATGGAAAGCCTTGAAATCAGTATGTGTGGCATTTTGAAGGTGGTCTCGACGCTGCCTTTTGACTGCTTGGGGGTTGTATGGTCTAGCAGCGCACCCAAAAAACAGCCCAAGGATGATTGATGATGCAATATGGGGCACAGAGCCTTCAGTTTGCACTGGATAGCTCGTCCAACACTCCTACTTACCACCAATAGCCGAATAAAAACCAGAGCTACCCAGCTCTCTAAAGGGGCTGTGGCTAACTTAATTACAATGCTTCTGAATTGTGACTGAATAGGAAGAACTGAGAGCCCACGAGAGGTTTCTCACATAATAGAGCTCAGTTCATCTACATGGAATTTTATAAATGGCACCATCAGCCACAAAGCCCATTCTGGCACTAGGCCCACTAATAAATTCAGCCATGATTTACATAGTGCTTCATGGTAGATTCCTACCACTTTGAAATGCTACAAAAGGTGTTATTTTCCACCTTAAAGTAGCTAAATTAAATTAATTAGCTTAATTAATTAAATTAAAGTAGCTTAAATGTTTCAGAGCCGGTTAGTGTGAAGTATTGTAGGATATTTTTGTGTGATATTGATTGCCTCCTTTTAGTGAATGTTTTCTAAATGACTGTGTAATAAATTAAGAAGCGTTTTACCAAGAAACCTTGAGTGTAGTGTCTATTTGAATACTTGTAATTGTAGACCTATGTGCAACTTCATTACAAGCTCACATTCCCTCTTGAGATAAGCCTGGCTTATCAGCTCGCTACCAAAAACTGTGTGGTACAGACTTATACCAAAGGTTGGTTTTGCTTACACCTGTAGTCATAGTTGTGTGTAGTGGTCCCAGAGGGTACTGCATGCAAACTTTTCCTAACAGTGTGTATCGGGCCTTTTTACGCACAGAAATCTTGTCAATACGGCCCTTTTAATTCTTCCTTGCATACCACTTACATAGGCTATTTATGGCAGCAAATCCATAGATCATGGAGCTCACTGGTGACAGCCTGGCTAGCAGCAGCTTGCAAATCCACCCTTTACTTTAGTAATCAACACAGTTCCCTGAAAGAAGCAACTGGGATGAGACCTGGTCTGGTTAATTTTTTTAACACTCTCCCGTTAATGATTCTATCGAGAGAATACTTTGAGTAATTTAAAAAGGGAATTTGTGTTTTGTTCACTTTGTTCAACTGGCTTCATTTTGTAGGTTACAGTGTTATTAAAGCATCTTGAATCACGAACATGCTTTTCACTTTGCTTTACGACACATGTAGTATTGTGTAAAATGAAAATGGTCTTAAACAGGGGCTGCATTTCAGCTTAATTGGCTTCAATAGAGACAGCGCAGTTGCAGCAGCATGGGCATTTCATACTGCGTTTTCTTTTCATCACAGAAGGACACCAATTGCAAAGCTAGGCATTTGGTCTGAACTTTAACTCCCTTTCTAACCACCCACCGCAAGCGGGTATAATGGATACAGGTAGAAGCAGTGCTGTATATATTTTCAGTGGCACAGATTGTACCTGTACCTCCCAACAGGACGGCTATATATTTAGGCAAAGTAGGCTCATTTATCAACAGAGCTGCTATACACCTGGCATGGCACCATGCCAAAAAGTCACAGCAGGGCCGATTGCATCAAACCCACATTTCTTAGCAGGACTGCTATGTTTTGTGACAGTACCTGAATTTCTTATCCGAGCTGCTGTTAAGAAAGCACGAACATCTCTAGGCATTTTCCGCAGCGAGCTACAGTACAGAGCAAGAACAGTGTCTGTACTCTTTCCACCAACCTCCGACAGTGTGAGAAGATGGGATTGCTGTCATATACTTGAATCCCTTCTACTCGGTCTTACGCTTTTCAAAACTTCTGCTTCTCCCATGTCCGATAACTAGAGTCCCACTGCTAGAAATCTAGCACACTTCAAAGCCTCACTATGAATCTCCTGATTAATGTAGAATAGTCCAAACAGGCTTAGAGCTTTTTGACAAGCCATTTATGTCAGACAAGCCTCACATGGAACTGCCAGTGCCCTAAACCTATGTGCATTTCAGTGTCAACAGCCTGTTGGGAAAGGCAGCTCAGTGGGTCAACTACCCTGCTGCAGCGATTACTGTGTACCCTGTAATTTAAAATACTGTTAATAGGTGAGTTAATGAGTCTGCATCAGTGATATGCATTTAAGATGCAGGATAACATTCAATTGTAACACAGTTGACTTAACTTTCGACTTATCAAAATGACTACTAAATGTTTAGTGATTCAGAACACACACTTCATCAGGGCTGCTATACTTGTAATGGCTCACAACACACATCTCATATGGCCTCTTGTACTTGTAATGGGATACAATGTTCGTAAAGCATTTGTATTCAAGCAAGTGCTGCATCTGATCAGACAAACCTCTACCTCTATAATTGCCAGCCTAACGGCCAAACAAAGGTTTGCACACATCTGAAAAGGAGCACCCAATGGTAAAGCTGCACTAGATGTTTAAATAGAAAGGGCATTTTCAGCTTTTTTTATATTTATTGGTGCCATGTTAAAAGACAAACAGAAAAACAGGAGAGGAAGAGCAACTCTAAACCTAAGTGATACTGAAGAACAAAGGTGTGGTGGGGCGAGGGGTGACGAGACAGAGAACATATTAGACAATCCAAAACAGGAATTCAAGCAACAGGAAGAGAGCAATGAACTACATGACAGGGCAACAAAGAAAGTGAGAAGGGAAACAGAGTTAATAATAGCACAAACACACAATAGGAGTGAGGGATAGAAGCAGAGCAAAAGCGACATTTAGAGACAGTAAAATAAAACACAGATCAACAGCAGGTGGGGAGAGATGGAAATAGAAAAGCAACACTAGAGAAGGTCAGGCCAATAACTTAAGAGACAGTGCAAGAAAGATGATCAAAAGGAGTAGCAACCACAAACAAGAAAATGGAAAAACATATAGCCAGAGTAATGACATGAGAGAGGAAGAGGAGTTCTCAACCGAGATAGCGATATCTAAGAGGGAAAAAGCAACAATAGAATGCAGAGATGGGAGAAGCAGGGCGTCAGAAAGTGAGAGACAGGGGAAGCAAAGTAGCAAAGGGAAGGAGAGATGGAGCAAAAACATGGAGTGCCTGTCAAGCAGGCATTGCCAGGCAGCAACAATAGGCCTGAGAGGCAGAGAAGTGATGCTGATAGAGTGAGGGGCTTGATTTATGAATCACCCGTTATAACAAGCTGGCATCTGTAGTAGCTCCTAACAGAGTTTGTGCCCAAGTATCATGAAGAAGAAGCTGGGTAGTATGCATCTACAAGGTTCTTGTGTGGGGGAAACGTTTTTCCACAGGTGCAATAAATTATTTAGAACCACTTTGAAATAGAGCTGTTTTGTCACTTAGGTTTTCGAACAAAGTTTTAATTTTATGCACAAATTGGATAGTTGTGAGACATTTTTTACTCTCTTGCGAAGGAGGAAAATCATTTTTACTCTTGAAATTGGATTTACTCTCCAATTCTAAAAATTGGAAGTAAAATACTCTTGCTCCTAAATCCTATCTGGAGCACTGTACCTACCTATAGGTTGCCGATAGCCCCTTTAAAGTTTATAGGTTTTACTTACCTTGTGTTAGCTGTGTGCCATCCTAAAACAAGTTAAAGAGTTGCTGTTTACCTCAATCTGTATTGCACTGATCTAGAAAGCACTTGTAATGGTATATTACACCAAAAAGGATTTACTCCCCTAGTATAACTGTGTGTTATCCTGAATAATAAAGATAGGTTCTTATTGTTCCTTGAATAAGTGTCGCACTATTCAGAAAAGTATATTTGCAAGTTGATTTACTATGAGATTTCTTTGTTGAGCGTCACGGCATAACTGACAGGGTCTACTACCCTAGAAAGTAGCTATTGGTTTTACTCCCCAAGAATAGGTGAGACTTATACTGAATGTGTATGATACGGTTTGACTTCCCTAGACATTTGTCGGTTTTCTAAATAAGGTCTATGCTTTGGTCTGTGTACTTTAAAGCATAGGGTTGTATTTTTATAATCTGTGATAGTACTTATTTCCCCCAAGATTTATCTGGGCCTTCTTGTATTTAAATAAGACCTTTATGTTTGCAATACATAGCGTTTCAGTGTTTCTTTGGACCATATGTGTACTCCATTTCTTTGTACTGATGCTACAGTCCTCTCTCCCTCCCAAGATACGCCTGGCTGCTCAGTCTACACTACCATATACTCAGGTGGTACAGCCTTATACTAAAAGTGGAGTCTTGTACAGTCTCAAATGAATGGTTTCACTACGCCCTTAGTTGGATTTCAGAAAAACTGTCCTAACACCAGTCATCGCTATGGTTTATGGTGGTTATGCAGGTGTGGTTTGGCTTGTATTTAATGTACTCCTGCACTTCACAGTCTGCAGTCTTCTGTGCTGCGCACTGATGCACCCTTGTATAGTAGCTGTTTTATGCACTAAATGAAGAGAAGTAGACCCCCTGCACTAGTCTTACTGCATCCAATCTCAGTAATAAGTCTCTGCAAGAACTCCCCAGTGGGGACACCATGAGCCAGTGAACCGTGTAATGCAGTGTTCTAAATGTATGTGTATCCTGTGCTTGATGAAGAAAATCAATTACTTTAATTAAAAGGAGATCAAGCTGACCGAGTAGCATTGCTAGCCGTATCCTTGCGTTTGCTTCAAATGGACCAGAATGCAATCTGCCTTGGCCTCGCTTGACTAATAATTAAACTGTCTTACTGGTGAAGCAGCAAGCACTTATGCAACTAGGGCATCTATACTTCCGCACTGGAACAATGAGATCCCACCCCCTTGCCTCCAGCAGTTTCCACTCCTTTTTCCTACTTGCCAAAGGAATGGGGTCCCGAGCCTTCAGTGGAGCTCTCCAAAACGCATCTAAAATGTCATTTGCTACCAATGGAAGGGGGCCCCCACAACTCCCACACCCTCCTACCTAAAACTATCCAACCCATCCACCTTTCCTGCAGTTTTTCCTCGGCCCACTATGTAAATAATGTTAGGGTATCCAGTCCCCAGTTCCCACCTCATCAACCAGTACAAGTCAGTAAATCCAACAATGCAAATCTATAAAAGGCGCCTTCTCCTAGACCCGCCTCTACTAGGAAACACTGCTCGTCAATAAATACAATACTGAACATCTCAACGACAGCATTCCACACCACCACAATGACTGCCTGGCAATATCTCCGACAGGCAGACCTGCTTTGACATTTAGAATAATGACTCATGTCCCTTTAAAGCGAAAACATCTCTGATCTAGTGATAATGTAGACTGGCTAAGAAAACACTGCCCTTACAGCAGTGGCAACACCCAATTGCACAACACGTTTTACTGAAGTTTCGGTTCATTCCAATCCTTTTTGTCATGGCCTTCCAAGTTCACACACAGGTGTTCCGTGTGTGTGTATCCATTGCCAGAAAACGTTCTGCCTTAATTCCTGCGATGCTCCATTTAATCTGGGAGGCTCTGAAAACCCTGTACCCCAGGGCATCTCCCGGAGCGCTTGACTTTAATGGTTGGGGCCAGTACACGGCAGAGGAAGGACTAACTAACCAGCAAGAGTGAATTCATCACGCTTGTATTCGTCCTTGGCAGATGAGACGAACCAACAACTAGAGGAGAGGACATTTGAAGTAATCAAAAAGGTATGAGACTAGAAAAAAAATTCACAGCAAAAAGGCAATTAAACTAATTGGCTGGAATAAAGTTGAATAACAGAGCAGATGGGCGAGGTAGTGGAGTATACAGATACGGGTCTACGATGAGGGAGACGACCTGGATACAAGTGAACGGTAACCGACCACCAAGGGATACAGCCATCGCATTTTCACAAGGCTCAGTCTGCACTATATACACGGTCTCTTGATTGGCGATTGAGAAAAGGAGAGCAAGGACTTGCAATAACAATCCTCAACTTAAGTGGTCAGAGTTAAACATTTCTTTCTTTTAGAGACAGCTTTATCCCAAGAAATTGTAGGCTGTCTCCATACACCACCAGCTTGGCACTTCAATATTTTTCCTCAGCTATCATACAAAAATCCAGGGGTGTTGCTAGGTCTGGAAGAGTTTTGGGGCTACGCTAATATCGCGACTGTCGGGACTCTGGGCAAACTAGCCTTTTGGTTGTATCCCCTGAGCTTCTATCCTGGGCTACAACCAAAGGACCCAGGGTTATAGCCCCCAAGATGCCCGCTAGCAACGTCTCTGCAAACATTGCATGAGCAATGGCTCCTAAATAAACCACGTTCCCACCAAAGCACTCTTCTACAAGGTCATTTAGCACATACAAGTATTTTTTCAAAAACAAGTAAAGCACACAATGGTGTGGCTGGACTCTCGATCCCCAGCCTCTACACCCATGTATGCTACTTAACTGTGGAGCATCACAATATCGGACACCTGCTCAGCATGACGCTACATTGCTCAACCCCTGCATCAAGTGACCCAAGCCCGGCCCCCAGTTACAGTGAAACTCCACCTGCTCTTCTGCTCTGCCAGCCCTCCAATAAATAGCCGCAAGAGCACCAACGATCACTGGAATAGTGACCAGGCACCAAGCTCATTACTCCATTCCCCCGTCACCAACGGTCCCTGCGATTTCATCCCAGCTCCTGACAGCCCCACAAACTGCCCGACTGCTCTTAAAAGGAGCAACCATGGAACCGTGACTCGAGACCTCCTCGGCACCCATGGTCATCTATTGACAGGAGGCCTTTACAAACGTGCGTCATTTGACCACCTACAGCTACTATCAGATCAAGGCCGGCCAGCCAGCCTAACAGCACCACAAGGTGTCCACAAGGCTTTCTGGGGCCTGGGTCCAAAATACCTTCAGCTGTCCCTCCTCAAATACCTTCCCTCTCGAGCTCTTCACTCCTCTACCTCCAACTCCCCCAGGGTCAGTCGCTTCTCCAAGCAGCAAATTGGTGGTAGATCTCTTTTTTCAGGTGGGGCCTCCCTCTGAAACAACCTCCCTGCCACTCATTTCCGGTTCCCGGAAGCACCTCAAAGCCTTCCTCTTATTTCTGCCTTCGCCCCTGCTGATCTGTTCTCTCCTGGCACTGTGCTCCTGGCCACCTTATGTCCCCCGGGCATAGGTTCCTGCTCACCCTGCCACCCCCCTGCACTGCCTCTGGGCCACCCCTTGCACTGGGGTCTGTATCTGTACCCATACAGCTCCCCACCCCCTTTTTCTTCCTTCACTTATCTGACATACCCAGTCTGCTGCCTTATACTCAGCACTTGCCACTTGCTGGCTGCAATACCACTTTTGTTGCTTTTATTATTTATTTAGTATTATTTATTCTGTGCTGCTTTTACCCCGCACTTCCCCAGTTCTCCCCCCTTCCTTGCACTTTTCCCCTCTCCCTCCCCCTTGCTCATTCTCAATGTCACTGGGCCTAGTAAGATTGTTGTTTTTGTTCTCCCCCGTTCCCCTAACTTGCCTTGTCACACTCTGAAACACTTGTGTATGAGTGCAACAGAAATAAAATATCAATTCACTGCTCTCCCATCCCATCATGCCTCCACCCGCCAGACTAAGGGGGTCCCAGAAGGCCACAGGTCATGTGCCACACTCCTCCTTTTCCTTGCTCCAGATTCCAGAGCATCCTCACACAGGCATCCAAAGCAAAAGAAACGTCATCCGTGGTTCAGCTCTAATAAGCAAGCATGATCCTCCTAACACCACCTCCATGCTCACATCCCACTCTCTCACTACAACAATCATATAATTGCATACTCATGTAGACTTTGCAGACCTTATTGGCAGACCTTATTACCATACATTATTCTGATGCATTCTTCATCACAAATACGTGGTACCTTTCCTCACCCCCACACCCACCCCTACAGCAACAACACTTCCTTGCAGGTGTCCCAACCTACAACCTGGCCCTGCTAAAAGCCATCAATCATGCTGCAGCTCATCTAATAGGCAGTAAATTGACCACATCACACCCACGCTCAAGGAGCTACATTGGATACCTCTCAAAGTACGTAAACACTTCAAGGCAATGTGTACCACATAGGGAGAGGAACAATGAAGGTATCCAACCTACAGGGCAGAGAAACAAGCCTTCTTCGGGCACTCCGACAACGCAAGAAGCAACAAAATTGCCACCAAGCTGGAAACCGAGAAATGCAAGGAGGCAGAAATTATAAAGTAATCTTTCGACTACGATGCACCAGTACTCTGGAACAGCATACCACTCCAGTTCCAGCCGACTGGACTCCTTGTGCATTGTATAAAAAGAGATGAAATCTCTACTCTTCATAGAGAATGTACAGTACCACCAATGTAATTGTCCCAATTACCCACTGCTTTGCCCTCCCCATATCGCCCTGCCCATCAGTTATTTATGCGCTCACGGCCCGATTCATAGATTCCAGTGCAGAAGCAGCACAAGCGCTGCGCGCCAATAGGGAGCGTATGCCATGCGTGCGCCAGCCGGGGCGCAAAGCAGCATATGCGTGCCAGGATTTCCCGAGCCATTATCAGCCGTGGCGCAGTGAACATCCATCTGCGCCAGTAATGCCCCCAACACTGCCCCGTGCGCTGGAAAAAGCCAGTGAAATGGCCAATACGGCGCAGGACTTCAAGCACACAGCCCCCCTCCATCGTAATCGCCTGAAAATTGGAGCATACCCCGCTCGTGCCAGCCAAAATCACGTGAAAAGTGCCTCAAGTAACACCCAGCGAAATCGCACCAACCAAATTGCGTGGAAAGGGCCGCGCCAGCTGCCATCAGCCGCGAACACGGGCTGTCTGTGGGTATTGGCACGTCTGTTGGGGGGGGCCCTTGTGGTATGGGTTGCCTGCAGGGTACGGTCACCGGTGTTAAGGGTCCCTTGTGATGTGGGCTGCCTGCGGGGTATGGTCAAAGCTGTTGGGGGGTACGTTGTGGTGTATGCTGCCTGCGGGTGTGGTCACGAGTGATTGGGGGCTCCCTTGTGGTGTGGGCTGCCTGCGGGGTATGGTCACGAGTGATGGGGGGCTCCCTTGTGGTGTGGGCTGCCTGCGGGGTATGGTCACGAGTGATGGGGGGCTCCCTTGTGGTGTGGGCTGCCTGCGGGGTATGGTCATGGGTGTTGAAGGGGTGCGGGGGGGTCCTTGTCGTGTGGGCTGCCTGCGGGGTATGGTCACGCGTGATGGGGCCTCCCTTGTCGTGTGGGCTGCCTGCGGGGTATGGTCACGCGTGATGGGGCCTCCCTTGTCGTGTGGGCTGCCTGCGGGGTATGGTCACGCGTGATGGGGCCTCCCTTGTCGTGTGGGCTGCCTGCGGGGTATGGTCATGCGTGATGGGGGCCTCCCTTGTCGTGTGGGCTGCCTGCGGGGTATGGTCAAGGGTATTGGCGGGGTCCCTTGTCGTGTGGGCTGCCTGCGGGTATAGTCACAGGTGATGGGGGCTCCCTTGTGGTGTGGGCTGCCTGTGGGATATGGTCATGGGTGATGGGGGGGGGGTCCCTTGTGGTGTGGGCTGTCTGCGGGGTATGGCTGCCCGCAGGGTATGGTCAAGGGTATTGGCGGGGTCCCTTGTGGTGTGGGCTGCCTTTGGGTATGGTCACGGGTGATGGGGAGGCTCCCTTGCGGTGTGGGCTGCCTATAGGGTATGGTCATGGATGATGGGGGGGTCCCTTGTGGCATGGGCTGCCTGCGGGGTACTGTCCCATGTGGGCTGCCTGCGGGGTATGGTCACGGGTGATGGGGGCTCCCTTGTGGCGTGGGATGCCTGCGGGGTATAGTCTTATGTGGGCTGCCTGCAGGTATGGTCACGGGTGTTAGGGGGGTCCCTTGTAGTGTGGGCTGCCTGTGGCTATGGTCACAGGTGATGGGGGGCTCCCTTGTGGTGTGGGCTGCCTGCGGGGTATGGTCACGGATGAGGGGTCCCTTGTGGTGTGGGCTGCCTGCGGGTATGGTCGCAGGCATTGGAGGGATCCCTTGTGGTGTGGGCTGCCTGCGGGATATGGTCATGGGTGGGCTTCCTGCAGGGTATGGTCATGGGTGTTTGGGGGTCCCTTGTGGTGTGGGCTGCCTGCGGGTATGGTCACGGGTGATGGGGGCTTCCTTGTGGTGTGGGCTACCTGCGGGGTATGGTCACAGTTGGGCTGCCTGCAGGGTATGGTCACGGGTGTTGAGGGGGGGGTCAGGTTAGTCCCTTGTGGCCAAACTTATCAATTCCCGTCACCTGGGAGCTGCCTAACAATCACTAGAGAAATCACGGGGGCGAGACTGGATTATTGCAATGTCCTCTTTGCTGGGACCTCCAAACGGAACATTAATAAGCTACAGATTATTCAAAATAAATCTCTCCGAGTTGCTCTAAATATTCCTAAAAGAGACCATATCTCAGCCGCCAGACAAAAGGCACACTGTCTCCCCATCAGGGAAAGGATCATCTTCAAAACGTTGTCAATTACCGACAAATGCTCAAGCAACACTGCCCCACAATAAGAAAATCAAACGATCAAAATCCAGCAGACCTGTAAGATCCCTCCTTGCTAATCGGCTGCTCCTCCCTAAAGTGAAAAGAGCCAAAGGAGGTGGAGTGAGCTTCCCATCTGTGACCGTGAACCAATGGAACGCCCTCCCCCAGAACTAAGAGCAGAAGACTCCTACTGATCCTCCAATAGCAGTGCCTGGAAACCTGGCTATTTGCCTACTGCTTCTACTCGGACTCAACCACGTACTACCGCTCCAATCTGTACTGTTAAGGAGTTGGTGTGTCAGGGGTAAATTATCACTTCTCTGTTGAAGCTTTTTGCATCATGTAACTGGTCCGCAACAGCGCCCTGGTGCCTCAGAGTTTAGGTGCTATACAAATGTAAAAATAAATAAAATGAAAGTACCTGGAAACGGTGGGACAGGAGAAAAGGGGCGGTCTTGCCTGTGCAGAGTGTGGTTGGCGGCAGATCAGTGGGATGGCTTCTCAGCAAGCTCACTTACCAGCCACTAGACAGGTGGGCTCTGAATCAATTAAGGGAGTTGCATTTTAAATGGGTGAGATTTCCTCTGCCCTGGCCAGAGCGCCAGGCTGCCTAACATGGAGTGAAGCCTCAGAGGAGGCCAAGGCAATAATTGCAGCCTTTAGGTCCAGATGAATTCCATGATCCGGTAACAAGCGGGAAGACATGTAGCGCGACTTTGAGGGTCCATCAAAGGACAACTCCAGCTGTGACAAAACCCGAATTTAGGAGCTTCCTCTACCGCCACCTTCTCTTAAAACTTCCAATCTGCCAGGATAGGGAATTCTAGAGGTGGCCGAGTTTTTTCTAGCCCATCTTTGCAGCTTCAATGTGACTCCTGTGCTGCTCATATGCTGGGACTAACACCAGGTCACTGGACCAGGAAAGGGAGAAGAACTACCATCTCTGCGCACAGTCGACGACAACGCATGGCACGATCTTCCTATGATCAAAACAACTTTCTGTTCCAAAGGGTTAACTAGGCTTGGTTTTCCTGCTGGGCATACACACTGTTGGTATCCCGAGGGGCTGTTGCATGGCATAGTGCCCTTCCTAAGTATTCAACACTGAAAATAACCTGATATGGCATTCTGGCCGTGAACTAAAATGTGCATTTATCCTTGGAAGTATATGTACTTTTGGATGGGCATAATTTTACTGCCACCAGATCGAGTGGCCTTTTTAGGTTTAACTCTGCAGCTGGCACTGGCCACCTATACAGTGAGAGCACTGTGGTGATGAATGATCAACGGTATGAATTATGTGGCATGTCAGGTGTGCTGACCGAAGTACAACGCCCCCAACCCATTTTTTATACCCCTTTAAAACCCATTTTAATAAAAATAAAAACTTTACCTACAAGAAAATGCATTTTTTCAATGCATTTTTTGAGGCTTTTGCATTCGATGCTATGTATTCGAGGGAATCACTGGATACCCTGTATTCGTATAACTGACAGTGTAAGCTGAATTATTGTGGGTTATTCTGTGAGGACTTGCTGCGGCCCCTAAGCACACTAACACTATCCTGAGACTAAGCTTTGACTGCTCTTCATCGCGCCTTTGATTGGGTTTTGGCTAAACTCAGTCTCCTTGTTCACCGTAGCCATCCATCTTAACACTTACCTACTAATCTCCCTCCACTAATGGTACCAGAAGTAAGTGCCGTCTTCTTAGCGCACAGAATGTTACACTGAATGTGCTTAGTATTTCATTAACACTCAAGTCGGTGTAGTTGACTGTACGCTTCCAGCGGGAACGCCTAATTAAGGCATTCCCACTTGTGTTACGCTGAGCAAATCACTTTTTTTTCAATGTAGTGGTGTTCCCATTTCACACTACTCCTACCAAATATAGTGCAGACAATACAGGGCCACAGTGGAACAGTTATGCTGAAGAAAACATTTTAAAGGATACACAAGCAGGTGGGCATGGGTTTATGGTCATTTCATCTAAAAAAATTGCGCCTAATGCCATTCCATCGAAATGTTTCCATCTTAAAAAAAAATGTTCTCTTTTTGGGGGTGGCCCCCCAAACACCTGTTTTTTTTACCCTTTAAAATACACCTGAACAAAAATTAACGCTTTATCCCCCAAAATTAGATGGACATTTTTTAGATGGAAAAATTTCGATGAATTGGTTTTAGATTAATTGACTAGATACCGTGGGTGGGGGTGTGTGTACACTGCATCTTAGGATCCCATTCCTACTCATGTTTTTTTAACGGGTGGGGGGGGGGGGGGACACTGCTGGTAAAAGTTTTAAAATCCCAGCAATGCTGTACCCTGCTGTCCCCTTGGCGAATTTACAGGCCTACAGTGTGAAAAGTTTGGCTTGCCTCTTTTTTGGGGCTTAATCAGACTGCAATTAGGGTGAACATCACTGTAAGGTGCTGTGCGCAGTGTAAAAGAATACAAGAATTCAAAAAGGGAAACGTTTCCCAGTAAGGACAGTCTGAAGGACTAGTCCGTTTCCTCATAACAAATGAGCAAAAGGGAAGTGGCTAGGACAGGATTGGGAACAGAGCAAAAAGAATGGAGTTCAATAGAAAACTATGGAGGGAACGTTGCAAAAAGAAAACCTTTTCCAACAGTAAACAAACTTGTTGGTGGAAACTAAAAAATAAAAAAATAACACCTTTTACTTTGTCATTTTGCTTCTATGATGGATCTGCATGCTCTTTCCTCTCCCTCTCGGATGGCAGTTCCTCTTTAAATGCTTGAAAGCAGCCAACAAAATGGAGGCCAACAGTATCAAGATGGCTAGATAGAACCATTTTAAAAACAAGATAGAATGGAACGTTTTGTTTGCTGGAAAATATGCGGAAAATAAAAATGTAACCGTTAGAAACACCACTTTATGTCAAAACTAAATGGCGCCTTAAAATAAAGTATGCTTGCCCACCAACTCATTCATTCTTTATCAAGCAAGATCCATTTTGTATACTTCATCTAATGGGTGAAATGTAAATAAAATCTCCAAGGACATGATTGTGGGACCGCGAATAATGTCAGATGTAGGCCTATAGTATGGGGTTGACATTGTACAACTGGTGAATAAACACTAAAGCGAGTTCCCAGATTGGCATTTCGGGCTTCCTTGGAATGGGGATAGATTGGCTGGGTATTTCAACACAGTTTAATAGTGGTCATCCATTGAGAAAGGCAATGAACGGGATGGTTTAGCAAGACTATCCTATATAGCCTAAAGATCCTTAGAGCCAACATCCTAATGAGCGTCACACAGTTCAACACCAAGTAGAGTTCCACTATGCTAAGGGGCTACAACCTACAGCTCCCCAGATAGTGTACTAGGACTCCCAAGATCACTCACAATGCTACTATGGCTGATGGGAGTGGTAGTCCAGAACATATGGTGAACCAAAGGTTGCAGAATCTCTTCATTATGGCAAGGGCCAAAGTAGTTGTAAACAACTCACTAGTGGAAACAAGCATTGGCAAACGTTCCCAATGGCTCTTGCTTTTCTGCTAGACAGCACTTCCAAGGTTTGTATTGGACATATAAAACATTTCTCGGTTGTGACCAGACAAAATCCTCTCTTTTATGATCCAGTAAGAACAATTAAGCACGAAGTCATGATTATGCAATATGGGCCAGGATATTTAGAAAGAATATGCGCACTCCCTCTTCAGAGCAAGCCAGGCCCACTGTGGGGGTGATTTGGAGGAGGATAAAAGCTTTGTAACAAGCGACTCGTATTTTTCTCTTCCAAATACTGTACTGGGAAAAGTGTAATACAATTACAGTACAGCTCCAAAATAAAAATCTGGGACGCCCCACAATCAACACTCCCTAAATGTCCTCCCACCTCCCCAAAACAGCTTGATTTTGCCAAATTCTTTTCCACCACTCATTGAAAGAATTTTTTTTTTTTTTTTAACCAGGATACCTGTGAAATTGGAGTTTAAAGTGCTTTATAATGTACTACAACTAAAACAGTTCACAAGTACATTAGAACTATGGAGTAGCAGACTTGTCCACGTTTCTCACAGTTCAGAAACCGTCGTGCACGAGTGTGCTAGATTGTTACAATGGCAAGGCTGCCTTCCCCGCTTATGGGATATGCATCGTGGCATGTGGTTTCAGTCAGTCCTGAAAGCATGGCCGCATTCCTTTCTCACGGCAACGCTAGCCCAACAAAGGGATGCTTGTAAGAGAACCAGTTGAGCAAAGGGCAGATAGAATCTCGCGCCAGTATTGGAACGTGCTCATCACCGCCTGCCAGATCACCTCAGGCAGGGCAGGTGGATTAGCCCGCAAGGTCTCGCTAATAAACACGTAGGTCAGTCGAGGGAAGCACGGCTACGCTGCCCTTTTTGAGGTTTGTGACTTTTTGAAAACAAAGACCGAAAGCCAACAAAGCTGGCTTTGTGTCCCTTATGGGACTTATCCGTGTTTGGCAAAGCACAACCGAGTTATGGCTGGGAGAATGACCAGCAGGTGTGGTCAGGCCTACAGAGAACTCTGGAGATTTCCCGGTAAGCCTCTGCACCCAGGGCCTCTTGTGTGATAACCAGTGCTGAGAATGAAAACTAACAACTGGGGGATGCCACCAGCACAGGGGGCACAGAGAGAATGTTCTAATCCCCTACCCTGCCCCATAAACAAACATTTGCATTTCAGGAAATTAATAATTTATTAACTCCTGGAAAATAATCCAAGAGGACCGTTTCCTATGATGAAAGCATGAAAGGTGCACACCTGTTAAACCTACACCACTTACTTAAATATGCTCTGCAGAGCGCAATCATACCCATCCTGAGAGTGCAATCGCACACACGAGCAAAAGGTCCATTTTATTTTTTGAACATTTGTATGGCACCTATACAGCAAAACGTGTTTCCAGGCACCACAAGATAAAAGAGGGAGGGGGGAACAGAGGAGAAAAAACAACAATAACGGCCCTACTAGGCCTTGTAACATTCGAATTGGGCAAGTGCAGTGTCAAGAGGTGCAGGGTGAAGGGGGGAGAGAAGGACGAGGGGAGGGATAGGGAGAGGGTGGTGAAGGAGAAGTGCTGGAGAGAAGGGGCCCAGGGAAGGCAGGTGCAAGGGGAAACAAGGGGGAGGGGAATTAACTGCAAAGGGGCGGGTGGACAATCCTCAGAAGGCTAGTCAGGGAAGGATGCCCCCATGGCAAGTGCTGGTAGGAAGGAGTGCGGGGAGACTGGTCGGCAGAGGCACGACCCTAGTACAACTCATAAGGGAGCACAGGCAACCAGTCGCAGGAGACTAGCAGGGGAGGGGGAGAGAGAAGGATGAGAAAAGGAAGGTCTTGAGAAGCTTCTGGAAACTTAGAGGGCATGGGAGGCCGTTCCAGAGGGAGGCTCCTGTCGAAGGGAGATCTACCCCCCCTCACTCTCTGCTTGGAGAAACGTCTGATCTGCAGAGAGTTAGAGCTAGAGGACCAATGCGTGGAGACTGGTCGAGGGGGGAGGACCAGACTAGGGGACAAGTCTCTCGACTTTCATCCCGAGGACTGGTGTTCAAATCTGGACTTCGGCAACAAAAGCACATAAAACAAAAGTAACACCCTTGAAGGGTGTAAATGGTTTTCCCAGATCAGGGAAGACATTTTGCCGGAACTCGTATCAGGGAAAATCCAGCCCAATAAACAGCACTGGTGGTAACCCATTTTATTTCCAAACGTTCCTGGGAAAAGGGTTGGTATTGCTGAAAACGTGTAATATAGGGCCACTTTGAATATCATTGACGGTCTCTTTTGGTTCACCCCTGATGACCAGAGGATTCGTTCCATGTATGGATATAAAACAACGCGTGTGGCAGGAGGGGCAACACTTGCCAAAACCAGTATTAGATGGTTCAAGACAGACCGCTCATTGCTACAAATGTGAGGTTTGCGTTTGGTATAGACTGGTTGTGCATTTGCAAGGGGTAGCGCACACCCCCTCCCCGCATCCTACCCCACGCAGCCTGCATGAGGGCATCACCAAGCAGCTAGATGGCGGCAGCAGCAAAAAGTGTGAAGGAGAAATAACACCCACATGGCAACAAATCGAGACACACTAGCACACAATGTCCTCCTGAGTCAAGAGGGAGCAGTGCAATGCAGAAAAAAAAAGAAAGGTCACGGCGAACCGAATAGAGGGGGACATGGCAGCAAGGGTCCGAAGGTGTATTGGGTGTAGGTTCACCAGCGCTCAACTAAATGCTGTTAGTGCCTGCATTGCTTTCAATTTGATTGGTAGAGACGCTAAATTCGCGCCAAAATGTACTGTGGGTGTAAGTGGCCGCTGGTGAGTGTACTAACAGGGCCTAGTAGCTTGCAATCAAAGTTAACAGTCGAGAGTGAAGCCAAAGCACTTATACAGTGAAGGATAATTCAGCCCCAATTGCACCCTCACCCACAGTAAGCAAAAGCTATTAGCACCCAGATGTAGTTTTGGATGTATTGTTTTTATATCAGGAGACATTTTTGCACACCGACCATTTCTCATGTGACACACAAGGGGAACAACTTCCCAGGTACCATTCATGGAGGCAGATTCTGATGTGTCCTTTTTCAATGTCTATAGTGAAAGGGAACACCCTGCCAATGTTTGGCTGACATTTATTTGTATTTATGTTATTGTTTTTTCATAATGCGCTTAATCCGGGATTCGAACCTCTGTTCCTGTGTGGTCTTGCTTCCAAGACCAGCACATATGTTGCTGCTCCGAGGGCAAGAACAGGATTGGAAATGTAAAGGGTAGTGGGTGCAGAAAGGAGACAACGCCCTGCAGCCAATCACCCAATACAAATGTTGGGTGCAGGCAATTGGGGTCCTAGAAAATACACCAAAGTATTGGCAATTAGTGCCTGCATTTACAAGGATCCCGATTGGCTGGCCAGCACCAGCTTTCCATTCTGAGTGCTAATGGACTACAGTAGTCCACTAAATAGTAGCGAAGGCCTACTACACAGAATACACTATATGCTGAATTGTCTCTTACTATAATGATGGCACGCCGTGCAAGGATAGTGTTCTTTAGCAGAAAAAAAGCAAACAGTGCAGTCTACGCCGTTCGGTAGGCGGGGCAGGTTACCAAGGACATGTGCCTCCAAAAGAGAAGTAGCCGAAATATAGGGGTGAAGCCTGCGGTGCGTTAAAGGTAGTGGTGTCAATCATTTAGATACAATAACCAACACTACAATACATTTGGGTGGAAGGCTTGGTATTGCATGCTTTATCAATGTATATGTATGCCAAACTATTGCAAATGCAGGATTAGAATTTGGGAGCAGGCGAATGAGATTCAAATCCTCGATTGACCAATAACCAGAATTGGGTGATCCTGGGAAAACATCACCTTATCTCTGTGTTCACATGTGTCAAAATTAAAATAGCATACACATAATGACCACCACAGGAGGGGATATATAAAACCAGTGGGACAGTCTGTTGTGACTGGACGTTCTTAGATGTAGTCCAGTTGAGAAGGGTGAGCTATGCTCAAGTCACAAATCCTCACTTTTGTGAGCATAGTTGCAGTTTTTTGTAAAGTGATCTTCTTGGGTAACGGCAACATAGGGAGGTGAACCCCGATCATTCAGAATTTGGTTGCTATGGAGTGTTGCAAGGATGTGTGGGAGTGGGAATAATTGTTGCCAGGTGCCTGAAGGGAGAGTTACCAAACGTGTTTTGCCTGCAGCATGGTCTAGGCAGACTGCATGCAACCCACACACACACATACATACATACATACATACCGGTCGCTAAATGTCTGGATAGGAGGCATGCCGTGCAACACGTGCACTAGGAAGTGGAAGAGCGTGCACGCAGCCAGGTCATTTATAGAAGCAATACGCAACTAATGACAGAAAACGATTCTATCATTGTTGTACTTCACATTCAAATGAAAGGCGGCAAATCAATTTATGATATGATAGTTTATTTATATAGCACCTATACACAATAGGCCTGATTCATGGAAGCTTTTTAGAATGGCGCAATCCCGTAGGAAAACGTTATGTGAATCAGGCTCAATGTGTTTCAAAGCACTTCCCAGCAAGGGAGGGAACAAGGGAAAAATACAATGACATTCTTACAGGCCATGAACAACAAGAATGCGAAATTAACTATCGTACTCGCCCTGGAGACATTTCAGATAGTGCAAGAGCCAAGACATAGATAAGGAAGGGAAGGAGGGGGAGAGTGGGAAGGAAATGGAAACAGACAGGCGACTACCGTACTCGGCCTGGAGACATTTCAGATAGTGCAAGAGCTAAGACATAGATAAGGAAGGAGGGGGAGAGTGGGAAGGAAATGGAAACAGACAGGCGACTACCGTACTAGGCCTGACGACATTTCAGATAGAGCAAGTGCAGCAAGTGCAAAGTCACAGATAGAAAGGAATGGGAAACAGACCGGAGACTACCGTACTAGGCCTGATGACATTTCTGGTAAGAGATGTAATTTTACAAGTGGAGCAGGAGAAGGTAAGAGAAGGAGGGAGTGGAACAAAACAAGTGACTATCGTACTAGGCCTGACGACATTTCAGATAGTGCAGGGGGTGGGGGGGGACAA
This sequence comes from Ambystoma mexicanum, assembly GCF_040938575.1. Classification (NCBI taxonomy): domain Eukaryota; kingdom Metazoa; phylum Chordata; class Amphibia; order Caudata; family Ambystomatidae; genus Ambystoma; species Ambystoma mexicanum. The sequence goes on from NC_090933.1 coordinate 927,068,462, forward strand.
ACGTTGTTGCTATCATACTAGGTCAAGAGACAATTCTGATAGAATAAGTGCATCGAAAAGAAAGGGAGGGCGGGAGATAGAAGGGAGAGGACAGGAGGAGAGAACAGAGAATAAACAGTGAAAGAGCAGAGGAGAGTGAATACAGTTGCAGAGGTCAGTAAAACACATACTGTTGCAGGGAACAGGAAATGTAGGCAATGAAACAAGAAGGGCACAGCATGATTCAGAGCCAAGTCAATGTGTCAAGTCAAATCCAAGCATTGGCAGCAGGTCGGTGATGGTGAGACAATAGTGAATCGAGACAACTCATGTAGTGAAAGATGTATGAGGGTCTGGGGGGTGGCAGAAAGGATAAGGGAGAAGGTAAGAAGAGAGCTGGCAAACAGGGGAAGTGGACATAATGAGGGGCAAGAAAGGGGCGGGGGAAACCTGAGGCACATCTTTTCGACTTTAATGATACAAGTTTACTGATTAACTTTGGCCGTAACCCCACCCCTCAAAGCGCATCATGCTTAAAATAAGAGGACAGATCCTCTTGCTGCTATTGATGGGCATAGAAAGAGGACGCTACATCTCCCCCCTACTTAAATGAGAAAGTCCTCCTTCAGTTCATGGTTATTTTGGATGGACTGCGAGTGGCCCAGAGGGTGATCGTCTCTGTCACCGTCAATGTTGTCAGTGTCGATATCACCGCCCATGAAGTCCAAGCAACTGTATGAACAGTCATTGGAGGGGTCACTCTTCGCTCTGTTGGATTGCTTCTTCTAATCGTTTGATGAACGAGGAGATTCTGGTGATTTGACATATGGGCCAGCTGCTATCATGGATCCGTTGACATGGGCGACTGTCATGGGTTGTGGGTTAAAAGCCAGTGTTTCCTTTGTACCTTGTGTCCGACGCACTAGTACTTGGTCACCTAGGTACACCTGTGCCACTTTTGCCTTTCTCCTGCATACACTTTCATTCTTTCCTTACTTTCTTTGTCTTCTTCTCTCGTCTTCAGTTCTGCATCTGCAGACACCTCACTGGTGGGCAGATGTGGGATGGTCGTTCTTACAATTCTGCCAAACACGTGTTCGGAGGGGCACACTCCCGTGGAGCTGTGGGGAGTGTTTTTATAGTCTCTGAGCAGAGTGCAGATGGCTTGCATAAAGGAGCCGTTTGTTATGGAGCTCACTTGTAGAGTGCATTTTAGGTTTGCCATAAATCGTTCTACCGTGCCATTGGCCTGTGGCCATACTGGGGTCATTTTTCTGTGCTGGAATCCAAGGTGTTCGGCGAACATTCTGAAGTCATGTGCGCAAAACGGTGGTCTATTGTCAGACTTTACCATGTTTGGAATGCCGTAGTTTGCAAATATCTTGTCCAGTGCAGGGATGATGGCGTGCGCCGACGTATTAAGTGGATCTCTGGAAATCCAGACATTTCATTTTCATTCCATGACGACCAAGACATACTTGCCATTGGTCAGGGGTCCACACATATCAACTGCCACTTCAGACCACACTTGAGGTGGCGTTACTGTCATTTTGAGGGGTTCTGGAAATGTGCGCAGTGTGACAGCTTTGCATGTTGTGCAGTTTCCTAGTATCTTCTCGACTTTTGCATCCATCTGAGGAAACCACACTTTTGTCTGCAGCTGTCGTTTGGGAGACAATGCCTCTATGTCCGGTGTGCCATGTTGATCACTCTGGCTTGTAGTATCTCTGGGATTACGATTCGATCCTCTTTTAGCTTCAGGCCCTCCGGGGATAGGGACAATGTATGCTTAAGAAGATGAAACGCTTGGAGTAGTTTCCCTTCCTTATCGTGGATGGTTTTCTCTTCCTGTGTCGATTCATGCCATCTCCCGGAGGATACTCTCTTTTTGACGGTCCTTAGTACATGGTCCTGGCACATGCTGTCAAGTATTTCAGTGATGGTGAGGGACTTGGACAGTGTGTTACTGACAACGTAATTGATGTATTGGTCTGCCTTGCAGGACTGCGCTTCCTCTTGTACAGGAAGGGGATATCTCGATAGGAAGTCTGCTGGGTTGTTGCCTTTTCCAGGACAATGCACTATTGTAAATGAATATTCTTACAGGCGAAGTCCCCATCGTGCAATGCACGAGGCATTTTGGCTGAGATTTTCCATAGATGGTTGTGAGGGCCCGATTGTCTGCGACAATCGCGAATTGGCGTCCGTAGAGGAATAGATGGTAGTGCTCACATACCCAGACCACTGCTAAGCTTTCGTTTTCAGGCTGGGAATACGCACACTCTGCGGGAGACAGGCTGCAGCTTGCACAGGCTACTATGCAACGTGATGACGATAATGGGGAGTCAGGTTTGAATTGGGCAAGGAGCGCTCCTAAACCAACTGGGGTTTGATCGACGGTTAGTTTGGTTTCAAGATCTGGATCATAGTAGGCCATGCATGAGGCCGATGCCATCTGTCGTTTGATTTCTTGGAAGGCCTCCTCACACTTGTTTGACCAAATGAAATGTTGTCCCTTTCCTGTGAGATGCTGTAAAGGTGTGCTGACGGATGCAAAGTCCTGTATGTACCGTGTACAGTAGCTGGCCATGCCTAAAAACGACCGGACTGATGATGTCGTTTGAGGCGTGGGCACCTCAATGAGCGCTTGAACTTCATAGGGGTCTGGTTATAGTCCGTGTGAAAACATATTCCAATGAACTTGGGTGTCGTCTTGCTGAGTTCGAACTTGTCGATATTTTAGGGTCAGGTTGGCTTCTTCCAATGCCATACATAGTCTATGCAGTGCATCGTCACGGGCTTCTTGAGTTGTGCCGAACACTAGAATGTCGTAGCTATAACTGAGACATTGCGGGATGTGCTGGACTATCTGATCTACTTCATGTTGGAAGATTTCCACAGCGGAAAACGCCCCAAAGCGGAGTCGCTTGTAACGAAAAAGACTTAAGCATGTGGCGAACGTAGTTATAGCAGGACTCTGGGGTAGTTCGAGCTGATGGTAGCCCTTGTTAAGGTCTAATTTTGAAAAGACTTTTGCTCTATGTAGCAAGTGCATCATGTCAGTCATTCCTGAGGACCCGTGCCTCTCTCTTTCAATAATCATGTTGGGCACCCTCATGTCTACGCAGATGCAAATGCATTTACGGTTCTCCTTTTCCGGAACTGGGACAATGGGCGACACCCAGGGTGTTGGCACGGTGGCATGTTGTATAATGTCTTGCTTTCTAAGTGAGCGTAATTCATCCTCTACTTGCTTTTGGATGTTTAGTGGAATTCCTCTATAATGTTATGCAACGGGTTTAACGTCCGGGTTGATGTGTAATTTGATTTGTTTCCTTTTGAGTTGTCCTAGTCCTTTAAACAAGGTCAAAGATTTTGAACATCATTTCCTTTGAGCTAGTGGTGTAAGTCGCCATGATTTGGTACATGATATGTACTAGTCCCATCTATATGGCAGACTTGAAACTGAGGATGCTTCCACCTGGCACCTCGCCTTTGACTACATATATATATCATTATCTTTGTTGTCTTGTCTTTGTATGAACACGTGGCTTTGAACATGTCTTTGCATTGTAGGGGCGTGTCAATGTCAGCCGATTTCAACTCTTTTACATTTCAGGCCCTTGTAAGTTTCTTGATTTACTACATTTACACGTCACTCCTGTCTCAATCAGGAATTGCCGGGGGCTGCCGTTCAATTGCAATAATAATGTCAGGCTGTATTCTGTTGCAGTCTTGTTGCCTATTGCATGTACATAGCCTTGCTTGCGATTGACACTGGATGACGAGGAGTCAAGAGTCATTGTGGTGTCTTGGTGAGGTCTCCATGTATCACACCTTGTGCCTTGTTGATCTTCTCTGTGTCCTCAGGCGAGTGCCTTAGTCGAGCGTCCTCTTTCCTCTCCCGCTGATGTCTGGATCGATGGGGCTGGGGGGATCCCTCTTTCGACTGGTTGACCGTCGACTCCTGCTCACGGGAGATCTTGACTGCCTCGAGTGAGAGCTGCCTCTCCTTTGTTCGTTGTGCTGGTTGAGACTTTGGACGTATTTCACATTCTTGCATACCGACTGAAAATTATTCTCTGCTCCACAGTTATCACAATTGTGACCGACAGCTGGGCATGGATCAATATAGGGAATATTGTAACCACACCTGTAGCATTTCTTTTGATCTTTGCTCCGTTCCCTCTCAGACACTTGGACCTGGCATAGTGGCGTTGTGGGTGACATCTGTGTAATTTGTATGTTTCCTAGGGATTCAGTCTGCATGGAAAGCGCTATGTCAGTCCTGGCCAGTTGTACTATTTCCTCTAGAGATCTAGTTCTCTGCAGCAACTTCTTCCGAAATTCAGCTGATTCACAGCCAGCATGGTTTGTGATTTCAGTGCCTCTTGCGTTGAGTAGTGTTCAAAGTCACAATATGTCACCCTTTTGCAGAGTCTCATGATGAAATTGTCTAGCGTTTTGCCTTTTTCTTGCGTGAAAGTATGAAAATGTGCTGTTCATAATCCACATTTCGTAGGGGCACAAAATAGTTCTTCAGGGAGTCAATGATGGCCTGAAATGTGGTGGTTTTATTCTCCGGCATTTCAAAGACCATGTCACGCACTACAGGGCCTAGCGAGTGCATTAAAATTCCTCCAAGGTGGCGTTCCTCCCGCACCCCGTTGTATCAATGTATATATGCATTTCCTGGAGCCATCTGTTCCATCAGGTTGCCAAACTGGTAGTGTCCGTGATGTTATAAGGCGGGACCACCTGTAGTTGTAGGGACTTGTGACCGCTGTCATGCAGTGCAGGGGTGGGGGGCGAGGGGGAAGAGTGCCTCTGCTGACGAGCTACTCACAGCTTCCTCATCTTACATGGTGCTGGTCTGCTAGTATACAATGATGGGCTCACAGAGGGGCACCTGCCCACTTGCAGATTAGTCTAAACTGTGTTGCCGGCAGCGTATTGAATCAATTACTCAGGAGTGAAAACCCCTCAGCTGCAGGGTGAAAATGCAGCCAGGTCTTACTTGAGGCCATGTGCACTAGAGTCTGGAAGCATACGTGTTTCTCTCCGGAAATCCACCGTGGGGTGAACTCACTCTTCACGCCACAGCAGATTTTTGAAGGCTTCATGTGAGCACCGGAGGGCTCTGAGCTGCAGGGAGCTGAAACTCACAGGAATTAGTGCTGGAGATTGAAGACACATGTCCGCGGCACGCGTGGAGGCTATTACCTTGTCACCTTTGTTGTACTTCACATGCAAATGAAAGGCAGCAAATCAAAGATGCAGAGACCTGGGGCACGTCTTATCTTCTTTAATGATATCAGTTTACTGTTTAACTTTGGCTGTAACCTCACCTCTCAACACGCACATCACATAAAGAGAGGACATATCCTCTCACCGTGATTGATGGGCATAGAGAGGACACTACAATTATGTAGAAAGAATATATTATATATATATTAACGCCTCAGCAAAACTATTTGCTACACTTTGCGAGGACCGCATAATGATGGTTTCTGTTTTGAATTTTGTGTGCCGTGATTTTTACTTAATAAAGGAAGAAATGGTTGTACGAAGGAATGCAAATGTACGCAACCACAACTAGTCATGGGTATTGCATTTTTACAGTTAAGGGCTATGAGCAGGGAAACGTCTGATAGAAATCCTCATAAACTTCATAAACTGGCGTCCATTAATTTCTCCATCTCCATTATTACAAGGCCCCAAAGCAGCATTCCACAAGCATGAGGTGCACACGAGATAAAAGAAAACCTTTGTCAACCACGATATAGCAGTCCAACTCGTCTGGCGTGTGTTTGAAGAAACATGCATGGGAGCAGAGAGGGCCCTCATAGGCAGTACTATGCCCTGGCTCTCACCTAACAGATGCAGTTCGGATTCACAAAAGCTTCAGCCACCACCACAGTCGCACTCGAAGGAAAACTACCAATGAAAAATGGTCACATTATGAAAGTTTACACTGTACCCAAGACCCAAATGAACCAAGAAAAAGTGTCTAAATTTCAAGACTCTCCCGTCCCCTGCACACCTTTCAAGCTGAAATAAATCAGTCAAAATTTTGATAGAATTTACACATTTATATACACGAATATCATAATAGAACATAAACAACAGCATAGATTTGCTTTGTTCAAACAACAGATAATATTAGGCTTTACATATAACCAACATGGAAAACAAAGAAAAACAAAGAAGAAAACATTCTTTAACAGTTGAAATGCAACTTCAAGCTCTACGCGTTCCGGGGAAACCCCCTTCTTCAGGAGCAAAATCTGCAAATACATATACACACAAAGTTATAAATCACCACATAGTCCATTGAATGTTTAGGATACTTAAACACATCATATATGAGTTGCTCTCTACAAGTTCAACACAAACAAGGATCCACTGACATTATGCAAAATGTTACATCGTGGCTGCTGTAGCACAGTTAAAAAACTGGTGTGATTCCAAAAAATAAAGCTCAAAGTGAAAATCAAAAAAAGGAGGATAAAGAACCCTCATATGTACCTTATGATTGGGTTGTTGCCACCCTGATGTATGGAATGTTCATTTCACATCTGTGCAATGTGTGCATAGAAAACCGGGTCCATGCAGAATCTCCAAGGGTCATCAGCCGTAAAAACAGGTCAGGACAAATGATCTATACTGACAAATAAAACATAACTGTTCAAATCAAAACGTCTACACTAACTCATACTGTAAAACCACCTCAATTGTGAATATCAACTTAATTTCTGAAATACGACGCAAAATTCAAGAAGACCTCAATAAAAACCGCCAGCCAAAAAGTGAACACCCCAACCTATCGATCTAACCTATGCTGTCACCTATACTCCAAACAATACAGTTAAATCACCCACACTCGTGAAAAGCTCTTTGAGTAAATAACTATAAGCAATTAACCAACTGTGCATTTGTACATTTACCTTGAACACTTTTCTTGTCGTCCTTTCCCAATAAAAAAACAACTTGGGAGTCCTCGTAGAACGTAAAAATCCACTCGATAAATGAGGCATCCAGCCTGTGGTTGATTCGTGCTGGACAGTTGAAAAAACAAACAAGCACGTACCAACATATATAAATACACCTTCACTAAAGTGCATAGAAGACAAATCAAAAAAGTGACCCAACCGGTGTAAATAGACTGCGCTCTCAAGCTGTTACTTACATTCAGGTTATTTTTTTACGTGACCGCATATACCCGGAAATCATATAAATCGGATTATTCGCTGCTCCCACGTTTCAGAGACTTTGCGGTTTCATATGAGAGGAGACGTTTCATGTACTTTGAGGAGGATTATAACCTGAATGTAAGTAAGAAATTGAGAGCGCAGTCTGTTTACACCGGTTGGGTCACTTTTGATTTGTCTTCTATGCACTTTAGTGAAGGTGCATTTATATATGTTGGTACGTGCTTGTTTGTTTTTTCAGCTGTCCTGCACGAATCAACCACTGGCTGGATGCCTCATTTATTGAGTGGATTTTTACATTATAAGAGGACTTTAAGTTGGGTTTTTTTGGGAAAGGACAACAAGAAAAGTGTTCAAGTTAAATGTACAAATGCACAGGTGGTTAATTGGTTATAGGTATTTATTCAAAGAGTTTTTCACGAGTGTGGGCGATCAAACAATACATACAGTTAAGAGTATAGGTGACAGCATTGGTTAGATCGATAGGTTGGGGTGTTCACTTTTTGGCCGGTGGTTTTTATTGAGGTCTTCTTGAATTTTGCATCGTATTTCAGAAATTAGGTTGGATATTCACGATTGAGGTGGTTTTACAGTAGGAGTTAGTGTAGACGTTTTGATTTGAACAGTTATGTTTTATTTGTCAGTATAGATCATTTGTCCTGACCTGTTTTTACGGCTGATGACCCTTGGAGATTCTGCATGGACCCGGTTTTCTGTGCACACATTGCACAGATGTGAAATGAACATTCCATACATCAGGGTGGCAACAACCCAATCATAAGGTACATATGAGGGTTCTTTATCCTCTTTTTTGATTTTCTCTTTGAGCTTTATTTTTTGGAGTCACACCACTTTTTTTAACTGTGATACAGCAGCCACGATGTAACATTTTGCACAATATCAGTGGATCCTTGTTTGTGTTGAACTTGTAGAGAGCAACTCATATGATGTGTTTAAGTATCCTAAACATTCAATGGACTATGGGTGATTTATAACTTTGTGTGTATATGTATTTGCAGATTTTGCTCCTGAAGAAGGGGGTTTCCCCGAAACGCGTAGAGCTTGAAGTTGCATTTCAACTGTTGAATATTTTCTTCTTTATTTTTCTTTGTTTTCCATGTTGGCTATATGTAAAGCCTAATATCTGTTGTTTGAACAAAGCAAATCTATGCTGTTATTTATGTTTTATTATGATGTTCGGGTATATAAATGTGTAAATTCTATCAAAATTTTGACCAATTTATTTCAGCTTGAAAAGGTGTGCAGGGGACGGGAGTGTCTTTAAATTTAGACACTTTTTCTTGGTTCATGTTTAACACAGGCTCCAGTGTCAGGGCTTGTACTCCTCCCCAGCACCCATAATTGTTTAAAGTTTTTCTCTAAATCCTTTTCTACTGATGGTGAATTAGGTGTGCTCCGATTGATGTTATTTTTTGTGCCCAAGACCCAAAAGGCCTTGAGTAACATCCACACCATGACTTCAGCAAAGCAACACAAAATACATTTTAATACAGTGAATACTGAGCTGTTGCCATAGTCTGGTTATCCTAAACCTGGTGAGGTTGGGGGCACTGTGAACGTGATTCCCCTTCCCTAATGCCTACGGCACACAAAAGACCACCCCCTGCACTCAGTCAACAATCAAACATGGCCTGCCCTGCCAAGCAGATCTGAGAGCAATAGCAGCCTATGCTCTGCTCCCTCTGCCGCTGCCAACCCACCCAAAAAAACACACATCTCAAGATTCCCCTCATGTGCGAGAAGGCTATCCAGTCATTTGATTTTTATAATGCTGGTAGTCGTGGTTTTCCAAAATTTAAAATGGGAAAAAAACCTGTTAAGAAAACCGGACTTTATCGCCTTCTCACACATGGCTAGTGGTAACGTGAGAGCTCAAGTGACTGGGAAAACGGCAAAAGGAGCATGGTAGCACAAGCCATTAATTTAATGCAAAAGGGCCGGCCTTCGGAGAGGTAAAACTCTTTTCAAGCCAGATGTAACAAGTTATCTTTTCAACAAGGACTGGCTGAGAACATCTGGGCAAATAGGCAATCTATGGTCAAGAACGTATCAAGGATAATGTAGAACTATCGAAACTGCACAAACCAACAAACCTCCCAGTTCGTGAGATGGGTGTCTTCATCTCCAAGAACTTTTTTTTCGGCTTTGGATAATGTAACTGATGTCAGCTTGTCAAGCTGTGTGGATCCAAAGAGAGTATGGTAACAATTTCCACAACTTTGAAATCTTAGATTCGTACATATGAGAACAAGCTCCGTTCTATAAAACCACTATTTTTCCAATTATATTCACACATACGTGGATCATCGTGCTAACGAGCGGCTAATAAATTAGCAACTGTAGCGGAAGTGAACATTTTTTGCGATTGCCGTTGTGGCTGCATTGATTTTTGGCAAGACCTCTTTTAGTCAGACTTGGGGGACAGACCATGCCCGCCTGCCATACTAGATAAAAAGAAACAAAGCAACAAAAAACAAAAAAATATTCAAAAAGCCACACACAGAGCATGCATCCAAATAAACGCAATCAAAGTAAGCATCCGATAACCAGCTTTCGTCCAAGCCAAGGATCCTATGGTTTCTAACATTACTACAATGAAGATTTTGAAGATGCATGCACTTTTTGTAGTAAATTAGGACAACACATTTATTAAAGCACACAATTAACGAGATCAATTTAGAATCATTAAACAAATAATTAAAACACTAGCAAGCATACCATTTGTAGGTTTTTGAAATAACAAACGAAGAGCTCACTGCTCGAGATAATCGGGTTAGCGCCAACTGAAATGAGAAAAAGATGAGAGCAAAACTGGAGTTAGACTAATGGAAAGGCATAATGTATACAGAGATCAAGTGTTAAAACATAATGAAGTAGTTTTACCATTGTCAGTTTTATTTTAGTGCTTCAACTCTTTTGAAAGCTGTAGTATTGTACACCCTATGAAGGCATCTTGGGAGTAAGACACTGACAACAGATTCTGAATTAATAATAAAAGCTTTATTAACTTAAAAGTCAGGATGGAAAAAGGCCCATCTTGCCCTATACTATCGGGGGATTTCCCTACCAAACCAAAACTAAGGACACCAAGAGTTCAATTTAGGAATCCTTCTGTGTCCATCACCTACACTTGCCCTCACAACTTACCTATACAATGTGTAGAGATGTCAGCAACCAACACAACGGTGTTCAACATAAAGTTCGGAGCTCTGACCAGCTGGCAGCTTTCTTTCAGCTCCCTTCCCAAAGTATAAAGCAGTTCCAGCAAATGTCTCAGGATTGCCTTACGTTATGGATGATATAGAACAGCAGTACTCTGGGTTCCCTTCCCCAAGTTTCAAAACGCAGTTGAAAACACCAAATAGCTTGAGAATCCGTCCTCAAGTCAATAAGTAGTTCAAACCTCACGGTTCCTTTCCCCAAGATGCTCTTTCAATGATATATTGATGTTTCCCGGTTTTCTTAAAGTTCTGCGCCCCACTTGCGCCCTATGCATATGGTTTAGTCTTTGTAACAAAAACAAAAAAGTAAGTGTTTCGGCTGAAAATTGTAGTTGGTTTTGTTTCACTTATTAAAGTTCCTCTACAAAGTTCCATTCACTTGGAGTCCACAATACATTGGGTTCGCTTGACTTGTGTAAGATTCGATTCACTTTAAGATTCAATCTCTATTGGTTTCTTTGGTTTAAAGTCTGATGGATCTGTAGAGTCAACAAAAAATAACTGCTTGCTTTTTAAAGTTTCATTCACTTTAAGTTTGGCACACAGTTTATCTGAATTTCAAAGCTTAATTTCTTTATAATCTTCATAAGTGACAGTTTTCTTTCAGTGTGGCATGTAGTAAATATGAAGATAGGTTTAGAGAGCTTTGCATTCGATTCAGAACTCAATTGTTAACGTTTTCATTTAAAATCACTTCGTTGTTATATTCAGTTTATTTTGTTGCGATATGCCTTTGTAGTTTTGCCTTCAAAACGTGCCCAGCATTCAGAGACTCGAAAACGTGCTTTCATGTACATGCGACCACTCCGTAAAGTGTTAAATGTGTAACAAGTTCCATTGTTTGCTGGTTAACAAGAATTCAGGTAGGAAACTTTTGAAAAAGTGTCATCATTCACGCCACCACTCCGATACAAAATAACCTTGCACGCAAGATCACATACAGCTCTCCGCTGCTTCTCTTGGCCTCTCTGCTACCGCTCCACCATCACTGCCACTGCTTCTCTCCTGGAGATCTGATTGGGCCTTTTATACACCTGCAGCCCTTTAACAGGCTGCAGCTGCAAGTGTACAATTAGCCCTGCCTGTCCATCATTAAAGGGACATGCCTGACCTCTAGTACTCTCAGCAAGCCTCCTCCGCGTCCCAGTACCAGAGTGGTAAAAACACCTAGTCTGGAGTACTCCCGGTTGCCGCCTCTTTGTTCCAGTACTGTTAGTAGTTCTATAGGAGGAAGTCAGGGGGTTGACTTATAATAACTCATGAAGGCGGGTAAAGGGTTGGGTTGGTCATTAGGCGAAGGGGGAAAACCATGTTTCTCCCAAAGGCATCCCACTCCCAGTAACTACATATCCTCCACCCCTTTTATATTTAATTCTATTTGGTTTTCTTTCTAACCTGTGGATTGAGAATATCTATTACCCTTTTCCTGGTCCATAGGATATGGATAACAATATCCCATAACTACCCCTGGAATGAAGTTCTCCTTGGAAGGGAAACAGAATACCGCGTTTCATCCAAAGGTACCCTGGTTCCAACACCCCCACCCCACCTCCCCCTCCTCACCCCCCCCCCCCCCCCCAAGGATCCTCCACACAGGTGGTCCTCCCTCGCTTTTCCACCCGCAGGGTCGTGATCGAAGAGTGATGGCCTTTCCCTGGCCACCTGCGAAGAAGATGCCAAGGGAGTGGAAGTGAGAATACCCTCCTGTATCTCACAGCCCACAAATCGACGAGTTAATATAAATTAAGAGTTAGTGCTCCAGTGGGTAGGTTGGGGTTGCGCAATGACAAGCGGTAGGCGCCTAGAAGCTCGGCGCAACAGTTCAGAATGAAGCGAGGGACATTAAGCCAAGGTATGGGCACCTAATGCCAGACTGTTGACCGGCACAAAGCTTCCAGCACCGGGGGATTGGGGGAGAAGGGGGCAAAGGCAGGTCACCATGGTCTGAGATGGCAGCAGTGGGAAGGGAGAGAAGCGGAAAGCTGCAGGCACACAGCTGGGACAGAGACATGAAGGGGAGGCTGCAGGATGATCATGAATGGGTCTTGGAGGCAAGGAGAAGAAAGATTGAGGTGGGGGCAGGGGTGTAGCAGACACAAAAGCTGGAGAGGGGAGAACAGGGGACACCTTGAGGACTTGGTACAGACAAAGCCCACACAATACTTCTGTAGGGCCGAGTGCTAAAGGGTGCAAACTCTGATAAACATATATGTGTTCGATTTATTTTAAGAATTAACCCCAAATAAGGGTATTTTTTAAAACACAGTGACACTTCTAAAATCATAGCTCTCTCATATCTGGCACAATATTTAAAGCTGATTGCAAACCCATTTTCATCAAAACTGTTCAAATAAAACTTTCAAACATTTGAAATCTTACAACAGGAATTTTAAATAAACAAAGTTCTCTTGGGATCTTTAGAGATCTCAATGTAGTAGTATTGAGGGGTGTTGATATTGTTATAACTATGTGCTGGACTAATATATATATATATATATATTTGAATGATGAGGTTCCTCCAAGTGAGGAAATAACATTCAGAGATCTGTTTCTGCAATGCTTGCCTCCTGTAACCTTGGGAGCGGGACGGGGAAGCTTACGGTTGTTTCCAAAATTTATTTTAGGTTCAACAATCAAATAATACAAATATATTTTTAAAATGTGCCATTCTATCACTGATAATACATTGGTGGAAAAAGCCACACTGCCAGTGTCCTGTATCACTAACGTGGCATAGTTGGAAGGAACTCACACAGTGTGATTTCTTTTGCATTAGCATGCCCCTGCTGGTGAACAATTAGAGTCCTTTGGTCCCAGAGCACTAACAGGACAGTACTGGTGGAAGCTCAACCAAAATGTTAGCGTTAACATGGCGAGTTAGAGGAGGTCAAGACAGACCCATCTTCCCACCATTCACATGTATGCAAAATTAACGTTTTTACAAATTATCCATAGTCTGCATAAAGAGTGTGGTGTGTGCTGATCTGGTTATTGATCAAAAAGAATCTCATCTATCCATAAACAACCTAACAACAAAATAGGTTTTGTTTCACAATATATATATATTGTTTTATGTGTATACTACATAACACACTAATTTGGGTATAAAAATAACATACGTCAGAAATAGAATTATATAAAGTACATACAAAATGACAGTGTAAATATGAAATTCTATCTAGACAAATCAGCCCCATATCCCTTCCTTAATGACTGCACTGCTGTTTCCCTACCAAACTCTCTTTGGAGAAATAGCCACAGAGCAAAAAATGACCAATTGTGCCATAGTCCGTGACGATCATGAAAATGATTAAATTTTGTATGCTCAGCCGGCATAATAGATTATTTCACTGTTGCTTTTATGTCTGCAAGATCCATTCTATCTTTCTGTATGTTGCATATGGCACCATGATGCAGTCTTTACCGAGAGATGGTAGACTATAACAAGGGCTTCAGTTGTTGCAAAGCACTGAAGCTGCTCTCAGCCACACAGGAAGTGCTGGAACAGTTAGAGGATCCACAGTGGCTTCACCTTCGCAAAGAAAGCTTTCTGTGGGAAGGATCCTTCTGAAAAGGTCTACAAGTTTTGAGACTGTAGAACTTGTGGATGCTTGCTAAGGTTGTTAATTGTGCAGAGAGGAGGAAATATTTAATTGCTGGGTTTTAACAATTTTTCAGAGCTTCTCCAAGGTTGGTGGAAGACTTGAATGGAAGAGATCGAAAAGTAGGAGTGGGGGGTGGGGTGTGTAGGCAAGGAGTGGACAGGAGGAGAATTGTTAAAACAGAGTGATGGTGGTGGTAAAATATGATCTGGGTGGAGGAGCATTTAAGTGGGGGCAAGAGTTATATGTGTAGATAATGCCCACTATAACGGAAGTCAGACCCACTTACTCATTTGTCTATTACCATGCCTGCTTTAACACTTTAGACTCCACTTAGAACAAGCACTGATGAAGCCAACAGTTTTGGCTCATCTATAAACATTGCATAGACATTGTCACCATACCTCTAGGAACTAAAGCTAATTATCAGCTATTTCCATCCTAAATCCAGGTAATGACATTAAAAGCCCTGGTACTCGCAGTTCAAGGTTTTCCCATCAAAATCCAAGGTACTCATATCATTACTAGCAATGACCATCAATGCAT